>NC_092535.1:14110000-14420000 GCF_037038585.1 Patagioenas fasciata | reverse complement strand
GAGAACGTGTGACCTCGTCCGCCTTGGTGTCTTGGCACAGACCTTTTGTGAGGGAAGTTTAAACCCGTCTGCTCTTTATTTCTGTGCAGGCCGTGCTGGAAAAGGAGCGTGAGAAGAATTCTTTACTGGAGCTGCTTCGCCAGACTCAGGGAGAGCTCACAGACGCCTGCCAGCGGGTAGAGCAGCTCAGGCAGCAGATGGAAGAGCAGGGAAAGAAGTGGCAGGTGAGTCCACCTGGTCAGGGGCTTGAAGGAACAGGCCCTTGGCAACTGGGCGTGAGCTGAGAGGGGCTGTACACGGGTGCCCATGCAGCCCCTTTTCCGTTCTCAGGGGCAGGGATCTTGAAGCACTTGTCACTGGGATCCCTCCCTGTGGGTGTCAGGAGCAAGAAGCTCATTTCTCTCCGTGTCCACAACCCGCAGGCCGGTGAAGGAGACCCTGGCGCGCAGCCTGTTTGGAATTGGTACTGTTGCGTGATCCGGTTAAAGGCTTCATTGCCATTCCGCATGTACTTGTGCCACAGCCCCAAAAGCAGGAAGGCAAATGAGTGTGGATTTCTCCCAGGTGATCTGCAGGGGGCCCCTGGGAAGAGAGTTTGGGGCTGGTTTGGGCTGTGGCCCAGGGGGAGAAGAAGGCACTTGGCCCTGTCCAGTCCTGAGCGCGCTCACTCTCCCCGGCTTGTTCATTCTGGCCCTTGTAACCTGCGTGTGGCACCAGCTCCACCATCTCCTCTCTGAATCCCCAGCAGGCTGCTGCAGAAGGGGAGCAGCTCTCCTGGCTCTCAGAGAAGAGACGCCTGTCGCAGCGGCTGGAATGTCTGCAGGGAGCAGTTGCAAGGCTGGAACTGGAGAAGACGGAGCTGAAGCAGTACAACGCTGAGCTCAGGAGGACCCTGGAGCAGGTGAAACAGGCTTTCCCTGCCTCTGCAAAGCCTCCCGGTGCTCTGGAACACCACACGTTTCCCAGGCAGCACTTTGGAGCCCTCTGCTGCTTTCCTGCCCTCTCCCCGTCCGCCTGTGCACACTCGCTATTTTCTCTCCCTTCTGGCACCCGTTGCCTTCCCAAATGCACATTCACTGGGGTACCACCCTTCCTGCCCCAGTGTCCCCATCCACACACACTGGACTCTCTCTTGCCCTTTCTCCTCCATATTCTGCTTCGAGTGCGTTTTGCCCCAACGTTCTCAGGTGCAAGTGACAGTCTCTGAGCAGAAATCTCCTTGCCCTGATGTGCAGGGGTCCTTCTGCAACTCGTTTGGTGGCCCGAGCCTGTGACCCTTTCTCCTTCCCAACGTGCAGGTGGAACGTGAACGGAGGAGGCTGAAGAGATGTTGCCGTGGTCGGTCGCTGCCAGATGCGTGCGCATTGTCTCTCTCTGACCAGCGGAAGGTGCCGGCTTCTAGACAGGTGAGAACAGGATCGCACTGGGTGGCAGGAGGGTCTGGCCATAGGGAGGAACGATGGCAAATCCCAGTGGTCTTTTGCCTCTTTCAGGTGGCCCTCCTGGAGACACAGCTGGTGCAAGAACCAAAATAGAAGCAAGGACTCCAGGGGCAGTCACACCCTTGGAGATGAAGGAAGGGAATTTTAACCACCAGCTACTGGGGGGGTTTGAGGGGGGTGGGTGGGGAGATGGGGAGCAGGCGGATCGGAAAGGTTGTACCCTCCGAGTACCTCAGCCCATGGGGAAAGGAGGAGGGATCATTGCGGCCGGGAGCTAGGGCTGGGGAACTGGGGTCAACGGGGGCTGCGTTCCCCGCGTTTTGGAAGAGACCCCACAGGGAGATGCCCGGTGGACTCTTCCCTTTAGTTGAATAAAGTTTTTCTTTTGGTTTGACTCCTCTGTCTCTTTTTCTGAACACGGAGCTCTAGCGAAGTGAATTTCTGTGCAGCTGCCTCTGGGTACCCAGCACGGCGCTCCCTGTGCCCTGGGTGCCGGGCTCTGCGTTTCTCTGCCCCGGGAGCTCCTTTTCTCCTCTTTTCTGTCTCAGGGTGTCGAGGGTTAAGATTGCGGGGTGACAATCAAACCCTGGCAGATGTGTTGTTCACCTCCTCTCCCCCACACTTCCCCCTTTTGCCCCTCCCTCTCCCCCCTTCCCACCAAGGACAGGCGATTAGGAGGGAAAGAAGGACAGAGAGAAGAGAGTTGGAAAAGTTAAAGATGTTTTACTAATGCTACTGATAAGAATAGAGAAATGTTGGAACGATAAAGGACTCAGCACTCCGATTCAATGTGAATCATGCAAAAGCCATTTATTACAGAAACATGTCTCCTTATATATGCAACTATTCTCTAATCACGAATCCACGCTCCAAGCATGGATTCGCTAAATGAGTATCATGGGCAGTCCACACGCTGGAGCCCCACCGATGATAGGTCCGACGATTCACGCCATGCTGAGGCCCTGCTAATGAAGAAATGCCCCTCTTTCTCACAGCAGATTCTGTTCTCAGCTTCTCGAAGTGGCCTTGAGATTCCCTTGGGCCTCACTAATTCAGCAACATATCTCCTTCTAACGAAACCCCTTCACAATTCCCCCTTTTTGTTCTTGAACTAGTCAGGCCCCTTAAACAGCATGCTGAATCATCTTTGAAATACACTGCAACATAGGACACGTGATTAACAACATAATTACAATTACATATAATGTAGCTAAACCTTACTTAATAAGATTAAACAACTATCTGCTTATACTCAAACCTTCATATCATATATAAAACCTTAATTCTACTTATGACAACCTTACCAATGCACTATTTTAGAATAGTCAGACAACTTAATACAATATATTCTCTTAAATTCTTAAAAGATCTATAACTGCGCAGTTTATAGAGTAACGTACTTAATACCATCAGCATATGCTAATTATTGACTTAATATCTTAAAACTTATATTAACCTATTCATATGCTAATTATTGACTTAATATCTTAAAACTTATATTAACCTATTTAAAAGATCTATAGCTTAATCTTAATATCTCTTTTAAAACCTTACCAGTTGCTAAATTAGGTTACCATGGTAGAAATATCTTATACTTTTACCTTATCTATGCATAGATTATCTAATTGTAATATCACCCTTTTGGAACTCTTACCATCTGTTCAAATTAGCATTCTCTATGGAAGGTACCTTATCTGTTTACTAATAAGCTTTTAGACCACTGGGTCTAAGAGCATCTATAACACTGAATAAGAATTCATGGTTTACATTTGAGACAATTCTCACAACTTATCTCCCTCCTGTCCTTCTGCATCTGTCGAATCTTTGTTGTCTTTATTCAGCCATGGCTTGATCCATTTCTCAGGAATCCATTTTGATCCTTGGTCTGTAATGACACAAGCATAACCCTTTCCCCAAGTTATTAATTGGAAAGGACCCTCCCATTCACCAGTAACTCCATTGCGTATTTTGACCTGACATTGATTTTCTCTAAGGTCTGTCAAGTGTCCTTTTAAGCTTGTTCCATGACGAATCATAGGTGGAATGTCGAACCCTTGCGGAAGGCGTAAAAAGTTCAAGACATATAATGCTTTGCTTAGTCTGTCACGTGGAGTAGTACAGTCAGTTCCCCCTTTTTGTTTGTCAAGCTGATGCTTGAGAGTTCGATTCATCCTTTCTACCAAGGCCTGACCAGTAGGAGAATTTGGTATCCCTGTAATGTGCTTAACACCCCACAACTGAAAAAAGGTGGCAGTAGCTTTGGCGATATAACCAGGTGCGTTGTCTGTCTTGACCTGTGCAGGAACTCCCAAAGCTGCAAAAGCAGAACGTAAATGTCGTTGCACATGTGAACTAGTTTCACCAGTCTGAGCAGTGGCCCATATGGCGAAAGAATATGTATCAATAGACATATGCACATACTTCAGCCTGCCGAATTCAGGGACATGTGTAACATCCATTTGCCACAATTCCAAGGCTCCTAATCCTCTTGGATTGACTCCTGCACCCAGCCCTACTGAGATGCGCTGACAATCTGCACAACTTTTAACAATACCTCGGGCTTCACTTTCGGACAATGAAAATTGCCGCTGTAAGACCTGAGCAGACTGATGGAGGAAACTATGAGAGCGTACTGCTTGCCCAAACCTATCTACTGGAGGTGGAACCCAGGCAGGAGATACAAGAAAATCAGCTCGGCGGTTTCCTTCAGCTAAATCGCCTTGAATTGTCAGATGACTACGGATATGTGTTATGAAGTATCGGTGTTGTCTCTCTTCGACCAACAACCATAGTTGCTTGAACAAAGACATCAGTTGTGCATCCTGAACCTCTTTGAGCAATGATCTTTCAATGCGAGCTACCACACCTACCACATACAAAGAATCACAAACAATATTCACCGGGCTATGAGCAAATCTGATAAACACTTCTATTACAGCCCTGAGTTCCAAATGCTGAGTTGATCCTTTCAGGTCAGTTAGTATCACATTGTGCCATTTTCCATCTGTTTTCCATGTAATTGCTGCTTTCTGCATTTTACCCCCTGCGTCAGTGAACACTGTGGGTCCTTTAACAGGAAATTCTGAGAGAAGAGGGGGACCCTCCTCCATTGATTCCATATTCAAAGCTGACATTAACTTGTGTGGAGGGGAAAATGTCTTAATTAAAGCTTGAGAATCTAATAACGCAATCTGAAAAGGTAAGGAGTTCTGCAAAGCCCACTGTAAATATTCTGAAACGAGGGGAACAATGATATATGCAGGCTCAGCCCCTGAAATTTCGACTATTCTCTGCCTACCTTTCATTATAAGCTGAGCAAAGACCTCAACCCTGGTTGTAATGGTTCGTTTGAGTCGAAAACGCAAAAACTCCCACTCTAAGATCTTTAACAGCTCCTTACCAGTTGTCCATTGCATTATGAGAGCACAAGGATAGTTAGTATTGTTTACAATTAGTAGTCCGATTACATAATCTGGGTTCCACCTATGGCTGAAAGCTTTTACAAGTTTGGACATAATCTTTTTCAGAGCAGCATCCGCCTCAGCAGTAAGCGTTCTAGGAGAGCTAATGTCACTATCCCCTTTTAGCAGTTTTACAATTGGAGCTAAATCCTCATTAGTGATCCCACAAATGGTCCGGACCCAATTCAGATCACCCACTAGTTTCACAAAATGCACATTTTGAGTCAACAGAATCTCATGATTTAACAGACTGTGAACTTATCGTATCATATAACAAAGACCTATCAAAATTGCAACATGATTAAACAGATACCCACAAAGAAAACAGGTTAATAAGGAAAGCATCTTGCAGACTTTAACAAGTTTTCTGACCTGTGTGTTATCAGTTAAGTCTCTCTCAGCTTGTTGAAGTTCAAATCGCCCCGCCTGTAAAACTGTCTGAAAAGATTTAATGATTTCTTGTTGGAGTGCTTTCCTATGTTTTAAAACACCTCCCAATACCGATTTTTTAGGAACACAACTGAAAACAATCATTCCTGACCCCATCTTGCAAGTAAAAACCTTGGGGGGGGGGGGGGGGGAGGCGGGAGGGAAGCACAGGGCTGCTTGCAGCCTGAGTGGGAAGAGCAGGCAGAAGGTTTTATGGCGCACTTAAAAACAACTAGTGAAACAATTAACTCACATTCCTGACAAGCTGCTTGATTTTCAGAGAGACGGTACACAGGAACACATAATATGTACTGTAAAACTCGCAAATAACATGCTGATAGCAAACATTAGCATTCTCTACTGCTAATTTCAACACCAGTGCTTCCTTAACTTCTAAGTTTTCAACCTGCTTATTGATGGTCTCTTGAAGGTGGTCAATAAATTGCATGTAATTCTCATTGGGACCCTGATTAATAGTTGCAAATGATTTGGCTGCTTTGTTGGTTTCAGGCACCTCTCTCATAGCTTGATATTGCTGACTGTTGGATTCACTCGCTAATAGCTCATCTGATCTTTCACACAGTTCTTTTGCCCAGTTCTTATCCGGCGACTCCTTCTGTTCTCTTGTAGGAGTTAGAAGGGTAGAAGGCGGTAAAGGCGGACACGAATCAGTAAAAGAATTGATATTACACTTATTTACGACTTTAGTATTCTCAACTTTCACCAGTCCTTTTGACAAATTATCTGACTCCAGTTCTTTGGACTTCTTGGTCTCTCCAGGTCGTGTGATGGTACAGGAGGCCATCCACTCAGTAATTTTCCTCCCTCCGCCCCAGACCGTTGTATCATCGGGGGCGCCGAAGGCACAACAGGGCATGGAGCAGGAAGGGTATCGAAAACACGAACTGGATAAGCTTCACAGTTATTTTTAGAGTTCTTATCAGGCTGTAGAGCTGCAAAAATTCCAGTAACCGCAGCCCGCTCAGCCTTAAATTCTTTTGAGGTGGAAATTATAAGCTTCCATGTAGTCGCTAATGATTTAGCTTCTTTATCTCCGTCGCTAACCTTATCCCATAATTTCTGCCCTGTATCATCCCAAAGTTCAATTTTAAAAGCTTTCTCAGCTTCTGTCGGGTAGCCGTTAGTTCTACACCAAACCAACAGTCTACGTATGCTACTTTCTTCATATTTAAGTCCTCTCATAGAGAGAATATGCAGGAGGATTTTAACTATAGCTTCTTCCTCAGAGGATATATTCTGCCCCATAACTTCACTCTTCCCTCCTCCTGCTCCCAGCCGCTCACCTTTCCCGGGGCCTTCTTCAACAAAATTTATCCGCGGAACGTCCGTACGTCTCCGCCCGGCTCTCAGTCCAGCTGAGCCGCCTCTGGCTGGGCCGCTCCAGGCTTTTCCCCGACCGTAGTGAGACGCCGTCTCACTACGGTCGGGGTCACCATTTGTTGGAACGATAAAGGACTCAGCACTCCGATTCAATGTGAATCACGCAAAAGCCATTTATTACAGAAACATGTCTCCTTATATACGCAACTATTCTCTAATCATGAATCCACGCTCCAAGCATGGATTCGCTAAATGAGTATCATGGGCAGTCCACACGCTGGAGCCCCACCGATGATAGGTCCGACGACTCACGCCATGCTGAGGCCCTGTTAATGAAGAAATGCCCCTCTTTCTCACAACAGATTCTGTTCTCAGCTTCTTGAAGTGGCCTTGAGATTCCTTTGGGCCTGACTAATTCAACAACATATCTCCTTCTAACGAAACCCCTTCACAGAGAAAATAATACAAAATATACAAAACCAATCTTGAAAGTCTCAGCAACTGCAGAGCCAGCACCCAAAGTCCTGTATTGGACTCTGCAGCCAACCGGAGCTGGATTCAGTCTCTCACTAGGCCTCCGTTCACAGGGACGAGCAGCAAGGTCCTCTCCTAATGTCAGCCATGAGGAAAAAGGGAAGGAAAAAGGGATGAGATCCTCGTGATCTCCCACTTTTATATGAAGTATTCACGTGAATGGAATGTTATTCACCGTTGCTCAGTCTCTCGGTCACCAGTTTCTCGTTGCCCCTCTCGCGAGATGTCCATCCGTGCTTATCAATAAGTTTGCATTCCATTGCGAGGTTTGCCAAAACATGTGTCTGGTTCTCCAGGAAAATGCAGCTGATATGAAGCTTTAGCTGAGAGGCAAAATTCACTAAAAGAGAAACTTGTTTTTTAACAAAACCAGGACACAGGGCAAGGGGTGATGGTTTTAAACCAAAGAGGGGAGATCTAGACTAGATACAAGGGAGGAATTTTTTTACAATGAGAGTGGTAAAATGCTGGCACGTGTTGCCCAGAGAGGTCGTAGATGCCTCATCCCTGGTAACATTCAAGGTGAGATTTCATGGTGCTGGAGGCAATCTGACCAATATAGAATAGAGTAGATTAGCAGAATAGACTTTTTGGTATCAAGGGGTGTGCCCTGTCTTTCTTCCCGGTTGCTGAGGATGCTGCTTTGCTTCACAGCATCACAGGAGAGTTGAGGTGAGAAGGGGGCTGTGGAGATGACCCCTCCAAGCCAGGCCAGGAAGGACAGGGGCCACAGGCCGGTCCAAATGGGCCTCCAGACGGGCCCCCAGCACGGGCCGGTGGGCAGCAGCAGGGCAGCGTCATGGAAACCAGTGATGTGACAATGCGGCAACGCCGTGATGCCACAATGGCGAGTGCTCTATAAAGCCGCTCGCCGGGAGAGCGGCCGTGGCATCTGCTGCCGGGTGCCTCTGGAGCGACAGGAGCCAGCGCAGGACGCAGCTCTAGGAGAGCTCTTGGAAGGAGCCGTGGAGCGGAGTCTGACTGCTGGAGTCCTAAAGGCAGACACAGTGCTGAGTGCAGGAGCTGTGCAGCGCAGTCTCACCGCTGCTGTCCCAAAGGCAGACGCGGTGCTGAGTGCAGGAGCTGTGCAGCGCAGTCTCACCGCTGCTGTCCCAAAGGCAGACGCGGTGCTCAGTGCAGGAGCTGTGCAGCGCAGTCTCACCGCTGCTGTCCCAAAGGCAGACGCGGTGCTGAGCGCAGGAGCTGTGCAGCGCAGTCTCACCGCTGCTGTCCCAAAGGCAGACGCGGTGCTGAGTGCAGGAGCTGTGCAGCGCAGTCTCACCGCTGCTGTCCCAAAGGCAGACGCGGTGCTCAGTGCACTGTCAAACAGGCAGAGGTGAGCAGCGGGGCGATGGAGAGGGCTGAGCCGGGGAGCCTGGGACACGGCGGGGCTGCTCGGGGGCATTGGGACGGGCCCTTTCTTGCAGCCGCTGGGCAGGAGGCTCATTGAGCTGTGCCTGAGGGTCTCTGTCTTCCTAGCTCGGACACAGGAGACAACACCTGGGAGAAGTAGCTACTGGCCCAATGGACCCTGAGCTGCTGGACCTCACCCTCGGTGTCAAGATCCCCGTGACACCCGGCTCCAAGCCTGTGTTCAGCAGGGGAAAGCTGGGGGAAAAGGTAAAGGCAGAAGAAAGGGGTGGGAGGGCCAGGAATCAGTCTGGACCTCGCAGGTTTGGAAATGCCGGCCTGCGTGCCTGAGGAGCTGGGAGGTGCGTTCGTCCCTGCTGCTCCTTCCTGCCCCGTTCACACTCTGGAACATCTCTCACAGCTTCACCGGCCCTCGGGCTCGTTTGACCTTGGGGATCCCCTGGGCCGCCGGATGAGCAACGAGTACAACAGCCTGCATGACCCGCATCTGAAGGCCTACCACCAACGCAAGGTCAACGTGCAGTGGCTGAAGAGACAGGGTTTCGTCACCAGCGATGGCAACGTAGGTTTGGATGAGATGGGGCTGATCAAAACGGTTCCCTCCCAGCGGGGTTCCCGAGCGCAGAGCAGGGTGTGCAGGGAGCAGCTCCCCTCCCGCCGGGGCGGCTGTTTCGGGAAGGCAGTCTGCGCAGCCGGCTTCACAGCGCTTGGGGGATTTCTGCCCCCGGCTCTCCACAGGTGGTTTGCTCGCTGAAGGAGTTCAACCAGTACAGGCAGTACCGGACCATGCTCAAGCTGGAGGCCCAGAAAGCGTTCATCCGAGAGCAGGTCAGCAAAGCGGGGTGTTCCCAGACACGCAGGGTCCCGAGGGAAGCCCTTCCCTTCCGCCCTCGTCGCGGGGCTGGAGCAGAGCCCTGTCCTGGGCCCGCGGGACGCCTCAGCACGCAGGGCCAGGAGCGCTTGTCCAGCCCACAGCCAGACACAACCTGCTGTCACCTTGCAGGAGAAGCTTCGGGAACACCTGCCCAAGTTAGAGCATGCTCCCAAACTGCGGGGGAACATCAACACTTCTTCTCTGGGACAGCGGCTCCTGCTGCCTCAGATACCATCTGGTCTGGGACAACAGCTGCTGCAGCCTCACAAACCATCGTGCCCACCTCCACCCAAAGGAGCAAGCAACTCCCTGAAATGGGGGCGACGCTTAAGAGTGGATGCAGCTTTGGGCAAGGGCCAAAGCCCCTCCCAACCCGAGCCGGGACACGAAGGTGCAGCCGGTGCGCTCAGAGCTGCAGAGCCTCCGGAGATCTCTTCTCTGCGCCATCGGCAGCAAATCGGACTGGCGGCCGAGCAGCTTACAGCGACCGTGTCGGAGAGCCTGGGGAAGCACTTTGCATCCGGCACACCTGAGCCAGGGCCTGTTGCCGGAGGAACCACCGAAGCGGGCAAATTTGAGGAAGAGAAATCGGGGCAAGCGGAAAGAGCAGCTTCCGACAGAGCAACTTCAGGGGCTTCGCTTGACCGTCTGGCCACAGAAGTTGTCAACGTTGTCTGCAGCACCTTGGAAGCCATCGGAGCCTCTCAGGCTGAAGGAGGCTGTAGCTGCCCATGCTCTGGACTGCTGGAGCTTTTCAGGGGAGCTGTCTCCAACAGACGGCCGCAGCCACCCCGGGCGCCTTTCTCAAGCCCAGGCGTGGAGGAAGGACAAGGATTCCCCGGCGCACCTCAAGAGCAGAGCCTGGAAGCCGGCGAGGGAGCAAAGTCGCCCGGACCTCCAGGCGGAGAGGAGAGCCGTCCCGCTGAGGACACCCGCCCCTCCACGGGCCCACAGCTCTGCAGACAGCCCGTCCCTCCGGCAGCTCCGAGGGCCCCTGCCCAGACAGCAGCACGACGCAGAGCAGCGCGCGGCCAGCTGGTGGGAGGCGAGCCCCAGCAGCCGCGGCAGCAGCGAGGCCGTTAGCTGGGAGGCTTGCGGGCCATGTCCTGGGCAGGGCTGCGGCAAGAGACGCGTAGAGCCCTGGGCAGCTCCGCCAAGTACAGCCCCGTGCTTCCAATAAAGAGTTTGTTGCCAAGTGCTGGCTTGTGCCTGCCTTCCTTCCAGCCAGGCCAGACTGTGTCTGGCATTTGCCTTGCAGTCATCCGTCCCCGTCCCTCCTGCAGTCTCTGTCATGCTATGACCCCATTTTACAGGGAATCTCATGTAGGGAGGTGAGAAGCAACCAGCATTTTCATCACACCTGTGCTCCAGCCCCTCACCAGCTCTGTTCCCTTCTCTGAACTCACTCCAGCACCTCAAGGACTCCTGTTGTGAGGGGCCCTAAACTGACCCAAGGATTCAAGGTTTGGCCTCCCCAGTGCCCAGGACAGTGGCACAATCACTTCTCTAGTCCTGCTGGCCACACTATTCCTGGTACAAGCCAGGATGCTGGAGGCCTTTTTGGCCACCTGGGCACACTCTGGCTCATGTTCAGCCGCTGTCACCAACAGCCCCAGCTCCTTTTCCAGCCGCTCTCCCCCAGCCTGCAGCGTTCATGGGGTTGTTGTGACCCAAGTGCAGGACCCGGCCCTTGCCCTTGTTGAACCTCAGGCAATTGCCCTCGGCCCATGGATCCAGCATGATGAGACATACGTCGCTATTCCTCCAGTCGTTCTCCAGCACTTTCTATGCTAGAGTTCTCTGAGACAGCAACTCATTAAGCTTCGGGAACACCTGGCCAAATTAGAGGATGCTCCCAAACTGCAGGGGATGATCGACACTTCTCGCCTGTGAGAGTGGCTGCTGCAGGAGCAGAGCAAGAGTTTGCCAGGCGGAGAGAGGAAGAGGAGGCAGAAGTAAGAAAAGGCCAAGTGGCGCTTGCTCTAGAAGGGGCCTGTGCTCCAGGAGAGAAGTGCTGGAGCCGCATGTTCCGGGAAACAAACCAGGACCAGTGGTGGAAGGAGCTGGAGCCACCGCTGCAGAACACTGCGGATGTCACTGGTGTGTCGTGCGCTTGCTAAGAAGAGCAGCCAAACGGCCACAGATGTTGTTTCCAAGGCCTTGCTCGTGCCTGCAGCGATTCACGCCAGGCCCTGCTGTGTCTGGGCATTTCCCTGCAATGTTTTCCTGCCTCTTCCTCCCTCCTACAGCCTCGCTCAGGCTAAGACCCAGTTCTACAGGGAATCTTAAGTGGGGAAGAGAAAAGCAGCCCAGGCTTTTGCCTTGTTTGGAAAGCCTTGCGGCCGGGCTGTTGGAGGGGCAGGTCCAGCTCTGTAAAGCCGTGCTCGTGCCCTAGGACAGTCCCACATGGCGGTGCTGTTGAAGGCTGCGCCTTGTTCTGGCCATTGATTCTCTCGGCCCCTCAAGGCTCCTGATGGCCCTTTGGGTTCCCACCCAGGGCCCTCGCTGGGCCTTTTGCTGTCCCACCAAGGGACCGGCCTTCGGCTTGTCATCTTTCCCAGGGACTCCTCCTCTCATCTCCTCAAGCCGTCTCTGTTTGCCTTTCCATGTCCCCAGGGATGGGCTTTTTGGGGCAACCAAGGGGCCACCAAACAGCCTTTTGGTGCCTCCCAAGGGCCTCCGTTTCTCTTCCTGTGCTTCCTGGGGCCCTCCGTTTGCCCTTTGGTGTGGCCCAGAGCCCTGCGTGTGCCCCTGGGTGTCCAGCCTGAGCCCTTTGCTGCCTCTGGGTACCCCCATGGCCCTGCGCGTGCCCGCGGGTGCCACCCTTGTGAAGCACGGATTAAGCGTGAGGGGTTCTAAGTCAGGAAAGCTCCCGACCCGAGGGGTGAATAAGTGAATTCGTGCAGCAGACCAGTCTGGCCAAGGGGACTGAGCCCCGTGTGTCATCTTTGGTTCTTGTATTTCTTCATGAGGTGATGAAGTGAAGTGTAGTTCAGAGAGCACGTGGTGCTGTGACTTGTCCGTTTTCTCTGCCACCCAGGCTCTTCTCTACCTGCTTGCAGTCTGTCCCGTTCATGCTGCAAAACAGGGAGGAAAAGGTTCCCAAGTGCCACCCGTGTGCGTTTGGTTTGCGCCCCAGCCTGGAACTCCTGCGCCAGGGCCAGTCCCGGGCTCAAGTGTGAGCTTTAGCAGAAAGCTCCGGCTGCTCCGTCGGCTCCCCTGGCCCACGGAGCCTTTGCGCTGTCCCTGCGCTGCCCCCTCCCTGCCCCAGTGTCCCCACACCCCACGCTCTGCTCTCGGGACCGTTTCCTCGCTCCTTCTCTCCCGGGCTCCCGCGGCAGCGCGTGCTGCCCGCACCGTTCTCCGGGGCCGTTACCGGTCCCTGCGCAGGGCTCGGTGGAGCAAAGCGCTGCCCAGAGCAGCACCGCAGCCCGGCGGGCCCGGCCAGGAGCGAGGAGAGAGAACCGAGAGCCGAGGAGAGAGGAGACAGAAGCGAGAAGAGCAGCGGGGAGCGAAGCGCTGCCCCAGAGCGGCCCCGAGCCAGCCCGGCTCTCCCGCCCCGCGGCTCCCGGTCGCGCCCGGCGGGCAGGGGGAGCCGCTCCGCCCGCCCCGGAGGCGCCAGCCCGCGGCCCGGGGCCGCCTGAGCGCGGTCCGCCGGGCAGGGCGCGGAGCAGCCCCCGCCGCGGGGCCCGGCAGGGAGCGGGGCCATGGCGGCGCCGAGCCAGGGCTCCCTGCGGCGCCGGCTGCAGAGCTCGCAGGAGGCGCAGCACCGGCAAGCGCTGGTGGTGCGGAAGCTGCAGGCGAAGGTGAGGAGCGGGGGCGCCTGCCCGGGGGGAGCTGCCCGGGGCCGGGCCGCGGTGCTGGGGCCGGGGTGTCCGGGCCGCCCAGAGAGGGCGCTGGGCCGCGGCGATGCCGGGGGCGAACGCGCGGCCCCAGCGGGTTCCTTCCCGGAGCTGCCGCGGGCGGGACGGTGCCCAGCGCGGAGCTCGGGGGAGGCGCCGGGAGCCGCCCCGCTCCGCCCGGCCCGCCCAGGCGTGCTGGGCGCTGCTTCCCCCGCCGGCAGCCCCGAGCCGCTCGGCAGCCCTTGGCCGCCTTCGCTGCCGCTGCCCGGCCGGCGAACGGGCCCGGGCGGCTCTTGTGCAGCTGCACAGAAACCGCGTTGTGCAGCGGCTGAGCGGGGCTGGGGCAGAGCTGACCTGCTCGGCGGGGCTTGAGAAGCGACGTGGAAACTCCCTCCTTGCCCCCCCTTCAGGGCCCGGGGGACCTTTCCCCCGTGGGAATCTCGAGTTGGGGTCCGGGTGCCCATGGGGCAGGTGCTGCTGGCCAGCGCTGCCTTAGCATGAGCAGACAGTGCTGTGTGCGACAGAAACCCTGGCTGGCTGGCCTGAAGATCAGAGGAGGTGAAGCTTCCCCGTATGGTCACGACTTCTCGTTGCTGTATCAGCAGCGCCGTGAAATGTTCCGTGCTTGGGCTGCAAAGACTGAGAGAAAAGGGGATGCGGGAGGAGCCGCGTCTGGGAGAAGCTGCATTCGCTCATCTTCCTTCTCTGTATCCTCCCAGGTCCTGCAGTACCGGACTCGGTGCCGAGAGCTGGAGCAGCAAGTGGAGGCAGCAGGGGTGAGTGTGCAGGCTGCTGACTACAGACAGTGCACACAGCATTCGTTAACACCGGCAAAAAACACCTCTCCAGAGTGACAGTGACAGGAAAACAGGCTTTTGCTACCGGAGGGTTTCGGGAAGCGCTGTAATTCTGCCCGTCAGTGTGTGTGCAGTTGCCGTTCTTGGAGCAGCCAGTAGTCCCAGAAATGCCAGTCCAGAAATCCCCACCAAGAAGGATTTTAGTTTTGTGAGAGAGCGCTTTCCTGCTGGGGTAACGCGCTGTCCTCGGTCTCAGGAGAGGGCCGTACTGCCTGTTACGTTGTGGGGCCGTCTCTGAAAGAGAACCGGCTGGAACGCGGCATTTCGGCAGGCGGGAATGCTGGCGTTCAGCACACAGAGCTGGCTCTTCTGTGCTTTTCTTTCTGCTTCGCGGCTAAAGTAAACCCGGGAGAGGAAGAGTAGGAGAGCAGGAGAGCATTCCTGGGCTTCAAGTGCAAGTGAGCGCTTGTGGTGCTGAGCGGAGGATCCCGGGCTGTGAGAGTGCAACAGTGGGAGACTGAGCAGAGCTGTCCCCTGCAGTGACACCCTTCCCCTTCCTCTCTGCTGTCACGACACTGTTATGCCTGGAAGAAGCCACGAGCTGCAGAGATACCAGCAAATGGAGGGGAGAGCGATGGATGCTGACAGTAGTGAAGGGAACACAAGAATTTGACTAATCTTTTCCTTTCTGCCTTAGGGATCCCTCCCCAGCAGGCGGGAAGCCACAGAAGACCAGAGCCTGGAGAAAGCACTGCTGCGGCTGGAAGAGGAGCAGCAAAGGTACAAGGAAGAAGCGTTCCCTCATAGCCGGTACCCTGGATGCTCATGGAGGGGAGGGAAAACCTGCCAGCGCCGCCTGCTCTCCCCAAGGGAAGCGGCTGGACGAGCCGCTGTGACAGGAGAAAGGTCCACGATGTGTTTTCTGTGGTGCAGTGACAGTGTTGTGTGCCGAATGGCTCTGTTCTGAGCGGGGGGTTGTTCCGGGTGAGCTGCAAAGGTCCCTTTCCAGCCTCAGGTGCTCCAGGGTTCAGTAGGTGAGGGCTCAGGACAGTGGTAGAGAAAGGTGATGGATGATGCAGTGATCAGACAGCACGGCGGGGAGGCAAGACGTTCACTGTGGGCATCATCAGAGTTGAGAGGAAGGGAGAACCGAACCTGTGGATGGCAATGGAAGGCTTAAAGCCAGGAGAAGCAGCTGAGCTGGCCATCCCAGAGAGATCTTGGTTAATGCCAGGAAGCGCTTTTGCTGCCTCTGAGTCTGACAACAAAGCCAGTGTTGAGGGAGCTGGGAAATCCCGGGGCTGCTGCTTGTGGGCAGCAGTTGTTGAGCGACCTCTCTGCTGTTTCTCCCTCTCCCAGGTGTGAGAATCTGGCAGAAGTGAACGCTCTCCTGCGGGAGCAGCTCGATAAAGCCGGTGAGGTTAATTCAGCCCTCAAAGAAGATGTTGCAAAACTGACGGCGGATTGGATGAGGGCCCGGGAGGAGCTGGGGTTGAAGGAGAGTGAACGGCGCCGTGAGCGCGAGGTAAGGAAAGGCTACGGGCTCGTCAGCCGTGATGCCAGAGCGGCGTGAGAATGGATTTGATTTCTGGCCGAGAGGTCTTGCTGTGTGGCAGCGGTGGCTCTGCTGAGCTGTGCTGGTGCTGAGGAGCAGGAGACAGGGCTGGGAGATGGAAGAGACCTGGTGCTGGGGGTTGCGCTCTCTCCTCTCTGAAAGACTCGAGCAGTGTTGGCGAAGGCTGGACTGGCATTTCTTTTTGTCTTGGCACGTTTAGGTGTATGACAGCTACGTCAGGGGTGAACACCAGCGTCTCCTCAGCCTGTGGTGCCAGGTGGTGACCTTCCGCCGTCAGTTCCTGGAGATGAAGACTGCCACTGACCGGTGAGTACGAGGGAAGGCCAGAGCTCTTGCAGGAAAGCTGTAGCTTCCTTCACACCTGCTGGGTGAGCCTCCGTGTTACAGTAATTGTGGCTCAAGCCATGATTTCTCCTTTGAGAGTCTGAAGCAATGAAGCCATGAAGCTGTTTAGCTGTCTTTGGAATGATTTGGTTTGATGCAGGTTTTCAAACCAGACTGAGGGGCTCGGGCTGTGGGCAATGCCGAGGCCCTGAGCGATGAACTTTCCTGTGGTGATGTTTGGGCACATTAACTCGGGCACGGGCACACATGGACATGCTGGAAGAGACTCCCCACAGCTGTGCGTGCAGCACGTAGAGCAGTCCGTTTAATAGAACGGTGGAAATCTGCCGTACATCTCACTGAATGAGAGTATGTTAATAAGCTAGAGCAGCAGCAACAGTCAGTAAGAGTCAGTGGAGGTCCTTGAGGCCTCTGGCCGTCCCACACATTTCTTCTCATCTCTGAGGAGAAAACAGACTCATCCTCGACGATCACGCAGACTCATTGCTCAACTGTCCAGATGCGTCCTGGTCCCAAAGTGCCAGATGAGCGGCTCGTCCCAGCCAAGGCGTCACCTTTCCTGCCAGCTGGGACTGGTGCACAATGATGCGCTTCAGAAGCGAGTGAGCTGGTAGAGATGATGCTGTGAACACGGTCTCTTTCTTGATTCCTCTTCAGAGATTTGTCTGAGCTGAAGGCAGAGCACATGAGGCTTTCTGGAGCTGTGCTTGTGAGCTGCTCCCGTCCAACCTCTGGCGACCTGGAGAAGAAGGAGCTTCAGGACAGGTGAAGCTGTTTTAAACTTTGCAGTTACCAACATGATCTTTTGTGGCTGCTGCTGTGATTCGTAGATGAGCTGTGTTCACGTTTTAAACACACCCATTCTGCACAGCCCTGTTTCTGTGCCTGGTCAGACTGTTGCCTTCAACAGGAGGGACAGAAAAACCGTCAGACTGACAGAAGCTGTTCTGAGTAAGACCAGACTGGCAAAGAGATTGCATAGCACAGTGTTTTTGCTGTTAGCTGACTCTTGGTGAGAAATGGAGAGCAATATAAAGAGAACTCTGTCTCTGTACAGCCCTTTTCCTCCCCAGGGCTGCATTAAAGCAGTTGGGAGGAATGTGAACAGGAGCATCATAAGCAGTGTAGCTCCTCTGTGCTGACGGTTCCTTGCAAGACTGAGTGCAGAAGACCTTTGGGGCAAGAAGGGCCATTTGGCACCCTCAAGCTCATTACCCCTTAGAGCTGGATGCTGCCTTTGCTGTATTTTCTGGCTTGAACTTTCTCTGCTGTGCCTCTGGGAGCTGCTCAGCTCTTTCCCAGGCGATGGTGTGCTGTGCTTTTGGAGTGGCACGTGGACCTTCTCTTCTCAGGGTGCTGGAGCTCTCGGCCTTGCTTGTACCCTCCCAGAAGAAGAATGAGGAGAAGGAGAAGCCCATGGAAACACCTGACGACACTGTGGAGATTCTGGTGTGTTTTCCCTTGATCTGGGGGACAGCCCAGTGTTTGCTCCCCAGCCGTAGCACACAGAGGTGCGGTTTCCTCAGCAGAAGGAGGGGTAGAGATGCCACCTGCAGGGGAACATCAGGGACATTGCCAGAATGTTCCTTGTGTGTTTGGCACAGGTGCAGTCAGTCCGGGTGCAGCAGCGGCAGGGGAGCTGCAGACAGCTCCGGTGTCTTCCTCAGGGGTTGCACCAAGGCTGTTGTGCCTGGGGTCAAACTTCCTTGGCACTGACAGCTTCCTGGCAGTCTATGGAAATGAGCTGTCGGTCTTTCCCTTCTTAGTTTTAGCGAGGAAGAAGTGGAATAGATGTGGGAAGGAATGCACTGGAATGCCGAGGGCTGAGGCTTCTGGGCATGGCAGTGCCGCTGAGGATGGGAACGCTGCAGAGGGAGCAGCTCTGCCCTGCCCACCCTTTCCTCCTTCTGTTCTCAGGAAGCCGGTCGGTTAGAGAAAGAACGTGAAGTTCTGTGGAGTAAGAGTGCCAAAGAGGAGAACCTGTCCCTGCAAAAGCTGATAAAAGATATAACTGAGGTGTGTGCAGAGCTGGGACCTTGATCTCCAACCCCCTCCCAGCTTTTGCCTCCAGCGGAGCCGTCTCTCTGCTCACTGCTTCTCCCGGCTGTCTGGAGCCGCCTTGGCCGCTCCTCACTGCTTCTTTGTGCTCTTTCCCTGCCCGTTGCTTGCAGGCCCTACAAGAAGAGCTTTCTGCCAGGCAGGACTCCATCGATTCCCTGCTGCAGCAGCACAGGCAGCAGGAAGAGAAGTGCAGGACGCTGCAGCAGAGGCTTGAGCAGCTGCAGGAGGAATGCGCCACGTCCAGCAGCCAGCGGCAGCACCTCCAGTCACTGGTGGAAGCGCTCAGAAGGTGAGCGTTTCCTCCTTCTCCTGCGGTCCAGAGGCAATCTGCTTCCAGTTCGGGAGCCCAGAGCTGTTGTGGGCAGAGAACTTGCCTGCCCTGCCTCGCGCGTGCCTCTGTTTGGCACCACAGCATCCTCCTGTCGCTGCTTTTCCTGCTCGGCTGTGCCTCCCAAGGCTGTCTGGGCGATTCAGAGCGATGCTGGCATACAAGGCGCCTCTCCCTCGACATGCTGCGTCTGCTTCTGCTCTTTGGGTGCCCTTTCCCGGGCACCGCTTCTCGCTGGCTGAAGGCAGCAGCTTGCCCGCCTTTCTGCTTCCCTCTTCAGTTACCCTGGGAGGGGAAGAGCAAGTTCTTCCTCCCCGTGCTCCCCACAGCTCCATCCTGGGATGAGGAAAACGGGATCTGTGACTCTCCCGGCCTCTTCATTCTTGTAACGGAGCCTTGTCTCTGCAGTGACTGTGCCAACCTGGAGAGAACCAGGGACGAGCTACAGCAGCAGCTGGAAGTAACGGAGCAAGAAGCCTCGCGTCTGCGTCAAAGGAACACGGAGCTGCAGCTGAAGGAAGACTCAGCCCAGGGGGACAAGGTGGAGCAGCAAAAGGCGATGGAGAGAGCGCGTCGTGAGCAGGAGCTGCTGTGAGCGTTTGAGCTTTCTCGGGGCAGGGGTGGGCATGGCTGGACCTTAGGGGCCCAGCGCACAAGGCTGAGTTGTGCCTGCTCGTCATTTGCAGCACAGAAGGGCGAAGGGAGCCCGCGGGCAGGGCTGGCTGCCTGCTGCCATCCAGCAGAGCCGCCTCCGTGTGCTTTGTGCGTGAGCTTCACAGAAATCATTCCCAGCCTGAGCAGAGTCTGTCGTACCTGAAGGAGAAATTTGGCAAGTCTTGGATCCAATGGATCCAAGAGGAGGGAGAGAACTAACAGGCAGGAACCCGTTGAGAGTACCTGAGCCACTTGGAAAGGTTCTGTGCTTTCTGGAAGCTTGTTTTACTTTCTCAGTGACAAATGTTTCACCCACATCAATGGCAAAGAGTGATGCGGCTCTAGGCAGGAAATTCCAGCGTTCCTCAGGTGTAAATAGAAAGCTGTTGGAAATCCCTCCAATTGCCATATCTGGACATAGTAGGTACTCTTGGTTTGGAGATGACAATGCTTTTAGGTTAAGAACTTGTTTGTCTTTCCCCGTCTCCCAGGCTGAAGGACTTTGCTGCGCTCGAAGGAAAACATTCATTATTGCAGAGTGAGCTGGTAGTGGCGAGAGAGACGCTGGAGGAGTCACAGCTTCAGAGGGATCTGCTGGAGCGAGAGAAACACGAGCTGACCATGGCCCTGGAGAAGGTACGGTCACCTTATTCCTAGGGAGCACCTGTGGGAGAGGGAGCTGTGACAGCAGGACCAGCACCGGTGCTGTTCCTGGCAGGAGAAGACAGGGAAACCGTTGCTGTCCTTCTTGGGAAATGGGGATCCGAGCACACAGGCTCTTTGGGTGTTCAGTCCCCACGTGCTCATTGGGAGCGTGAACTGGGAGCGTGTCGGAGACACCCAGGGGATGGGAGTTGCTGCTGGGAGTCAGGCATTTTCCTGCCCTTGTTGTCACGTTGTTCTTTTGTCTCTGCAGGCCGAGCAGTCGGTGGCAGAGTTGAGCAGGACTCAGAAGCAGCTGAGTGTAGAAATAGCTGATCTCCGTGCTGCAGCAGCCAACATGAGCAGTATCAATGAAGCTCTTGCAGTGGAGAAAGTGCAGCTGAACCACCTTGTGCTGCAGGTGAGCAGAGTTGCCAAAGCTCTTGCCAGCTGTTTGTCTCCAGCTGCTGCTGCTTCTCAGCCTTCTTGCCTTCCAGCAGTAGGACTGGCTGGCTGTGCAAATGTTGTTCCTTGTCCTGTCCAAGCCAAAGCTCCTTCCTAGGAAATGTTCCTGTCTTTGATGTGCTCTCTGCTTCTGTGATTGTAGCTGGAGCAAGAGAATGAGGTTGTGTCAGAGAAAGTGGCCGGGCTGGAGAGAGCAAGAGTCTGTGAGCAGGAGCGGCTGAGCTGGTGTGAAAGAACCAAGGCAGAGCTCTGTGCGGAGAAAGCCCAGCTGGAGCAGCTGCTGCAGGAAGCAGAGGAGCAGCAGGAGGGGCTGCGGGTGCAGCTGAGGAGACTGGCAGAGGAGAAGGAAGAAACCCGAGAGCAGCTCAGTGAGGTGAGACCAAAAAGCTGGTGCTTGTGGGTGGGCGTTTGGCTGCTTGGCTGAGTGAAGCTGTGTCTGCTGGCTGCTGCAGGCTTTGTGTCAAGGAGACACTCGGTAGCCCTGCAGGGCAGGGGGTTTGTTCCCTTCTTTTTGGCACCACGTTGATGGCTTGCGGAGCAGCTCTGCAGTTCTCTGCGCTGTCCTCTGCTTCTCTGGGTTCTTCTAATCCACCGGTCCGTGTTGGCCTCTTCCGTGGCTTTTGCTGAGCTGCAAAGCGGTGATCGTGTTGTCCATGGATCAGAGCGGGGCGACTCCTGTCACCTGTGGCAAAAGAAACAAACTGTGTAGCTCTGAATCCTTTTTCTGAGGCAGAATCCGGTCGGCAGCGGCTGAACATGAGCCGGCGTGTGCCCAGGTGTCCCAGAAGGCCAAGAGCAGCCTGGCTTGTCCCAGCACTGGTGTGGCCAGCAGGAGCAGGGCAGTGACCGTCCCCTGCACTGGGCACTGGGGAGGCCACAGCTGGTCCCAGGCAGCCCAGGCTGGCCTTGCACATCACTTGCCGGTGAGCGGGGCCAGCGCCTTTTGGCAGCCCAGGCTCTCGGTGCGGGACCAGCAGCTGCTCTCACACTTGGAGCCCCCGGGACAGGAGCTCTTTCTCCTCCCGCCCCCTGGCCAGCGGCGCTGGCTGCTCTGCACACAGCTGCACAGAAAGGGCTCCAGCTGCGGTTTGTCCCGTTCCAGGTGTCCCGGCAGCAAGAGTCGGCCAGCACTGGTCTGGAGCAGTTGCGCCAGGAGTCCTCTCGCCAAGGGCTCGCCCTGGCCAAGGTGTCCGAAGAGAAGGAGGTGCTGGTGCAGGAGAAGGCTGCCCTGGAGCTGCGCCTGGCAGCCGTGGAGCGGGACAGACAAGGCCTTTCCGAGCAGCTGGCAGAGGCCAGGTAAAGGGCGAGGAACCCTGGGCAGGACATGACTCGCTGTCGGGAATTACAGAGCTGGTCAGCATTGCACGGGGCTTTCTTGCGTCCCCTGTGCTTTGCGGATGTTCTCACCTTCCAGGGACAGAACAGGGAAGAATCTTGAGGGGAGAAATCCCCTCTTATTGTGTCCCCCTGCAGAGCAATTGGAAGTGGTGATGGGATGCACCTGTGAGCAGAGGTTGGGCTTTTGCTGGCTGGCACAGACGTTGTCAGGAAAACTGCTACCTGTGTGCCATCCAGCAGGCAGCAGCCATTTCAGATTTGGCTGTCGAGATGAAATTCGGCTGGGCTTGCTGTGTTACGCTGGGTCCTAAGGAAAGCCTGGGCGTTCCCTCAGAGGGGCCTGCATTGCTAATTTAAATGGCAGAAATATGTTTGCTGTACACGGGTGTCCATGCAGCCCCTTTTCCGTTCTCAGGGGCAGGGATCTTGAAGCACTTGTCACTGGGATCCCTCCCTGTGGGTGTCAGGAGCAAGAAGCTCATTTCTCTCCGTGTCCACAACCCGCAGGCCGGTGAAGGAGACCCTGGCGCGCAGCCTGTTTGAGGCTCAGCAGCGCGTATCTCAGCTGGAGATCGCCCGGAGTCACCTGGAGATGCGGCTTCACACCGTCACGCAGGCCAAGGACGTGATACAAGGTGAGGCCCCATGTGCTTTGTTTCTGGTGATGCCCTGCCTAGACAAGATGGTATAAAACCAGCTCTCTGTCCGCAGTGCTTGTGAGGAGTGAAGGAGCTGGAACAGACCCCTCCAGCACTGAAACTGCAAGGGCTGAAGGTCAGTAAGGCCAGAAGCAGGGTCTGGGTAGACTCTGACTCTTGCCACTTGTGGGGTTTGCAGGGGAAGTGAAGTGTCTTCAACGTGAGCTGGAAGCAGAGAGATCTCTCCTGAGGCAGGAGCGGGAGAACGCGGCACAACAGCTCTTGCGGAGAGAACGGCAGCATGACGATGCCCTCAGACTTCGGCAGAGCGACCACGAAGCAGAAACACAGAGGCTCCTGCAAGACCTGGTAGGAAACAAGAGGTGTTGAATTCCTCAAGCACGCTCGGTGGGCTGGC
The DNA here is from genome assembly GCF_037038585.1 of Patagioenas fasciata. NCBI lineage: Eukaryota > Metazoa > Chordata > Aves > Columbiformes > Columbidae > Patagioenas > Patagioenas fasciata. The sequence continues at coordinate 14,397,444 of NC_092535.1, read as the reverse complement.
TTTAGCAGAGGAACGGCCCGGGGTGTGAAATGGCAGCAACCGCGTGTCGCAGGCCGCACGTTGCCGGGCCAGCAGCAGAGCCGATGGCTCGTACTCGAAGGCACGTGGAGCCCACAGGACTGTGCTGGGACAGGAAATGCAGCCACAGATGGAGCGTGGGCGTGAGATGAGTTCAAGGGCAGGTTGGGGGCCCCACCCAGAGCGTGGCAGCACAGGGGGGCTCTTACCAGCCTCCCGTCTCCCATGGGGCAGAGTCCTGACCCTCCTGCCAGCTGCAGTCACGGGAGCTTTGTTCCTTTCTTGCTGCCCTTTCTCGGTGGACAGAGGGGTTTTCTTTGGGCCTGAACCCCAAAGGAGGGTGAAGCTTCCCATGTTCTGAGGAGCTTGGCTGGGGCTCCATCCTGAAGCGTTTTCCTCCCGTCCTCAGGCACGCGCGCGGGAAGGGCACCAGTCAGAGCTGCAGGAGCTGCTGGAGCGATGGCAACAGGAGAAGGCAGAGACAGAGAGGGAGCACGAGAAGCAGCTGGTGGACATGGAGCAGAAAGTTGCTGCCGTGCAAGCTCAACGACAAGAGGAACAAACCAGACGTGAAAATGCCGAGCGAGAGGTAAAGGCTGCGAAGGGAGAATGGGTGTGTTTTTGCGAGGCTGGAGCTGTGGGAGATGGCTGGGGCTGGGGCCGTGTGGAGCATCCCTGCATGTTTCCTGCACTGAATCTGGGCAGGTGAAAGGCGTGCAGGGCCAGCGCTGGGACTGGGGACGAGTCCTCTCATGGGAAGCCAGACAGAAATGTGACCTTTGGTTTTAGATTGTCGTGCTGCTCGTGGGTTCTGGTTTTGTAAGAGTTACCTCAGAATATCTTCACTGCTCTCTTAACCGTCCTCTTTTGATGTTTACTGGTAGGTGTTCATAGCCTCATGTCCATTACAGACCAAAGGGAGTTTGTAGGACTGAATCCCCACGAGGATGGGGTTTGTATTTGGGGGGACGGGGAGGGGCGCAGCAGGATTGTTGACAAACAAAAAACCTTTTTAAAGAGTCCAGTGAAAGATTTTGGAGCGGTAGGACAGAGGTGTGTTCTGGGCTGTTTTCAGTCCCTGGCTGGTGAGCTGTTTTGTGCCCAGCTCTGCTGTGCCGGAGCAACCCCGTCCTCCCCTGGCAGCGCTTGTGTCCTGCCCAAGGTCCTGCGTGCAGAGTGAGCCACATGTGTCCTGTGAGCTGACTAAGAGTTTGTTGCGGATTCAGTCCCGGAGGGACCCTGTTTATCCTGCCAGTGTCCCTTAGGAAGCTGCGTCTCCCCGTGGGCAGAGAATGACCCAGGAGAGCAGCAGCGCAGCGCCTGGAGAACGTGTGAGCCCGTCAGCCTTGGAGTCTTGGCACAGACCTTTTGTGAGGGAAGTTTAAACCCGTCTGCTCTTTATTTCTGTGCAGGCCGTGCTGGAAAAGGAGCGTGAGAAGAATTCTTTACTGGAGCTGCTTCGCCAGACTCAGGGAGAGCTCACAGACGCCTGCCAGCGGGTAGAGCAGCTCAGGCAGCAGATGGAAGAGCAGGGAGAGAAGGGGCAGGTGAGTCCGCCTGGTCAGGGGCTTGAAGGAACAGGCCCTTGGCAACTGGGCGTGAGCTGAGAGGGGCTGAGAGGCATTGGAACAGGCTCCACACAGTAGAGGGCCAAACAAACCTCCCCAAAATGGGAAATGAAATGTTGGGTTTTTTCTTTCTTTTCTTTCTTCCCTTCCTCCCTTCATTGGTTCTCTCCTGTCTGGCCAAGCTTGGCCCGCGTGTCCTGGGGAGGATTTGCCACGGCAAGGAAAGGGCACGGTTGACCACACTAATGTAGGGAACTCGGTAGAGTTTTATACCGATGGCTGAACAGCAGCGACACCGATGGTGCTTAGAGGATGCTTTCAGAGATGGAGATCTCTGGGCAACAGCTTTTCCGCTGTTTTAAAATAATGGAATTGGTACTGTTGCGTGATCCGGTTAAAGGCTCCATTGCCATTCCGCATGTACTTGTGCCACAGCCCCAAAAGCAGGAAGGCAAATGAGTGTGGATTTCTCCCAGGTGATCTGCAGGGGGCCCCTGGGAAGAGAGTTTGGGGCTGTTTTGGGCTGTGGCCCAGGGGGAGAAGAAGGCACTTGGCCCTGTCCAGTCCTGAGCGCGCTCACTCTCGCCGGCTTGTTCATTCTGGCCCTTGTAACCTGCGTGTGGCACCAGCTCCACCATCTCCTCTCTGAATCCCCAGCAGGCTGCTGCAGAAGGGGAGCAGCTCTCCTGGCTCTCAGAGAAGAGACGCCTGTCGCAGCGGCTGGAATGTCTGCAGGGAGCAGTTGCAAGGCTGGAACTGGAGAAGACGGAGCTGAAGCAGTACAACGCTGAGCTCAGGAGGACCCTGGAGCAGGTGAAACAGGCTTTCCCTGCCTCTGCAAAGCCTCCCGGTGCTCTGGAACACCACACGTTTCCCAGACAGCACTTCGGAGCCCTCTGCTGCTTTCCTGCCCTCTCCCCGTCCCCCTGTGCACACTCGCTGTCTATTTTCTCTCCCTTCTGGCACCCGTTGCCTTCCCAAATGCACATTCACTGGGGTACCACCCTTCCTGCCCCAGTGTCCCCATCCACACACACTGGACTCTCTCTTGCCCTTTCTCCTCCATATTCTGCTTCGAGTGCGTTTTGCCCCAACGTTCTCAGGTGCAAGTGACAGTCTCTGAGCAGAAATCTCTTTGCCCTGATGTGCAGGGGTCCTTCTGCAACTCGTTTGGTGGCCCGAGTCTGTGACCCTTTCTCCTTCCCAACGTGCAGGTGGAACGTGAACGGAGGAGGCTGAAGAGATGTTGCCGTGGTCGGTCGCTGCCAGATGCGTGCGCATTGTCTCTCTCTTACCAGCGGAAGGTGCCGGCTTCCAGACAGGTGAGAACAGGATCGCACTGGGTGGCAGGAGGGTCTGGCCATAGGGAGGAACGATGGCAAATCCCAGTGGTCTTTTGCCTCTTTCAGGTGGCCCTCCTGGAGACACAGCTGGTGCAAGAACCAAAATAGAAGCAAGGACTCCAGGGGCAGTCACACCCTTGGAGATGAAGGAAGGGAATTTTAACCACCAGCTACTGGGGGGGTTGGGGGGGGTGGGTGGGGAGATGGGGAGCAGGCGGATCGGAAAGGTTGTACCCTCCGAGTACCTCAGCCCATGGGGAAAGGAGGAGGGATCATTGCGGCCGGGAGCTAGGGCTGGGGAACTGGGGTCAATGGGGGCTGCGTTCCCCGCGTTTTGGAAGAGACCCCACAGGGAGATGCCCGGTGGACTCTTCCCTTTAGCTGAATAAAGTTTTTCTTTTGGTTTGACTCCTCTGTCTCTTTTTCTGAACACGGAGCTCTAGCGAAGTGAATTTCGGTGCAGCTGCCTCTGGGTACCCAGCACGGCGCTCCCTGTGCCCTGGGTGCCGGGCTCTGCGTTTCTCTGCCCAGGGAGCTCCTTTTCTCCTCTTTTCTGTCTCAGGGTGTCGAGGGTTAAGATTGCGGGGTGACAATCAAACCCTGGCAGATGTGTTGTTCACCTCCTCTCCCCCACACTTTCCCCTTTTGCCCCTCCCTCTCCCCACTTCTCACCAAGGACAGGCGATCGGGAGGGAAAGAAGGACAGAGAGAAGAGAGTTGGAAAAGTTAAAGATGTTTTACTAATGCTACTGATAAGAATAGAGAAAATAATACAAAATACACAAAACCAATCTTGAAAGTCTCAGCAACTGCAGAGCCAGCACGCAAAGTCCTGGATTGGACTCTGCAGCCAACCGGAGCTGGACTCAGTCTCTCACTAGGCCTCCGTTCACAGGGACGAGCAGCAAGGTCCTCTCCTAATGTCAGCCATGAGGAAAAAGGGAAGGAAAAAGGGATGAGATCCTCGTGATCTCCCACTTTTATATGAAGTATTCACGTGAATGGAATGTTATTCACCGTTGCTCAGTCTCTCGGTCACCAGTTTCTCGTTGCCCCTCTCGCGAGATGTCCATCCGTGCTTATCAATAAGTTTGCATTCCATTGCGAGGTTTGCCAAAACATGTGTCTGGTTCTCCAGGAAAATGCAGCTGATATGAAGCTTTAGCTGACAGGCAAAATTCACTAAAAGAGAAACTTGTTTTTTAACAAAACCAGGACACAGGGCAAGGGGTGATGGTTTTAAACCAAAGAGGGGAGATCTAGACTAGATACAAGGGAGCAATTTTTTTACAATGAGAGTGGTAAAATGCTGGCACGTGTTGCCCAGAGAGGTGGTAGATGCCTCATCCCTGGTAACATTCAAGGTGAGATTTCATGGTGCTGGAGGCAATCTGACCAATATAGAATAGAGTAGATTAGCAGAATAGACTTTTTGGTATCAAGGGGTGTGCCCTGCCGGTGGGCAGCAGCAGGGCAGCGTCATGGAAACCAGTGATGTGACAATGCGACAACGCCGTGATGCCACAATGGCGAGTGCTCTATAAAGCCGCTCGCCGGGAGAGCGGCCGTGGCATCTGCTGCCGGGTGCCTCTGGAGCGACAGGAGCCAGCGCAGGACGCAGCTCTAGGAGAGCTCTTGGAAGGAGCCGTGGAGCGGAGTCTGACTGCTGGAGTCCTAAAGGCAGACACAGTGCTGAGTGCAGGAGCTGTGCAGCGCAGTCTCACCGCTGCTGTCCCAAAGGCAGACACAGTGCTGAGTGCAGGAGCTGTGCAGCGCAGTCTCACCGCTGCTGTCCCAAAGGCAGACGCGGTGCTGAGTGCAGGAGCTGTGCAGCGCAGTCTCACCGCTGCTGTCCCAAAGGCAGACGCAGTGCTGAGTGCAGGAGCTGTGCAGCGCAGTCTCACCGCTGCTGTCCCAAAGGCAGACGCGGTGCTCAGTGCACTGTCAAACAGGCAGAGGTGAGCAGCGGGGCGATGGAGAGGGCTCAGCCGGGGAGCCTGGGACACGGCGGGGCTGCTCGGGGGCATTGGGACGGGACCTTTCTTGCAGCCGCCGGGCAGGAGGCTCATTGAGCTGTGCCTGAGGGTCTCTGTCTTCCTAGCTCGGACACAGGAGACAACACCTGGGAGAAGTAGCTACTGGCCCAATGGACCCTGAGCTGCTGGACCTCACCCTCGGTGTCAAGATCCCCGTGACACCCGGCTCCAAGCCTGTGTTCAGCAGGGGAAAGCTGGGGGAAAAGGTAAAGGCAGAAGAAAGGGGTGGGAGGGCCAGGAATCAGTCTGGACCTCGCAGGTTTGGAAATGCCGGCCTGTGTGCCTGAGGAGCTGGGAGGTGCGTTCGTCCCTGCTGCTCCTTCCTGCCCCGTTCACACTCTGGAACATCTCTCACAGCTTCACCGGCCGTCGGGCTCGTTTGACCTTGGGGATCCCCTGGGCCGCCGGATGAGCAACGAGTACAACAGCCTGCATGACCCGCATCTGAAGGCCTACCACCAACGCAAGGTCAACGTGCAGTGGCTGAAGAGACAGGGTTTCGTCACCAGCGATGGCAACGTAGGTTTGGATGAGATGGGGCTGATCAAAACGGTTCCCTCCCAGCGGGGTTCCCGAGCGCAGAGCAGGGTGTGCAGGGAGCAGCTCCCCTCCCGCCGGGGCGGCTGTTTCGGGAAGGCAGTCTGCGCAGCCGGCTTCACAGCGCTTGGGGGATTTCTGCCCCCGACTCTCCACAGGTGGTTTGCTCGCTGAAGGAGTTCAACCAGTACAGGCAGTACCGGACCATGCTCAAGCTGGAGGCCCAGAAAGCGTTCATCCGAGAGCAGGTCAGCAAAGCGGGGTGTTCCCAGACACGCAGGGTCCCGAGGGAAGCCCTTCCCTTCCGCCCTCGTCGCGGGGCTGGAGCAGAGCCCTGTCCTGGGCCCGCGGGACGCCTCAGCACGCAGGGCCGGGAGCGCTTGTCCAGCCCACAGCCAGACACAACCTGCTGTCACCTTGCAGGAGAAGCTTCGGGAACACCTGCCCAAGTTAGAGCATGCTCCCAAACTGCGGGGGAACATCAACACTTCTTCTCTGGGACAGCGGCTCCTGCTGCCTCAGATACCATCTGGTCTGGGCCAACAGCTGCTGCAGCCTCACAAACCATCGTGCCCACCTCCACCCAAAGGAGCAAGCAGCTCCCTGAAATGGGGGCGACGCTTAAGAGTGGATGCAGCTTTGGGCAAGGGCCAAAGCCCCTCCCAACCCGAGCCGGGACACGAAGGTGCAGCCGGTGCGCTCAGAGCTGCAGAGCCTCCGGAGATCTCTTCTCTGCGCCATCGGCAGCAAATCGGACTGGCGGCCGAGCAGCTTACAGCGACCGTGTCGGAGAGCCTGCGGAAGCACTTTGCATCCGGCACACCTGAGCCAGGGCCTGTTGCCGGAGGAACCACCGAAGCGGGCAAATCCAAGGAAGAGCAAGCTGAAACACCAGCTTCCGACAGAGCAACTTCAGGGGCTTCACTTGACCGTCTGGCCACAGAAGTTTTCAACGTTGTCTGCAGCACCTTGGAAGCCATCGGAGCCTCTCAGGCTGAAGGAGGCTGTAGCTGCCCATGCTCTGGACTGCTGGAGCTTTTCAGGGGAGCTGTCTCCAACAGACGGCCGCAGCCACCCCGGGCGCCTTTCTCAAGCCCAGGCGTGGAGGAAGGACAAGGATTCCCCGGCGCACCTCAAGAGCAGAGCCTGGAAGCCGGCGAGGGAGCAAAGTCGCCCGGACCTCCAGGCGGAGAGGAGAGCCGTCCCGCTGAGGACACCCGCCCCTCCACGGGCCCACAGCTCTGCAGACAGCCCGTCCCTCCGGCAGCTCCGAGGGCCCCTGCCCAGACAGCAGCACGACGCAGAGCAGCGCGCGGCCAGCTGGTGGGAGGCGAGCCCCAGCAGCCGCGGCAGCAGCGAGGCCGTTAGCTGGGAGGCTTGCGGGCCATGTCCTGGGCAGGGCTGCGGCAAGAGACGCGTAGAGCCCTGGGCAGCTCCGCCAAGTACAGCCCCGCGCTTCCAATAAAGAGTTTGTTGCAAGTGCTGGCTTGTGCCTGCCTTCTTCGCTGAGGGAGCTGCTCCTGCACCCGACGGGCGGCGGAGCGGCAGACCTTGCCACGCTGAGGGGTTTCCTGGGGCGGGAAATGCCGAGAGAGGCCGCCCGGAGCCGGCAGCTCTGGCCAGAGGCGCCGAGGAGAGCTGGGCCTGGCCGGAGCCACGCTGACCGCCGCTCTCGCCCCCACCTGTCAGCAGCAGCGCCAGCCCGCAGCGTGTGGCACGGCCCGTGTGTGCGGGGAGGGCGCCGTCACCCCACCGGCTCAAGAGCCGAGCTCAGCTGGTGGTTGTCACCCTCCTAGGAGGAGCTTGGCCATGGTATCCACCCAGCAGAAAGTTGTGTCCTCGGCACTTGCCAGGAAGGTCCTGCAGCAACCCAGGCAGAGCTGCCAGGGAAACATGCAGCCCTGCAGGCCTGGGGCTGCCGGCAGTGCCAGAGCCTTTCCTGGGCTGGGATGGCAGTAGAGACCAGAGCTGTGGGAGGGGTGACCGGGCGTCCATCTGCTCAGCCTGGTGGCAGAGCTAAGAGAGGAAGCAGAAAGGTTAAGAGGCATCAGGGAGTCTGAGGAGACTGGTGGGACTATGCTCTGGCTTCCCTGGGACAGGAACAGCCACCAAAAAAAACCCAACCAAACCCACCAAGATCAAGGGGGCCCTTTACCCTCACCCTGCCGGGCTGGAGGCCGTAGCTCAAGGGAAAGGAGTGAATGGAAGCAAGTCCACACTTGGGGCAGCAGGTGAAACCCCTCCTTGCCCACCTCGCCCTCCCAGGTGCCTCTGTACAACAGCTATGAGGCTCTGGCTGTGGAAGACCAGTCAATGGATCATGAGGACGAAGGCCCATCCACACCAGAGGTGTTGACAGGGGCAGGAAGCATACCTGCTGTATCAAGACCAGCTACACGAGGAAGGAAAAAATGGGTTACAGTTGTAGGTGACTCGCTTCTGTCAGGAACAGAAGGTCCAAAATGCCAGACAGACCTTCCCCGTAGAGAAGTCTGCTGCCTCCCTGGGGCCGGGGTCAAGGACATTGCCATGAAACTTCCGACCTTGGTACGGCCCTCAGACTGCTGGTCTGCCCTTACTGCTCTTCCATAGGTAACAAACACACACACACAAACAACTCCAGTTCCCTCAGCTGTTCCTCGTAAGACTTGTGCTCTAAAATGCTGAAGGTGTCCCTGCTCATTTCGGGGGCTTGGAGTAGATGATCTTCAAAGGTTCCAGCCCAAACTATTCTGTGAAGATTCGCCAACGCAGGCAGCCCTGGTTTGCCTCTCCCGTAGCTCTGCCTTTTGAAAGCATCCTTTTGCTGGCTGAGGTCACATGGAGCAGAGAGCTACAGTGGTGAAGGCAATCAGCACATCTCCAGTGATTGTGTTCACGGTGCTGACAACAGGACACCTCGGCTCCACCACCACAGCCCATCAGAGGCTCCAGCTCGCTGTGTCTGAGCACATCTGCTGCTCCTTTGCCAGCTCCCACAGGGAGAAGCCCCAGCAGGGCTGACACTGCTGTGGGGTCAGTGCAGCAGGCACAGGCCCATCACCCATGCCGCAAGGAGGCGGTTCAGAGAGGTCCCGAGCTCAGGGACCAGAGTTTAAATACCGTGAGGCTGGTGCTTAACAAGGGTCAACCCGCATCGCTGCTCCAGATGCCAGGACCAGTGAGGCAACTGTTCTCACCTACCCGCTGCTGCATGCTGAGCTTCCAGCTGGCTTCCCACCCTCTTTCTTCAGCACTTACCCACCCGTGTGCGCTCTGCTGGCCCTGTCCCTTACACCCGCAGCTCCTGCCCTGGACAGAAGATTCAGCTGGACAGGGTGCTGGGCCACCTTGTCTAGACTGTGCTTTGCCAGGAAAGGTTGGACCAGATGATCCTCATGGTCCCTTCCAACCTGGTGTTCTATGATTCCATGATTCCCTGCAGGCGTGGGACATGAACACAACGGTCAGCTGCAACTCAGGCAAACGGTATCTAACCCCCCCTCTGCTGGGCAGTGCAAAGGGCCTGAGCCGAGGGGCAGCAAAACACACTGAGATGCTAAATGGCCATCGGCCCCTGCCTTTGGTTGGAAAACAGTTTTGACTGAGCGCTCGGAGAGGTTTCCTGCACTGCTCAAAGTTTCCTTTAAAAGCAGAGACTTTGCAAATGCCCCCCACCGCAGGGTTTGGCTTTTTTCCCAGGTGAGGCAACTTGGTCGTGGGACAAGAGACTTACCTGTGTCACGGGTAGGGCAATGGTAACCACATTTCCCGCATCACTGTCCAATGATCTGTCCTCTAAACTGGGCTTCCACCTTTGCCGCAGCCCCTCAACCCCAGCCAGTCGCCTTTGCCACAGCTGGGACCAACCACGACTTGAATTTATGTTTATTTTATATATATATTTATAGATATATATACCTTTGTATAGATTAAACTGGGTGGGGTTTTATCATATACATTGTTTTGGTATAATACACGAGAAACAGGAAAGGGAACATAGCAAGTATAAACCAGTACGTTCCTTGAGCGAACTCTTTGCCACACTGAGACTGTAAAGTTGCATGCAATGGGGAGACAGAAAGGAAACCAATTTTACTAAAAAAACCCCCAAAAATAAGACAATCTAGGTACAACTGTCAACAGAGGAGCAGCACTTTATATGGCGACCTGTATAAATTAAAATGAAGTTTCACTCTGACATCTACTGTGCTTTAAAGTGCAATGAAGCCTGATTTATTTACCTACAGATACAGGAAAGATTACCCCCTCTCCCCATTCCAATCTATCCCTAAACAAACCAACCCAAACAACCAACCAAAACCCAATGAAATAAATCTAAAGGATATACACTATCCACAGCACTATAGAGACGCCTACATCTACTCAGTAGCACCAAGAATCTGATATGGGTGTAATTCAAATCAATTAAAAGTCGGGAGCAACGGTAACATCTGTTTGCTGCTTTTGCAGACCTCCTGCCCGTTGTGAGTGGGTCGGAGGAGAGGCGGCTCTCCCTGCGCTGCCAGCGAAGGCGACAGTGTCCTGTCCCCTCTCCGTCACGGCCGGGCCGTCTTGGCACTGGGTTACAAAGCCGCGGAGCACAGCGAGAGCAGCAGGGGGTGACACGGAGGGGACGGGACAGGGAGCTGAGGCCCCACGTGCGCGCTTGGGTGTCTGCACGTGGGTGCGTGTGTGTGGAGGGAGCGGGACTAATGCACACAGAGCTGAAGGGCTGTGCTGGTCCACCACACGCCACGAGCCTCTTGGTGATGGGAAGGGGAGGGAGGGAAGGGGGGTCAGCACAGCCCCCGTCTCGTGAGCCTCTGGCTGTGTCGTCTTCCAAAGCCGGGGCCCGTGTGCCACAGTTCATCTGTCTCCACACGCCACCTCTCAGCAGGCCTCAGTAGCCAAAGGTCTCCTGGGACGCACAGACCATGTAGAGGAAGCCATCCTCATCCTTCTCCTGCTCGTAGATCTCCGAGATGGGGGTGGACACGCTCACCATGCTGTGCTGGTTCACCAGCAGGAAGAACGCCTGGGTGGGATTCAGCTGCAGGCGACGCCTGTGGGGACAAGGGCAGGAGGGCTGGGGTCAGCCCACCGGGCAGGCACCGCGACAACAAGTTCTGCCTCCCCCAGCAACACTGTTCACGCGGGGCCAGGCCTGCGCAGCCAGGACATGGTGTCTATGAGCCGGGCTGAGCTGCTCGGGGTTCTGTGGCCCCCTGAATTGGGACTCTGCAAAGCCCCTTTCTCCAAGTACTGGCGGGCAAGGGCAAAGCCAGGGAGCCTCTTCCATCTGAGCTGACGGACGAGAGAAGGGCACTGGGGTCCCCCCATCGGCTCATGGAGTGTCCCTGGCAGGGAGAGGTCACAGTCCTTCACCAGATGTGAAGAACCTGCCCCCTCCAGCCCCCTGTACCACAACACAAGGATGCTGTGGTTGTCATGTCCCCATCCCCACCCTCAGCAGCTGTCTCTGCCTCACCCTCGCCCACCACTCTGTGCCCAGGTTCTCGGCATGCCAGCTGGGGCCACCCCACTCACCGGATTATTTTCACCAATTCACTCATGTTGACATGGTCTGGGACAAGGAACTTGGTCTTGCCCAGCACTGGGAGCTGTTTCTCCCCTTTAGAGCGTTCGATGATGACCTGCGGAGAAAGTCAACGGTAGGGTTGGCCTGAGTTCAGCGTGTCCCAGGCACTGGCCTCAAGGTCAAACCCAAATCAAACAAGTACAAGTTAAAAAGTTGAGGTAAGGCCCCACTTGGCTTCACCCTCACGGGAAAACAAAAAAAAAGGACATGAGCAGTGACCACCAGGTTGGCTGCAGACAGCTCTTCGGCAAAGAGTCGGCAAAGAGTCACCTGTCTGTCTGAGCCACGTGATGGAGAGCATTTATCTTCACAATCACTGCAAGGCTAAGAGAGCTTTGAGGCAGACTCTTCAAATTTTCCCTCCAACCAATACACGTTCTTGTCAGGAGGGGAACGTTTTACACGCTGATATTCTGTGGGTTGATATAAGGATACTATTGTTACTTCACGGCTATTTTAAGACTTACACAGTCACGGAATGGATGCCGAACGGCCAGAACAGTTCCTTTTTGCATCTGAATAAAGGCGAGTTTTGTTATTGATCTACTGGTAGGGTATTTTTGTTCTTTCATTCAGACACATCTTCAGTTCCAGACGGAACAATCCCATTGCCCCAAAACACACATCATAAGGACACGCAAAGACCATATTTGAAGAAATACCTCCTGTTAAAAAGACAGTATTGCCCTTGCTAACATCTTCTTGCCAATGAAAACCAGCAGTGCAGGAAACTTCTGACCAAGAAGAAACTCTTTAAGACCTGGTAGAGGTGAGAATCTGGATCTGGTGACACAGAAGGAAAATCCATCCTAAAAAGGCCTGGATCACCCAGCGAGGGAACAGGACATCTTCACATCCGCAAACCAAGGCTAAGAACACGGGCAAAACCAAATTCCTCACATTTAACACTCACATGGATAATGCTCTGACTCCAGGTTACCCCCTCATCCTCAACACCCGAAATCCCCTTTCCAACATCAGTGCTTCCCGCAGGTGGAGGGGACAAATATGACCCTGCCACTCCCAACATCCTCGTTGGCGACTTTTTTAGAAGAGTTTTCAAACGAGCGTGCCAGCTGGTTCTTTGAAAGCAAATACACAAACGACATTTATCCTCTGGAATGGAAATCCCAACTCTTCTATCAATTTTCACACACATCGGCTCCTCAAATACCAATTACATGCGCTTGGAGGACACTACTCATGACACTCAGCACACCAGAGAAACACGTTATGTTTCTGAAAGAACCACATGCAAAGTGCTTTTATAAAGTAAGAGATGCTCTATTCATTGTATACACTGCTCTCAAACACCATCCTAAAAACTATTAAAAAAAAGTGATAATATATGTTAGAACATCCTGGTCAGTGGAGAATTTTCCACAGAGTCATCCCTGCCAGTCTTTAAGCTGTCTCCCAATTTTGCTGAAGCTTGTCATCAGAGGAAGCTTTTTGTGAGGAAAACAGAGGAAAAACCAAGCACATGTTGTCAAACCCTCCCCTTCCACCTTCCCGTAAGGACCTTCTGTCCCAGAGCCAGCACTCGCAGGTCTCACACCTGGGAAGTCACATCCTGTGCATGAACGACCCTCACACCCCAGAGATGGGAGGAAATAACTCCCGAGAGCAGACTGAGCCCGCACAGATCGCTAGCGAAGGGCAAACACACCGAACTGCTGCAGAGGCAGCTCTGGCAAGGTCGGCGCTCAGTCCCATTGCCAACCCCGATCCTCAGGGAAACCCACAAACTGCCCTCCAGCCACAAACCGAGAAAGAAAAATCCGTGACACTTCCAGACAGCAACTGTGCTGCTCTGCCACACCGCAACCCCACACCCCACGGGCTGTCACCTCTCTCTTTCTCTGCCTACAGCTCATCCGGGCATTTAACCATGCCAGGAAACAGCACTTCTCTTCCCCTGAGAAGACAAGTATCACATCATTCCTGTTGCCCTATAAATCAGCATTCCCATGCTGAACTTGCCAGCTCCATTTCCTTTCAAATAGGACCTGATGGATACAGACTCAAAACTCCCAGGGATTTTCTCATTTCCATGCCATTCAGAAAGCAAGCTGGCACTTTTAGCTCAGGCCTGAAGGTGGCTTGCATGCCTGAAAGCTTTTCTACTTTTCAGACCGTGCGCTCTAATGACAGACATCACCTCTGCATGCGTCCTTAGACATCGCGGCCACAGCAATGCTCCTGTGTTTCTAGATACTTGAAAAAAATCAAGCCATATCTACATCCAAAATAAACTTCCAATCCTTAGAAAATGTTTCAAAACCTGATTTTGAATCCTCAAAAGTTTAAAGACACGTTGCGCCTCCTAAACCACTAGGGTTAGAGGAAATTTGAGTGGTACCTTACAAGGCCGCTGTAAAATTCTAGTTTTCCAACTTAAACTGTTCACAAGTCATCACTATTCTCAAGCAAAGATTTGAAAATAGATGAGAAAGTGCTCATTGCCATTAGAGAGCAAGATAAAGCTAGAAAGACACCAAAACTGCTTAATATCACAAAAACATTAGTCCTCCCTAACAAATCAGCCAGTCCCAGTGTCTGACGGGACAAACTGGGACCACACTCAGACTGTGGGAAGACAAATATTGATCCAAACAACTTGACGTTCAAAGGTCTTCACTCTCTCAACTCCCTGTTCGCCGTTACAACTCCATTGGCCCTTGGTAAGCGTTCCAGGAGATCCAGGGCTCACTTCTCAACTCTCTCTTGCTCACCCTTGCCCCCCAGAGCTGTGGTTTCTGTAGCAACTATGGTGCAAATCTTGAGAGAAGGAAAAAGCCAGCAGACACACACTTGTGCCCACACCTCAACATTCACACCCGTGCACAGAGGCGTGCGGAGTCACAAACCTACTGACAAAATTATTGACCCATTGAAGATATAATCCACGTTTGAGAAAACATTTGAACCACTGTATGGGAGGTGAAAGCTCCACCACCCACATATTTTCTAGGTGAAAGCCTGTCAATGCGTCTACATTGAACTCATCCTTGTTCTGAAAAATGACCTGCGCTCTTACCATCGTGATTAGAATTTCCCAGGGTCCAGGGCTCATCGGAATCAAAGTGAGTAGCTCCTCCTATTCCTGGTCCAGGAAAGTAAGCGTGAGCTAGGAATCCACCTTCTCCATCAAACGGAGAACTGTCTCCATGGAAACCAGAAGCAAAAAATATCATAATATCTGCCTCCTTTCTGTCCTTTTTAATTTCGTGGTAGGGGACCTCTTCAAAGGTCAGCGGTGTCACCCTCTGCCAAACGTCAAACGCCTGTCGGATGGCTCTCCTCGTACCGACCTCTCCAGCCTTGGGGGTATAGTTGTGTACGCTGTGTGGGTGAGAAAGAAGCGTCCTTTAAACTTGCAGAACACATTGAAGATTTCTTATTATAATTCCAGTACACAGCCACATCTACACGGTTTCCATTTCCAAAGGGTCTTTCTTTTTTGCACCTACTACTTTGTGCATGCAAAGTTTTGCCGTTACAAATAAAGTTACAAACAAAACTACGTTTTGCATTTACTAACAAGAATCTTCCCAACGCTTTGGTTAATCTTGCATCCCTGCCTAAAAACCTGAGAACCTTTCAGTCCTGGTGTACACAGCTAAACAAGGTAGTTTAAAAATGTAAATCACTTTGGGTTTTGTCTGAAATCATTGTGCTAAAATGGAACCCAGCACACATCTTCACTCATCATTCATTTTCCCATTGAGAACAGACTCTTCAGTTACTCCAGTGCTCTCAAAGTGTTTCCCCCCAGCATGTTCTGAGCATCTAAAGGCTCACGCAGCCAGCGGAGCAAAAATCCCGTTTTCAAAAGTACTTACAACATTTGCTTACCAGACAAATACAGAACCTTTTTTCCCCACACAAAAAAAGGCGCATGGAGGGCTCTATACCTGTAGGTTATATGCTTCTGCCTCCACTTCTGTCCAGTTAGTGCATACCGCTTTTTCTTCCGGCTATGGCGTAGGTGGGGATGATCTGGAACTCCACATCGAGGCTTCTTCATCCACCTGGAAGGGAAGGAAAGAAAGAGCAAGCTAACAAAGAGTTTGGAAAAGAGATTCAAAAGAGCTCAGGGGTGGATGGATGGCCTCTGAGGGAACCTCTCCTGGGTTCACCCTCTACGCACAGAGCTGCACACCCACCTCTGCTGACAATCCACACCCCAGCACACCCCAAATCATTCATTTTTCTTTGTGGAAACACAAGCACCAGATCATGTAGCCCTCACGCTTGTCAAGAGCTCAGTGACAACAATGCCACAAGAGAGGCCCAGATCAAAACCGCACGCGCGTGTGCAGTGGGATGGATCAAACTCTGCCATCACCTGCTCTATCCACTCTCCATTGTTCAAGTGCTCCTGTGCCAGCAAAACAACCTCCAATTTGTAACTTGCTAGATAGGACCGAAAATGAGCAACCACGACCCTCCCAGGTAGCAACAAAGGCTTACACCTGTAATAACCAGAACAGACCACTCCAATCCGTGGGTCACAGTCACCAAGTTCTGTTGGGTCCTCCCCATAAGCCTTGACTCTTTTCATGTCCCTCGTCACGTAGGAACCTCTTGTCTCTATGGCCAGGTGACCTGGAAGAGCAAAGGCTGCTGTCCCTTGCACAGGACCCAGCTCCGACCATCAGAGAAGACAGGTCTCCTCCCCAGCCTCCTTCTTCTCCAGTCTCAACAGATCTTTGCCTGTTTCTTGCACCAGGCTGAAGGTGCTTAAGCACTGGCACAGGTAGAGTCTCCAACTGGACGTGGTCCTGGGCAACCTGCTCCAGCTGTCCCTGTTTGAGGAGGAGGTTGCAGCAGATGGTCTCAAGAAGTCCCTTTCCGATATAAATCATTATCTGACAAGGAGAAATCGACTGTACCCCAGAATACTATCCCGCTCGCTGGTGCTGGCACACTCCAGAGAAGTCAGAAGCAGCTTATGGAGCAAGGAATCTGCCCATGTGGCAGCGGGGGAGAGAAGAGAGAGGGACAGGAACACAGGAACTACAGGTACTGCTTTCCAACGGTCCCAGCACAGCAGATTTCTGCCCCAGCCACATTCTTCAGGATTTTGCAGTGCAGCCCAGGACAGGAGACCAGCACCCAGGAATAATGCACGTGGTGTCTGGCCACAGCCTCCCCAGCACAGTGGCCCTCGGCCCAGCTTGGGCTGCTGCTGGGGACGTGGCCCTGGCATTCGTCAGGGGTTTTGCACGTTTGGTCTGACAGCAAGGGCAAGTGTCCACTGTGACACAAGGCCTTGAGGACACACTGCGGGACATGAGATACGGAACAGGCCACTGCCTGGGCACACACAAGAAGAGCATCGTAGCCAATCCTGGCAGATTTCACAGAGTCACAGAATGGTTGGGGTTGGAAGGGACCTCTGCAGATCATCTAGTCCAGCCATAGGAGGAGACTCCACAACCTCTCTGGGCAGCCTCTTCCAGTGCTCTGTCACCCCTCCTCTGTCACTGGGCCCCACTGAAAGCAGTCTGGTCCGTCCTCTGACACCCACCCTGAGATATTTATAAACACTGATGAGATCCCCTCTCAGCTTCTCTTCTCCAGCTGAACAGACACAGCTCTCTCCTCATAAGAAAGGTGCTCTAGGCCCCTAATCATCTCCATAGCCCACCACTTGACTACCCAATTCTCTCCCCTCTCCTCAGCAGGGCTTCCCCACATCCCACCTCTCTGGGAAACCCTTTGCCAGTATTTTACCACCCTCATTCTAAAAAAATTCCTTCCTTGTATCTAGTCTAGTTCTCCCCTTTTTTTGTTTAAAACCATCACCCTTGGCCTGAGACAGAAAAGAGGAGAAAAGGAGCTCCCTGGGCAGAGAAACGCAGAGCCCGGCACCCAGGGCACAGGGAGCGCCGTGCTGGGTACCCAGAGGCAGCTGCACAGAAATTCACTTCGCTAGAGCTCCGTGTTCAGAAAAAGAGACAGAGGAGTCAAACCAAAAGAAAAACTTTATTCAACTAAAGGGAAGAGTCCACCGGGCATCTCCCTGTGGGGTCTCTTCCAAAACGCGGGGAACGCAGCCCCCATTGATCCCAGTTCCCCAGCCCTAGCTCCCGGCCGCAATGATCCCTCCTCCTTTCCCCATGGGCTGAGGTACTCGGAGGGTACAACCTTTCCGATCCGCCTGCTCCCCATCTCCCCACCCACCCCCCCCAACCCCCCCAGTAGCTGGTGGTTAAAATTCCCTTCCTTCATCTCCAAGGGTGTGACTGCCCCTGGAGTCCTTGCTTCTATTTTGGTTCTTGCACCAGCTGTGTCTCCAGGAGGGCCACCTGAAAGAGGCAAAAGACCACTGGGATTTGCCATCGTTCCTCCCTATGGCCAGACCCTCCTGCCACCCAGTGCGATCCTGTTCTCACCTGTCTGGAAGCCGGCACCTTCCGCTGGTCAGAGAGAGACAGTGCGCACGCATCTGGCAGCGACCGACCACGGCAACATCTCTTCAGCCTCCTCCGTTCACGTTCCACCTGCACGTTGGGAAGGAGAAAGGGTCACAGACTCGGGCCACCAAACGAGTTGCAGAAGGACCCCTGCACATCAGGGCAAGGAGATTTCTGCTCAGAGACTGTCACTTGCACCTGAGAACGTTGGGGCAAAACGCACTCGAAGCAGAATATGGAGGAGAAAGGGCAAGAGAGAGTGTGTGGATGGGGACACTGGGGCAGGAAGGGTGGTACCCCAGTGAATGTGCATTTGGGAAGGTAACGGGTGCCAGAAGGGAGAGAAAATAGACAGCGAGTGTGCACAGGGGGACGGGGAGAGGGCAGGAAAGCAGCAGAGGGCTCCAAAGTGCTGTCTGGGAAACGTGTGGTGTTCCAGAGCACCGGGAGGCTTTGCAGAGGCAGGGAAAGCCTGTTTCACCTGCTCCAGGGTCCTCCTGAGCTCAGCGTTGTACTGCTTCAGCTCCGTCTTCTCCAGTTCCAGCCTTGCAACTGCTCCCTGCAGACATTCCAGCCGCTGCGACAGGCGTCTCTTCTCTGAGAGCCAGGAGAGCTGCTCCCCTTCTGCAGCAGCCTGCTGGGGATTCAGAGAGGAGATGGTGGAGCTGGTGCCACACGCAGGTTACAAGGGCCAGAATGAACAAGCCGGGGAGAGTGAGCGGGCTCAGGACTGGACAGGGCCAAGTGCCTTCTTCTCCCCCTGGGCCACAGCCCAAACCAGCCCCAAACTCTCTTCCCAGGGGCCCCCTGCAGATCACCTGGGAGAAATCCACACTCATTTGCCTTCCTGCTTTTGGGGCTGTGGCACAAGTACATGCGGAATGGCAATGAAGCCTTTAACCGGATCACGCAACAGTACCAATTCCATTATTTTAATACAGCGGAAAAGCTGTTGCCCAGAGATCTCCATCTCTGAAAGCATCCTCTAAGCACCATCGGTGTCGCTGCTGTTCAGCCATCGGTATAAAACTCTATCGAGTTCCCTACATTAGAGTGGTCAACGGGAGGAAAACGCTTCAGGATGGAGCCCCAGCCAAGCTCCTCAGAACATGGGAAGCTTCACCCTCCTTTGGGGTTCAGGCCCAAAGAAAACCCCTCTGTCCACCGAGAAAGGGCAGCAAGAAAGGAACAAAGCTCCCGTGACTGCAGCTGGCAGGAGGGTCAGGACTCTGCCCCATGGGAGACGGGAGGCTGGTAAGAGCCCCCCTGTGCTGCCACGCTCTGGGTGGGGCCCCCAACCTGCCCTTGAACTCATCTCACGCCCACGCTCCATCTGTGGCTGCATTTCCTGTCCCAGCACAGTCCTGTGGGCTCCACGTGCCTTCGAGTACGAGCCATCGGCTCTGCTGCTGGCCCGGCAACGTGCGGCCTGCGACACGCGGTTGCTGCCATTTCACACCCCGGGCCGTTCCTCTGCTAAAGCCAGCCCACCGAGCATGCTTGAGGAATTCAACACCTCTTGTTTCCTACCAGGTCTTGCAGGAGCCTCTGTGTTTCTGCTTCGTGGTCGCTCTGCCGAAGTCTGAGGGCATCGTCATGCTGCCGTTCTCTCCGCAAGAGCTGTTGTGCCGCGTTCTCCCGCTCCTGCCTCAGGAGAGATCTCTCTGCTTCCAGCTCACGTTGAAGACACTTCACTTCCCCTGCAAACCCCACAAGTGGCAAGAGTCAGAGTCTACCCAGACCCTGCTTCTGGCCTTACTGACCTTCAGCCCTTGCAGTTTCAGTGCTGGAGGGGTCTGTTCCAGCTCCTTCACTCCTCACAAGCACTGCGGACAGAGAGCTGGTTTTATACCATCTTGTCTAGGCAGGGCATCACCGGAAACAAAGCACATGGGGCCTCACCTTGTATCACGTCCTTGGCCTGCGTGACGGTGTGAAGCCGCATCTCCAGGTGACTCCGGGCGATCTCCAGCTGAGATACGCGCTGCTGAGCCTCAAACAGGCTGCGCGCCAGGGTCTCCTTCACCGGCCTGCGGGTTGTGGACACGGAGAGAAATGAGCTTCTTGCTCCTGACACCCACAGGGAGGGATCCCAGTGACAAGTGCTTCAAGATCCCTGCCCCTGAGAACGGAAAAGGGGCTGCATGGACACCCGTGTACAGCAAACATATTTCTGCCATTTAAATTAGCAATGCAGGCCCCTCTGAGGGAACGCCCAGGCTTTCCTTAGGACCCAGCGTAACACAGCAAGCCCAGCCGAATTTCATCTCGACAGCCAATTCTGAAATGGCTGCTGCCTGGTGGATGGCACACAGGTAGCAGTTTTCCTGACAACGTCTGTGCCAGCCAGCAAAAGCCCAACCTCTGCTCACAGGTGCATCCCATCACCACTTCCAATTGCTCTGCAGGGGGACACAATAAGCAGGTTTTTTTCCCCTCAAGATTCTTCCCTGTTCTGTCCCTGGAAGGTGAGAACATCCGCAAAGCACAGGGGACGCAAGAAAGCCCCGTGCAATGCTGACCAGCTCTGTAATTCCCGACAGCGAGTCATGTCGTGCCCAGGGTTCCTCGCCCTTTACCTGGCCTCTGCCAGCTGCTCGGAAAGGCCTTGTCTGTCCCGCTCCACGGCTGCCAGGCGCAGCTCCAGGGCAGCCTTCTCCTGCACCAGCACCTCCTTCTCTTCGGACACCTTGGCCAGGGCGAGCCCTTGGCGAGAGGACTCCTGGCGCAACTGCTCCAGACCAGTGCTGGCCGACTCTTGCTGCCGGGACACCTGGAACGGGACAAACCGCAGCTGGAGCCCTTTCTGTGCAGCTGTGTGCAGAGCAGCCAGCGCCGCTGGCCAGGGGGCGGGAGGAGAAAGAGCTCCTGTCCCGGGGGCTCCAAGTGTGAGAGCAGCTGCTGGTCCCGCACCAAGAGCCTGGGCTGCCAAAAGGCGCTGGCCCCGCTCACCGGCAAGTGATGTGCAAGGCCAGCCTGGGCTGCCTGGGACCAGCTGTGGCCTCCCCAGTGCCCAGTGCAGGGGACGGTCACTGCCCTGCTCCTGCTGGCCACACCAGTGCTGGGACAAGCCAGGCTGCTCTTGGCCTTCTGGGACACCTGGGCACACGCCGGCTCATGTTCAGCCGCTGCCGACCGGATTCTGCCTCAGAAAAAGGATTCAGAGCTACACAGTTTGTTTCTTTTGCCACAGGTGACAGGAGTCGCCCCGCTCTGATCCATGGACAACACGATCACCGCTTTGCAGCTCAGCAAAAGCCACGGAAGAGGCCAACACGGACCGGTGGATTAGAAGAACCCAGAGAAGCAGAGGACAGCGCAGAGAACTGCAGAGCTGCTCCGCAAGCCATCAACGTGGTGCCAAAAAGAAGGGAACAAACCCCCTGCCCTGCAGGGCTACCGAGTGTCTCCTTGACACAAAGCCTGCAGCAGCCAGCAGACACAGCTTCACTCAGCCAAGCAGCCAAACGCCCACCCACAAGCACCAGCTTTTTGGTCTCACCTCACTGAGCTGCTCTCGGGTTTCTTCCTTCTCCTCTGCCAGTCTCCTCAGCTGCACCCGCAGCCCCTCCTGCTGCTCCTCTGCTTCCTGCAGCAGCTGCTCCAGCTGGGCTTTCTCCGCACAGAGCTCTGCCTTGGTTCTTTCACACCAGCTCAGCCGCTCCTGCTCACAGACTCTTGCTCTCTCCAGCCCGGCCACTTTCTCTGACACAACCTCATTCTCTTGCTCCAGCTACAATCACAGAAGCAGAGAGCACATCAAAGACAGGAACATTTCCTAGGAAGGAGCTTTGGCTTGGACAGGACAAGGAACAACATTTGCACAGCCAGCCAGTCCTACTGCTGGAAGGCAAGAAGGCTGAGAAGCAGCAGCAGCTGGAGACAAACAGCTGGCAAGAGCTTTGGCAACTCTGCTCACCTGCAGCACAAGGTGGTTCAGCTGCACTTTCTCCACTGCAAGAGCTTCATTGATACTGCTCATGTTGGCTGCTGCAGCACGGAGATCAGCTATTTCTACACTCAGCTGCTTCTGAGTCCTGCTCAACTCTGCCACTGACTGCTCGGCCTGCAGAGACAAAAGAACAACGTGACAACAAGGGCAGGAAAATGCCTGACTCCCAGCAGCAACTCCCATCCCCTGGGTGTCTCCGACACGCTCCCAGTTCATGCTCCCAATGAGCACGTGGGGACTGAACACCCAAAGAGCCTGTGTGCTCGGATCCCCATTTCCCAAGAAGGACAGCAACGGTTTCCCTGTCTTCTCCTGCCAGGAACAGCACCGGTGCTGGTCCTGCTGTCACAGCTCCCTCTCCCACAGGTGCTCCCTAGGAATAAGGTGACCGTACCTTCTCCAGGGCCATGGTCAGCTCGTGTTTCTCTCGCTCCAGCAGATCCCTCTGAAGCTGCGACTCCTCCAGCGTCTCTCTCGCCACTACCAGCTCACTCTGCAATAATGAATGTTTTCCTTCGAGCGCAGCAAAGTCCTTCAGCCTGGGAGACGGGGAAAGACAAACAAGTTCTTAACCTAAAAGCATTGTCATCTCCAAACCAAGAGTACCTACTATGTCCAGATATGGCAGTTGGAGGGATTTCCAACAGCTTTCTATTTACACCTGAGGAACGCTGGAATTTCCTGCCTAGAGCCGCATCACTCTTTGCCATTGATGTGGGTGAAACATTTGTCACTGAGAAAGTAAAACAAGCTTCCAGAAATCACAGAACCTTTCCAAGTGGCTCAGGTACTCTCAACGGGTTCCTGCCTGTTAGTTCTCTCCCTCCTCTTGGATCCATTGGATCCAAGACTTGCCAAATTTCTCCTTCAGGTACGACAGACTCTGCTCAGGCTGGGAATGATTTCTGTGAAGCTCACGCACAAAGCACACAGAGGCGGCTCTGCTGGATGGCAGCAGGCAGCCAGCCCTGCCCGCGGGCTCCCTTCGCCCTTCTGTGCTGCAAATGACGAGCAGGCACAACTCAGCCTTGTGCGCTGGGCCCCTAAGGTCCAGCCATGCCCACCCCTGCCCCGAGAAAGCTCAAACGCTCACAGCAGCTCCTGCTCACGACGCGCTCTCTCCATCGCCTCTTGCTGCTCCACCTTGTCCCCCTGGGCTGAGTCTTCCTTCAGCTGCAGCTCCGTGTTCCTTTGACGCAGACGCGAGGCTTCTTGCTCCGTTACTTCCAGCTGCTGCTGTAGCTCGTCCCTGGTTCTCTCCAGGTTGGCACAGTCACTGCAGAGACAAGGCTCCGTTACAAGAATGAAGAGGCCGGGAGAGTCACAGATCCCGTTTTCCTCATCCCAGGATGGAGCTGTGGGGAGCACGGGGAGGAAGAACTTGCTCTTCCCCTCCCAGGGTAACTGAAGAGGGAAGCAGAAAGGCGGGCAGGCTGCTGCCTTCAGCCAGCGAGAAGCGGTGCCTGGGAAAGGGCACCCAAAGAGCAGAAGCAGACGCAGCATGTCGAGGGAGAGGCGCCTTGTATGCCAGCATCGCTCTGAATCGCCCAGACAGCCTTGGAGGTACAGCCGAGCAGGAAAAGCAGCGACAGGAGGATGCTGTGGTGCCAAACAGAGGCACGCGCGAGGCAGGGCAGGCAAGTTCTCTGCCCACAACAGCTCTGGGCTCCCGAACTGGAAGCAGATTGCCTCTGGACCGCAGGAGAAGGAGGAAACGCTCACCTTCTGAGCGCTTCCACCAGAGACTGGAGGTGCTGCCGCTGGCTGCTGGACGTGGCGCATTCCTCCTGCAGCTGCTCAAGCCTCTGCTGCAGCGTCCTGCACTTCTCTTCCTGCTGCCTGTGCTGCTGCAGCAGGGAATCGATGGAGTCCTGCCTGGCAGAAAGCTCTTCTTGTAGGGCCTGCAAGCAACGGGCAGGGAAAGAGCACAAAGAAGCAGTGAGGAGCGGCCAAGGCGGCTCCAGACAGCCGGGAGAAGCAGTGAGCAGAGAGACGGCTCCGCTGGAGGCAAAAGCTGGGAGGGGGGGTGGAGATCAAGGTCCCAGCTCTGCACACACCTCAGTTATATCTTTTATCAGCTTTTGCAGGGACAGGTTCTCCTCTTTGGCACTTTTACTCCACAGAACTTCACGTTCTTTCTCTAACCGACCGGCTTCCTGAGAACAGAAGGAGGAAAGGGTGGGCAGGGCAGAGCTGCTCCCTCTGCAGCGTTCCCATCCTCAGCGGCACTGCCATGCCCAGAAGCCTCAGCCCTCGGCATTCCAGTGCATTCCTTCCCACATCTATTCCACTTCTTCCTCGCTAAAACTAAGAAGGGAAAGACTGACAGCTCGTTTCCATAGACTGCCAGGAAGCTGCCAGTGCCAAGGAACTTTGACCCCAGGCACAACAGCCTTGGTGCAACCCCTGAGGAAGACACCGGAGCTGTCTGCAGCTCCCCTGCCGCTGCTGCACCCGGACTGACTGCACCTGTGCCAAACACACAAGGAACATTCTGGCAATGTCCCTGATGTTCCCCTGCAGGTGGCATCTCTACCCCTCCTTCTGCTGAGGAAACCGCACCTCTGTGTGCTACGGCTGGGGAGCAAACACTGGGCTGTCCCCCAGATCAAGGGAAAACACACCAGAATCTCCACGGTGTCGTCAGGTGTTTCCATGGGCTTCTCCTTCTCCTCATTCTTCTTCTGGGAGGGTACAAGCAAGGCCGAGAGCTCCAGCACCCTGAGAAGAGAAGGTCCACGTGCCACTCCAAAAGCACAGCACACCATCGCCTGGGAAAGAGCTGAGCAGCTCCCAGAGGCACAGCAGAGAAAGTTCAAGCCAGAAAATACAGCAAAGGCAGCATCCAGCTCTACGGGGTAATGAGCTTGAGGGTGCCAAATGGCCCTTCTTGCCCCAAAGGTCTTCTGCACTCAGTCTTGCAAGGAACCGTCAGCACAGAGGAGCTACACTGCTTATGATGCTCCTGTTCACATTCCTCCCAACTGCTTTAATGCAGCCCTGGGGAGGAAAAGGGCTGTACAGAGACAGAGTTCTCTTTATGCTGCTCTCCATTTCTCACCAAGAGTCAGCTAACAGCAAAAACACTGTGCTATGCAATCTCTTTGCCAGTCTGGTCTTACTCAGAACAGCTTCTGTCAGTCTGACGGTTTTTCTGTCCCTCCTGTTGAAGGCAACAGTCTGACCAGGCACAGAAACAGGTCTGTGCAGGGCTGTTCATGTGTTTAAAACATGAACACAACTCATCTACGAATCACAGCAGCAGCCACAAAAGATCATGTTGGTAACTGCAAAGTTTAAAACAGCTTCACCTGTCCTGAAGCTCCTTCTTCTCCAGGTCGCCAGAGGTTGGACGGGAGCAGCTCACAAGCACAGCTCCAGAAAGCCTCATGTGCTCTGCCTTCAGCTCAGACAAATCTCTGAAGAGGAATCAAGAAAGAGACCGTGTTCACAGCACCATCTCTATCAGCTCACTCGCTTCTGAAGCGCATCATTGTGCACCAGTCCCAGCTGGCAGGAAAGGTGACGCCTTGGCTGGGACGAGCCGCTCATCTGGCACTTTGGGACCAGGACGCATCTGGACAGTTGAGCAATGAGTCTGCGTGATCGTCGAGGATGAGTCTGTTTTCTCCTCAGTGATGAGAAGAAATGTGTGGGACGGCCAGAAGGCCTCAAGGACCTCCAGTGACTCTTACTGACTGTTGCTGCTGCTCTAGCTTATTAACATACTCTCATTCAGTGAGATGTACGGCAGATTTCCACCGTTCTATTAAACGGACTGCTCTACTTGCTGCACGCACAGCTGTGGGGAGTCTCTTCCAGCATGTCCATGTGTGCCCGTGCCCGAGTTAATGTGCCCAAACATCACCACAGGAAAGTTCATCGCTCAGGGCCTCGGCATTGCCCAAAGCCCGAGCCCCTCAGTCTGGTTTGAAAACCTGCATCAAACCAAATCATTCCAAAGACAGCTAAACAGCTTCATGGCTTCATTGCTTCAGACTCTCAAAGGAGAAATCATGGCTTGAGCCACACTTACTGTAACATGGAGGCTCACCCAGCAGGTGTGAAGGAAGCTACAGCTTTCCTGCAAGAGCTCTGGCCTTCCCTCGTACTCACCGGTCAGTGGCAGTCTTCATCTCCAGGAACTGACGGCGGAAGGTCACCACCTGGCACCACAGGCTGAGGAGACGCTGGTGTTCACCCCTGACGTAGCTGTCATACACCTAAACGTGCCAAGACAAAAAGAAATGCCAGTCCAGCCTTCGCCAACACTGCTCGAGTCTTTCAGAGAGGAGAGAGCGCAACCCCCAGCACCAGGTCTCTTCCATCTCCCAGCCCTGTCTCCTGCTCCTCAGCACCAGCACAGCTCAGCAGAGCCACCGCTGCCACACAGCAAGACCTCTCGGCCAGAAATCAAATCCATTCTCACGCCGCTCTGGCATCACGGCTGACGAGCCCGTAGCCTTTCCTTACCTCGCGCTCACGGCGCCGTTCACTCTCCTTCAACCCCAGCTCCTCCCGGGCCCTCATCCAATCCGCCGTCAGTTTTGCAACATCTTCTTTGAGGGCTGAATTAACCTCACCGGCTTCATCGAGCTGCTCCCGCAGGAGAGCGTTCACTTCTGCCAGATTCTCACACCTGGGAGAGGGAGAAACAGCAGAGAGGTCGCTCAACAACTGCTGCCCACAAGCAGCAGCCCCGGGATTTCCCAGCTCCCTCAACACTGGCTTTGTTGTCAGACTCAGAGGCAGCAAAAGCGCTTCCTGGCATTAACCAAGATCTCTCTGGGATGGCCAGCTCAGCTGCTTCTCCTGGCTTTAAGCCTTCCATTGCCATCCACAGGTTCGGTTCTCCCTTCCTCTCAACTCTGATGATGCCCACAGTGAACGTCTTGCCTCCCCGCCGTGCTGTCTGATCACTGCATCATCCATCACCTTTCTCTACCACTGTCCTGAGCCCTCACCTACTGAACCCTGGAGCACCTGAGGCTGGAAAGGGACCTTTGCAGCTCACCCGGAACAACCCCCCGCTCAGAACAGAGCCATTCGGCACACAACACTGTCACTGCACCACAGAAAACACATCGTGGACCTTTCTCCTGTCACAGCGGCTCGTCCAGCCGCTTCCCTTGGGGAGAGCAGGCGGCACTGGCAGGTTTTCCCTCCCCTCCATGAGCATCCAGGGTACCGGCTATGAGGGAACGCTTCTTCCTTGTACCTTTGCTGCTCCTCTTCCAGCCGCAGCAGTGCTTTCTCCAGGCTCTGGTCTTCTGTGGCTTCCCGCCTGCCGGGGAGGGATCCCTAAGGCAGAAAGGAAAAGATTAGTCAAATTCTTGTGTTCCCTTCACTACTGTCAGCATCCATCGCTCTCCCCTCCATTTGCTGGTATCTCTGCAGCTCGTGGCTTCTTCCAGGCATAACAGTGTCGTGACAGCAGAGAGGAAGGGGAAGGGTGTCACTGCAGGGGACAGCTCTGCTCAGTCTCCCACTGTTGCACTCTCACAGCCCGGGATCCTCCGCTCAGCACCACAAGCGCTCACTTGCACTTGAAGCCCAGGAATGCTCTCCTGCTCTCCTACTCTTCCTCTCCCGGGTTTACTTTAGCCGCGAAGCAGAAAGAAAAGCACAGAAGAGCCAGCTCTGTGTGCTGAACGCCAGCATTCCCGCCTGCCGAAATGCCGTGTTCCAGCCGGTTCTCTTTCAGAGACGGCCCCACAACGTAACAGGCAGTACGGCCCTCTCCTGAGACCGAGGACAGCGCGTTACCCTAGCAGGAAAGCGCTCTCTCACAAAACTAAAATCCTTCTCGGTGGGGATTTCTGGACTGGCATTTCTGGGACTACTGGCTGCTCCAAGAACGGCAACTGCACACACACTGAAGGGCAGAATTACAGCGCTTCCCGAAACCCTCCAGTAGCAAAAGCCTGTTTTCCTGTCACTGTCACTCTGGAGAGGTGTTTTTTGCCGGTGTTAACGAATGCTGTGTGCACTGTCTGTAGTCAGCAGCCTGCACACTCACCCCTGCTGCCTCCACTTGCTGCTCCAGCTCTCGGCACCGAGTCCGGTACTGCAGGACCTGGGAGGATACAGAGAAGGCAGATGAGCGAATGCAGCTTCTCCCAGACGCGGCTCCTCCCGCATCCCCTTTTCTCTCAGTCTTTGCAGCCCAAGCACGGAACATTTCACGGCGCTGCTGATACAGCAACGAGAAGTCGTGACCATACGGGGAAGCTTCACCTCCTCTGATCTTCAGGCCAGCCAGCCAGGGTTTCTGTCCCACACAGCACTGTCTGCTCATGCTAAGGCAGCGCTGGCCAGCAGCACCTGCCCCATGGGCACCCGGACCCCAGCTCGAGATTCCCACGGGGGAAAGGTCCCCCGGGCCCTGAAGGGAGGGCAAGGAGGGAGTTTCCACGTCGCTTCTCAAGCTCCGCCGAGCAGGTCAGCTCTGCCCCAGCCCCGCTCAGCCGCTGCACAACGCGGTTTCTGTGCAGCTGCACAAGAGCCGCCCGGGCCCGTTCGCCGGCCGGGCCCGTTCGCCGGCCGGGCGGCGGCAGCGAAGGCGGCCAAGGGCTGCCGAGCGGCTCGGGTCTGCCGGCGGGGGAAGCAGCGCCCAGCACGCCTGGGCGGGCCGGGCGGAGCGGGGCGGCTCCCGGCGCCTCCCCCGAGCTCCGCGCTGGGCACCGTCCCGCCCGCGGCAGCTCCGGGAAGGAACCCGCTGGGGCCGCGCGTTCGCCCCCGGCATCGCCGCGGCCCAGCGCCCTCTCTGGGCGGCCCGGACACCCCGGCCCCAGCACCGCGGCCCGGCCCCGGGCAGCTCCCCCCGGGCAGGCGCCCCCGCTCCTCACCTTCGCCTGCAGCTTCCGCACCACCAGCGCTTGCCGGTGCTGCGCCTCCTGCGAGCTCTGCAGCCGGCGCCGCAGGGAGCCCTGGCTCGGCGCCGCCATGGCCCCGCTCCCTGCCGGGCCCCGCGGCGGGGGCTGCTCCGCGCCCTGCCCGGCGGACCGCGCTCAGGCGGCCCCGGGCCGCGGGCTGGCGCCTCCGGGGCGGGCGGAGCGGCTCCCCCTGCCCGCCGGGCGCGACCGGGAGCCGCGGGGCGGGAGAGCCGGGCTGGCTCGGGGCCGCTCTGGGGCAGCGCTTCGCTCCCCGCTGCTCTTCTCGCTTCTGTCTCCTCTCTCCTCGGCTCTCGGTTCTCTCTGCTCGCTCCTGGCCGGGCCCGCCGGGCTGCGGTGCTGCTCTGGGCAGCGCTTTGCTCCACCGAGCCCTGCGCAGGGACCGGTAACGGCCCCGGAGAACGGTGCGGGCAGCACGCGCTGCCGCGGGAGCCCGGGAGAGAAGGAGCGAGGAAACGGTCCCGAGAGCAGAGCGTGGGGTGTGGGGACACTGGGGCAGGGAGGGGGCAGCGCAGGGACAGCGCAAAAGCTCCGTGGGCCAGGGGAGCCGACGGAGCAGCCGGAGCTTTCTGCTAAAGCTCACACTTGAGCCCGGGACTGGCCCTGGCGCAGGAGTTCCAGGCTGGGGCGCAAACCAAACGCACACGGGTGGCACTTGGGAACCTTTTCCTCCCTGTTTTGCAGCATGAACGGGACAGACTGCAAGCAGGTAGAGAAGAGCCTGGGTGGCAGAGAAAACGGACAAGTCACAGCACCACGTGCTCTCTGAACTACACTTCACTTCATCACCTCATGAAGAAATACAAGAACCAAAGATGACACACGGGGCTCAGTCCCCTTGGCCAGACTGGTCTGCTGCACGAATTCACTTATTCACCCCTCGGGTCGGGAGCTTTCCTGACTTAGAACCCCTCACGCTTAATCCGTGCTTCACAAGGGTGGCACCCGCGGGCACACGCAGGGCCATGGGGGTACCCAGAGGCAGCAAAGGGCTCAGGCTGGACACCCAGGGGCACACGCAGGGCTCTGGGCCACACCAAAGGGCAAACGGAGGGCCCCAGGAAGCACAGGAAGAGAAACGGAGGCCCTTGGGAGGCACCAAAAGGCTGTTTGGTGGCCCCTTGGTTGCCCCAAAAAGCCCATCCCTGGGGACATGGAAAGGCAAACAGAGACGGCTTGAGGAGACGAGAGGAGGAGTCCCTGGGAAAGATGACAAGCCGAAGGCCGGTCCCTTGGTGGGACAGCGAAAGGCCCAGCGAGGGCCCTGGGTGGGAACCCAAAGGGCCATCAGGAGCCTTGAGGGGCCGAGAGAATCAATGGCCAGAACAAGGCGCAGCCTTCAACAGCACCGCCATGTGGGACTGTCCTAGGGCACGAGCACGGCTTTACAGAGCTGGACCTGCCCCTCCAACAGCCCGGCCGCAAGGCTTTCCAAACAAGGCAAAAGCCTGGGCTGCTTTTCTCTTCCCCACTTAAGATTCCCTGTAGAACTGGGTCTTAGCCTGAGCGAGGCTGTAGGAGGGAGGAAGAGGCAGGAAAACATTGCAGGGAAATGCCCAGACACAGCAGGGCCTGGCGTGAATCGCTGCAGGCACGAGCAAGGCCTTGGGAACAACATCTGTGGCCGTTTGGCTGCTCTTCTTAGCAAGCGCACGACACACCAGTGACATCCGCAGTGTTCTGCAGCGGTGGCTCCAGCTCCTTCCACCACTGGTCCTGGTTTGTTTCCCGGAACATGCGGCTCCAGCACTTCTCTCCTGGAGCACAGGCCCCTTCTAGAGCAAGCGCCACTTGGCCTTTTCTTACTTCTGCCTCGTCTTCCTCTCTCCGCCTGGCAAGCTCTTGCTCTGCTCCTGCAGCAGCCACTCTCACAGGCGAGAAGTGTCGATCATCCCCTGCAGTTTGGGAGCATCCTCTAATTTGGCCAGGTGTTCCCGAAGCTTAATGAGTTGCTGTCTCAGAGAACTCTAGCATAGAAAGTGCTGGAGAACGACTGGAGGAATAGTGACGTATGTCTCATCATGCTGGATCCATGGGCCGAGGGCAATTGCCTGAGGTTCAACAAGGGCAAGGGCCGGGTCCTGCACTTGGGTCACAACAACCCCATGAACGCTGCAGGCTGGGGAAGAGCGGCTGGAAAAGGAGCTGGGGCTGTTGGTGACAGCGGCTGAACATGAGCCAGAGTGCGCCCAGGTGGCCAAAAAGGCCTCCAGCATCCTGGCTTGTACCAGGAATAGTGTGGCCAGCAGGACTAGAGAAGTGATTGTGCCACTGTCCTGGGCACTGGGGAGGCCAAACCTTGAATCCTTGGGTCAGTTTAGGGCCCCTCACAACAGGAGTCCTTGAGGTGCTGGAGTGAGTTCAGAGAAGGGAACAGAGCTGGTGAGGGGCTGGAGCACAGGTGTGATGAAAATGCTGGTTGCTTCTCACCTCCCTACATGAGATTCCCTGTAAAATGGGGTCATAGCATGACAGAGACTGCAGGAGGGACGGGGACGGATGACTGCAAGGCAAATGCCAGACACAGTCTGGCCTGGCTGGAAGGAAGGCAGGCACAAGCCAGCACTTGCAACAAACTCTTTATTGGAAGCACGGGGCTGTACTTGGCGGAGCTGCCCAGGGCTCTACGCGTCTCTTGCCGCAGCCCTGCCCAGGACATGGCCCGCAAGCCTCCCAGCTAACGGCCTCGCTGCTGCCGCGGCTGCTGGGGCTCGCCTCCCACCAGCTGGCCGCGCGCTGCTCTGCGTCGTGCTGCTGTCTGGGCAGGGGCCCTCGGAGCTGCCGGAGGGACGGGCTGTCTGCAGAGCTGTGGGCCCGTGGAGGGGCGGGTGTCCTCAGCGGGACGGCTCTCCTCTCCGCCTGGAGGTCCGGGCGACTTTGCTCCCTCGCCGGCTTCCAGGCTCTGCTCTTGAGGTGCGCCGGGGAATCCTTGTCCTTCCTCCACGCCTGGGCTTGAGAAAGGCGCCCGGGGTGGCTGCGGCCGTCTGTTGGAGACAGCTCCCCTGAAAAGCTCCAGCAGTCCAGAGCATGGGCAGCTACAGCCTCCTTCAGCCTGAGAGGCTCCGATGGCTTCCAAGGTGCTGCAGACAACGTTGACAACTTCTGTGGCCAGACGGTCAAGCGAAGCCCCTGAAGTTGCTCTGTCGGAAGCTGCTCTTTCCGCTTGCCCCGATTTCTCTTCCTTGGATTTGCCCGCTTCGGTGGTTCCTCCGGCAACAGGCCCTGGCTCAGGTGTGCCGGATGCAAAGTGCTTCCCCAGGCTCTCCGACACGGTCGCTGTAAGCTGCTCGGCCGCCAGTCCGATTTGCTGCCGATGGCGCAGAGAAGAGATCTCCGGAGGCTCTGCAGCTCTGAGCGCACCGGCTGCACCTTCGTGTCCGGGCTCGGGTTGGGAGGGGCTTTGGCCCTTGCCCAAAGCTGCATCCGCTCTTAAGCGTCGCCCCCATTTCAGGGAGCTGCTTGCTCCTTTGGGTGGAGGTGGGCACGATGGTTTGTGAGGCTGCAGCAGCTGTTGTCCCAGACCAGATGGTATCTGAGGCAGCAGGAGCCGCTGTCCCAGACAAGAAGTGTTGATGTTCCCCCGCAGTTTGGGAGCATGCTCTAACTTGGGCAGGTGTTCCCGAAGCTTCTCCTGCAAGGTGACAGCAGGTTGTGTCTGGCTGTGGGCCGGACAAGCGCTCCCGGCCCTGCGTGCTGAGGCGTCCCGCGGGCCCAGGACAGGGCTCTGCTCCAGCCCCGCGACGAGGGCGGAAGGGAAGGGCTTCCCTCGGGACTCTGCGTGTCTGGGAACACCTCGCTTTGCTGACCTGCTCTCGGATGAACGCTTTCTGGGCCTCCAGCTTGAGCATGGTCCGGTACTGCCTGTACTGGTTGAACTCCTTCAGCGAGCAAACCACCTGTTGAGAGCCGGGGGCAGAAATCCCCCAAGCGCTGTGAAGCCGGCTGCGCAGACTGCCTTCCCGAAACAGCCGCCCCGGCGGGAGGGGAGCTGCTCCCTGCACACCCTGCTCTGCGCTCGGGAACCCCGCTGGGAGGGAACCGTTTTGATCAGCCCCATCTCATCCAAACCTACGTTGCCATCGCTGGTGACGAAACCCTGTCTCTTCAGCCACTGCACGTTGACCTTGCGTTGGTGGTAGGCCTTCAGATGCGGGTCATGCAGGCTGTTGTACTCGTTGCTCATCCGGCGGCCCAGGGGATCCCCAAGGTCAAACGAGCCCGAGGGCCGGTGAAGCTGTGAGAGATGTTCCAGAGTGTGAACGGGGCAGGAAGGAGCAGCAGGGACGAACGCACCTCCCAGCTCCTCAGGCACGCAGGCCGGCATTTCCAAACCTGCGAGGTCCAGACTGATTCCTGGCCCTCCCACCCCTTTCTTCTGCCTTTACCTTTTCCCCCAGCTTTCCCCTGCTGAACACAGGCTTGGAGCCGGGTGTCACGGGGATCTTGACACCGAGGGTGAGGTCCAGCAGCTCAGGGTCCATTGGGCCAGTAGCTACTTCTCCCAGGTGTTGTCTCCTGTGTCCGAGCTAGGAAGACAGAGACCCTCAGGCACAGCTCAATGAGCCTCCTGCCCAGCGGCTGCAAGAAAGGGCCCGTCCCAATGCCCCCGAGCAGCCCCGCCGTGTCCCAGGCTCCCCGGCTGAGCCCTCTCCATCGCCCCGCTGCTCACCTCTGCCTGTTTGACAGTGCACTGAGCACCGCGTCTGCCTTTGGGACAGCAGCGGTGAGACTGCGCTGCACAGCTCCTGCACTCAGCACCGCGTCTGCCTTTGGGACAGCAGCGGTGAGACTGCGCTGCACAGCTCCTGCACTCAGCACCGCGTCTGCCTTTGGGACAGCAGCGGTGAGACTGCGCTGCACAGCTCCTGCACTCAGCACCGCGTCTGCCTTTGGGACAGCAGCGGTGAGACTGCGCTGCACAGCTCCTGCACTCAGCACTGTGTCTGCCTTTAGGACTCCAGCAGTCAGACTCCACTCCACGGCTCCTTCCAAGAGCTCTCCTAGAGCTGCGTCCTGCGCTGGCTCCTGTCGCTCCAGAGGCACCCGGCAGCAGATGCCACGGCCGCTCTCCCGGCGAGCGGCTTTATAGAGCACTCGCCATTGTGCCATCACGGCGTTGTCGCATTGTCACATCACTGGTTTCCATGACGCTGCCCTGCTGCTGCCCACCGGCAGGGCACACCCCTTGATACCAAAAAGTCTATTCTGCTAATCTACTCTATTCTATATTGGTCAGATTGCCTCCAGCACCATGAAATCTCACCTTGAATGTTCCCAGGGATGAGGCATCTACCACCTCTCTGGGCAACACGTGCCAGCATTTTACCACTCTCATTGTAAAAAAATTCCTCCCTTGTATCTAGTCTAGATCTCCCCTCTTTGGTTTAAAACCATCACCCCTTGCCCTGTGTCCTGGTTTTGTTAAAAAACAAGTTTCTCTTTTAGTGAATTTTGCCTCTCAGCTAAAGCTTCATATCAGCTGCATTTTCCTGGAGAACCAGACACATGTTTTGGCAAACCTCGCAATGGAATGCAAACTTATTGATAAGCACGGATGGACATCGCGCGAGAGGGGCAACGAGAAACTGGTGACCGAGAGACTGAGCAACGGTGAATAACATTCCATTCACGTGAATACTTCATATAAAAGTGGGAGATCACGAGGATCTCATCCCCTTTTCCTTTCCTTTTTCCTCATGGCTGACATTAGGAGAGGACCTTGCTGCTCGTCCCTGTGAACGGAGGCCTAGTGAGAGACTGAGTCCAGCTCCGGTTGGCTGCAGAGTCCAATCCAGGACTTTAGGTGCTGGCTCTGCAGTTGCTGAGACTTTCAAGATTGGTTTTGTGTATTTTGTATTATTTTCTCTATTCTTATCAGTAGCATTAGTAAAACATCTTTAACTTTTCCAACTCTCTTCTCTCTGTCCTTCTTTCCCTCCCAATCGCCTGTCCTTGGTGGGAAGTGGGGAGAGAGAGGGGCAAATGGGGGAAGTGTGGGGGAGAGGAGGTGAACAACACATCTGCCAGGGTTTGATTGTCACCCCGCAATCCTAACCCTCGACACCCTGAGACAGAAAAGAGGAGAAAAGGAGCTCCCGGGGCAGAGAAACGCAGAGCCCGGCACCCAGGGCACAGGGAGCGCCGTGCTGGGTACCCAGAGGCAGCTGCACAGAAATTCACTTCGCTAGAGCTCCGTGTTCAGAAAAAGAGACAGAGGAGTCAAACCAAAAGAAAAACTTTATTCAACTAAAGGGAAGAGTCCACCGGGCATCTCCCTGTGGGGTCTCTTCCAAAACGCGGGGGACGCAGCCCCCATTGACCCCAGGTCCCCAGCCCTAGCTCCCGGCCGCAATGATCCCTCCTCCTTTCCCCATGGGCTGAGGTACTCGGAGGGTACAACCTTTCCGATCCGCCTGCTCCCCATCTCCCCACCCACCCCCCAATGTCTCCCCAACCACACCCCTGAACCCCCCTCGTAGCTCGTGGTTAAAATTCACTTCCCTCATCTCCAAGGGTGTGATTGCCCCCTGGGCAAGGGAGAAACAGCAGAGAGGTCGCTCAACAACTGCTGCCCACAAGCAGCAGCCCCGGGATTTCCCAGCTCCCTCAACACTGGCTTTGTTGTCAGACTCAGAGGCAGCAAAAGCGCTTCCTGGCATTAACCAAGATCTCTCTGGGATGGCCAGCTCAGCTGCTTCTCCTGGCTTTAAGCCTTCCATTGCCATCCACAGGTTCGGTTCTCCCTTCCTCTCAACTCTGATGATGCCCACAGTGAACGTCTTGCCTCCCCGCCGTGCTGTCTGATCACTGCATCATCCATCACCTTTCTCTACCACTGTCCTGAGCCCTCACCTACTCAATCCTACAGGATTTAGTAACCCAACTCTTTGTTTCAAAGAGAGATCTGGGCTACTGCCACCTTAGTTCCACACACTTTTTCCTCAGCAGGACTACTGGTTACACGAGGCAGCGAAGAACTGTTCTGTTATGATCGAGTTCCCAAACTCAACAGCTGGCACTCGAAAAGGGACCAAACTCTCCCCTTTCCTGGCTCTGGAGCATTTCACAAATGAGCAGAGCATCATTTGCTGAACAAAGCCCAGGGGGAAATGAGCCTTAAAGACTGCTGAGGCCGGTACATCCTCAGAGCCTGTTCTCTCCTGGCAGCACGGGCTGTGCCTGCTGGGCTTGTTGGAGCAGAGCCCCAGCTGCTCTCAGCTCCTGGACCGTTTGCAGCGCAGCCACAGCAGCTCTGGGATGTTCCTCTGCCCCTGTGGAGCGGAGCAGACGGCAGCGCTGGGAGCAGCGCTCCGGGCTTTGCTGTTTGCGGAAAACAGCCCAGGCGAAAGGTTTTCCTCTGTTCCCAGAGTGACAAGTGCTTTGCAATCCCCAGCCTCAAATTGGAACAGAGGAATATTTTCTTGGGCGGTGAACTCAAATAACAGAAGCAATTCCTAAAGGAGTCTTATGGCTTGTGGAACCTGCTACTTTTCAAGCACAACACCAAGCTCAGTCAACGTAAAACAGCCAAACCCAGTAAAACTGGGACCCTAATCTGCTAAGCCTCTAGAGCAGACCAGATGTGAAACTCAGGCAGCAGCTCCAGAAGGGCAATGCGCAGGGCTCAACTGGAAGCCAGTAGCACACATGGAAAATGAGACGTCCAAGGGACTTCACGGCAAGTTCCAGTCCCACTCTGTCCCAGCCCCAGAGCAGGGCCCTAACTGGCAGCTGAGGACTCGGCTTGGAGCAGAGCACCCCCATTTTGCTGAAGGAGGTGCCCAGGGCAGGCAGACACAACAGGCACGAGGGGAAGGGGGCTCAGTTCGGTATCTGTGCCAAGAGAGCTTCAGCCACTGAGGCGCCCTGCTGAAAACATCCTGCAGACAGACCCTGACAGTTCAGCAGGATTCTCGGCTCCTTTGCCAGAGCCAAACATCACGTACCCGACTGACAGAAATCTCACACGCGTTTGCCCCTGAGCACCTCGGGTGCTCAGCTCTCTGGCTCAGCCCCATGTTGGGATCACGATCAGCACAGAAGAGCAATACGAGACTAACGAGTCCCTGAAGGCTCTAAGCTCTGGCACTGCCTCGGATCCCTGGAGCTCTGGCACGATGCAGATACGCTGCTGATTGAGCCACAGGAAAACAGGAAGAGTCAACACCATGAGGAAGACTCGAGGGGATCACCCTTATAACATTCTCCTCCTGCCACCCAGTGCGATCCTGTTCTCACCTGTCTGGAAGCCGGCACCTTCCGCCGGTCAGAGAGAGACAATGCGCACGCATCTGGCAGCGACCGACCACGGCAACATCTCTTCAGCCTCCTCCGTTCACGCTCCACCTGCACGTTGGGAAGAAGAAAGGGTCACAGGCTCGGGCCACCAAACGAGTTGCAGAAGGACCCCTGCACACCAGGGCAAGGAGATTTCTGCTCAGAGACTGTCACTTGCACCTGAGAACGTTGGGGCAAAACGCACTCGAAGCAGAATATGGAGGAGAAAGGGCAAGAGAGAGTCCAGTGTGTGTGGATGGGGACACTGGGGCAGGAAGGGTGGTACCCCAGTGAATGTGCATTTGGGAAGGCAACGGGTGCCAGAAGGGAGAGAAAATAGACAGCGAGTGTGCACAGGGGGACGGGGAGAGGGCAGGAAAGCAGCAGAGGGCTCCAAAGTGCTGTCTGGGAAACGTGTGGTGTTCCAGAGCACCGGGAGGCTTTGCAGAGGCAGGGAAAGCCTGTTTCACCTGCTCCAGGGTCCTCCTGAGCTCAGCGTTGTACTGCTTCAGCTCCGTCTTCTCCAGTTCCAGCCTTGCAACTGCTCCCTGCAGACATTCCAGCCGCTGCGACAGGCGTCTCTTCTCTGAGAGCCAGGAGAGCTGCTCCCCTTCTGCAGCAGCCTGCTGGGGATTCAGAGAGGAGATGGTGGAGCTGGTGCCACACGCAGGTTACAAGGGCCAGAATGAACAAGCCGGGGAGAGTGAGCGGGCTCAGGACTGGACAGGGCCAAGTGCCTTCTTCTCCCCCTGGGCCACAGCCCAAAACAGCCCCAAACTCTCTTCCCAAGGGCCCCCTGCAGATCACCTGGGAGAAACCCACACTCATTTGCCTTCCTGCTTTTGGGGCTGTGGCACAAGTACATGCGGAATGGCAATGGAGCCTTTAACCGGATCACGCAACAGTACCAATTCCATTATTTCAATACAGCGGAAAAGCTGTTGCCCCGCAGACCCCAAACTGCGCCCTGCGCTCTCTGTGCTCCATGGTGGGGCTGCCATTCGGCAGGACCTACACCAGCTGGGGAACGGGCTGTCGGAGACCTCACCAAATCCAGCCAAAAAGCGCTGGGAAACCGGAGCAGAAGCCAGGGCAGGGGAGACTTGCGAGGGCGAAGAATCATGGACTCCACACAATCCAATGTGAATTTAAGCAAAGCCGTTTATTACTTGTTATAACTCTCCTTAAATATCTTTTTGACCTGTCCACGCGCTGTCCACGCATCAGAAGGCTGTTTGTAACTGGTCAATAGCTACTGTTCACGCGCCGCAAACCAACAGGTGATTGGATTCTACAATTCTGCACAAACTCTAAGATTAAACAAAATGTATCTCCATTATAGCTGGCTTGCTGACTCTTTTCTTCACTAGACAGTCTTTCTTTTGTTTTACCTCAGGTTGTATAGAGTCACGTAAGACACGTAGGCTGCTCGACTCTTGCTCTCTTGCTGAATACATAGGCCTCAGAGGCCTGTTCAGTTCAGTTCCATACAATGTCCATTAACTTCAAGAAAATCACTCAAATCTCCCACAGAGACTGGGAATGGGCAGAGAGGTGTTTGGGCCGAAGGGGACCCTGAGGAAGGGGAGGAGAGGGGTGTTCCTGTAAGAGTCGGTCTGAAGACGGAGCAGGATGTGCCTGAAACACAGTCATCAGGAACTGAGAGAACTGAGGCCCTGACAGAAAGAACAGATGGACAATGACTTGGAGAGAGGCCTGAGGAGAAGAATTGTGTTGCACAGGTCTCTCCAACCCGGAGGGCTACTGCTAACAATGGCGGCTGTATGGACTTCGCCTGCTGCCTGAGCCAAGCTGGCCCTCGCCTCCTAAAAGCGATTGTTACGAGGGTCTCTCCGCCCCAGGGACAACAGCTGCTGTCGGAAGATGGATTCTCACCTGCAGCCTCAGCTACACGTGTCCCCCACCTGCTCTCTCGAACAAAGGTCAAGCACAAGGGCATGCCCAGAAGCTCGCCAATGGTCACCCAATGGACCAGAGAGAGACCCCAGAATGCTGGACATGCAAGCGCAGACAAGTGCTGGCAAGAGAGGCGAGGACCCTTTCAGCCTGCGCAGTTAAGCCTGGGTTGTGAAACAAAGGCAGAGATTGGCCTCGAACAATGGGAGCGATGGGGGTGAAGAAGAATAAAAGATGACTCCTGACTGGACATCGTTGAGATCTCCCCACCAAGGGATCTCGGATGACGACAGAGGACCAGCAGGACGCTGTTCGGGACCTGGGACCATAGGGCCGCCTTGGGACCCGTGGTGGTAACCAACCCTCTTTCCCCCTTTTCTTTCTCCTTCCCTTTTTCTCTACTCTTCCTATCGCGTGCCACTTTACGGGGAAAATAATAAAGTAACACTGTTTGATTGAATTATAATCCCTTAGCATTTGGTTGCCTCAGTTTTGCACTTTGAGATCTAGATAAACGAACCGTCATGAGTCCATCCCCAAATGGAGCATGACAGTCCCTCAGCCCTGGTTTGTCTTCTATGTTTCATGTGATGCAAACCCAGAATTAGATGTTGACAGCGAGGGGCCAAAAATCCAGTTGAGTGCAATTCCCCAAGTTGAGGCTGCTTGGTCCATGGCAGGGAAGAGCTCTGAACAGGAAAAGGGAGCAAACTCAAGCCGAGACCCAGTGTCTTTGGTGTGGCAGTTCTTTGTCTTTCTTCCTGGTTGCTGAGGATGCTGCTTTGCTTCACAGCATCACAGGAGAGCTGAGGTGAGAAGGGGGCTGTGGAGATGACCCCTCCAAGCAGGGCCAGGAAGGGCGGGGGCCACAGGCCGGTCCAAATGGGCCTCCAGACGGGCCCCCAGCACGGGCCGGTGGGCAGCAGCAGGGCAGCGTCATGGAAACCAGTGATGTGACAATGCGGCAACGCCGTGATGCCACAATGGCGAGTGCTCTATAAAGCCGCTCGCCGGGAGAGCGGCCGTGGCATCTGCTGCCGGGTGCCTCTGGAGCGACAGGAGCCAGCGCAGGACGCAGCTCTAGGAGAGCTCTTGGAAGGAGCCGTGGAGCGGAGTCTGACTGCTGGAGTCCTAAAGGCAGACACAGTGCTGAGTGCAGGAGCTGTGCAGCGCAGTCTCACCGCTGCTGTCCCAAAGGCAGACGCGGTGCTGAGTGCAGGAGCTGTGCAGCGCAGTCTCACCGCTGCTGTCCCAAAGGCAGACGCGGTGCTCAGTGCACTGTCAAACAGGCAGAGGTGAGCAGCGGGGCGATGGAGAGGGCTCAGCCGGGGAGCCTGGGACACGGCGGGGCTGCTCGGGGGCATTGGGACGGGCCCTTTCTTGCAGCCGCTGGGCAGGAGGCTCATTGAGCTGTGCCTGAGGGTCTCTGTCTTCCTAGCTCGGACACAGGAGACAACACCTGGGAGAAGTAGCTACTGGCCCAATGGACCCTGAGCTGCTGGACCTCACCCTCGGTGTCAAGATCCCCGTGACACCCGGCTCCAAGCCTGTGTTCAGCAGGGGAAAGCTGGGGGAAAAGGTAAAGGCAGAAGAAAGGGGTGGGAGGGCCAGGAATCAGTCTGGACCTCGCAGGTTTGGAAATGCCGGCCTGTGTGCCTGAGGAGCTGGGAGGTGCGTTCGTCCCTGCTGCTCCTTCCTGCCCCGTTCACACTCTGGAACATCTCTCACAGCTTCACCGGCCCTCGGGCTCGTTTGACCTTGGGGATCCCCTGGGCCGCCGCATGAGCAACGAGTACAACAGCCTGCATGACCCGCATCTGAAGGCCTACCACCAACGCAAGGTCAACGTGCAGTGGCTGAAGAGACAGGGTTTCGTCACCAGCGATGGCAACGTAGGTTTGGATGAGATGGGGCTGATCAAAACGGTTCCCTCCCAGCGGGGTTCCCGAGCGCAGAGCAGGGTGTGCAGGGAGCAGCTCCCCTCCCGCCGGGGCGGCTGTTTCGGGAAGGCAGTCTGCGCAGCCGGCTTCACAGCGCTTGGGGGATTTCTGCCCCCGGCTCTCCACAGGTGGTTTGCTCGCTGAAGGAGTTCAACCAGTACAGGCAGTACCGGACCATGCTCAAGCTGGAGGCCCAGAAAGCGTTCATCCGAGAGCAGGTCAGCAAAGCGGGGTGTTCCCAGACACGCAGAGTCCCGAGGGAAGCCCTTCCCTTCCGCCCTCGTCGCGGGGCTGGAGCAGAGCCCTGTCCTGGGCCCGCGGGACGCCTCAGCACGCAGGGCCGGGAGCGCTTGTCCAGCCCACAGCCAGACACAACCTGCTGTCACCTTGCAGGAGAAGCTTCGGGAACACCTGCCCAAGTTAGAGCATGCTCCCAAACTGCGGGGGAACATCAACACTTCTTGTCTGGGACAGCGGCTCCTGCTGCCTCAGATACCATCTGGTCTGGGACAACAGCTGCTGCTGCCTCACAAACCATCGTGCCCACCTCCACCCAAAGGAGCAAGCAACTCCCTGAAATGGGGGCGACGCTTAAGAGCGGATGCAGCTTTGGGCAAGGGCCAAAGCCCCTCCCAACCCGAGCCGGGACACGAAGGTGCAGCCGGTGCGCTCAGAGCTGCAGAGCCTCCGGAGATCTCTTCTCTGCGCCATCGGCAGCAAATCGGACTGGCGGCCGAGCAGCTTACAGCGACCGTGTCGGAGAGCCTGGGGAAGCACTTTGCATCCGGCACACCTGAGCCAGGGCCTGTTGCCGGAGGAACCACCGAAGCGGGCAAATCCAAGGAAGAGAAATCGGGGCAAGTGGAAAGAGCAGCTTCCGACAGAGCAACTTCAGGGGCTTCGCTTGACCGTCTGGCCACAGAAGTTGTCAACGTTGTTTGCACCACCTTGGAAGCCATCGGAGCCTCTCAGGCTGAAGGAGGCTGTAGCTGCCCATGCTCTGGACTGCTGGAGCTTTTCAGGGGAGCTCTCTCCAACAGACGGCCGCAGCCACCCCGGGCGCCTTTCTCAAGCCCAGGCGTGGAGGAAGGACAAGGATTCCCCGGCGCACCTCAAGAGCAGAGCCTGGAAGCCGGCGAGGGAGCAAAGTCGCCCGGACCTCCAGGCGGAGAGGAGAGCCGTCCCGCTGAGGACACCCGCCCCTCCACGGGCCCACAGCTCTGCAGACAGCCCGTCCCTCCGGCAGCTCCGAGGGCCCCTGCCCAGACAGCAGCACGACGCAGAGCAGCGCGCGGCCAGCTGGTGGGAGGCGAGCCCCAGCAGCCGCGGCAGCAGCGAGGCCGTTAGCTGGGAGGCTTGCGGGCCATGTCCTGGGCAGGGCTGCGGCAAGAGACGCGTAGAGCCCTGGGCAGCTCCGCCAAGTACAGCCGCGTGCTTCCCATAAAGAGTTTGTTGCCAAGTGCTGGCTTGTGCCTGCCTTCTTCGCTGAGGGAGCTGCTCCTGCACCCGACGGGCGGCGGAGCGGCAGACCTTGCCACGCTGAGGGGTTTCCTGGGGCGGGAAATGCCGAGAGAGGCCGCCCGGAGCCGGCAGCTCTGGCCAGAGGCGCCGAGGAGAGCTGGGCCTGGCCGGAGCCACGCTGACCGCCGCTCTCGCCCCCACCTGTCAGCAGCAGCGCCAGCCCGCAGCGTGTGGCACGGCCCATGCGTGTGGGGAGGGCGCCGTCACCCCACTGGCTCAAGAGCCGAGCTCAGCTGGTGGTTGTCACCCTCCTAGGAGGAGCTTGGCCATGGTATCCACCCAGCAGAAAGTTGTGTCCTCGGCACTTGCCAGGAAGGTCCTGCAGCAACCCAGGCAGAGCTGCCAGGGAAACATGCAGCCCTGCAGGCCTGGGGCTGCCGGCAGTGCCAGAGCCTTTCCTGGGCTGGGATGGCAGTAGAGACCAGAGCTGTGGGAGGGGTGACCGGGCGTCCATCTGCTCAGCCTGGTGGCAGAGCTAAGAGAGGAAGCAGAAAGGTTAAGAGGCATCAGGGAGTCTGAGGAGACTGGTGGGACTATGCTCTGGCTTCCCTGGGACAGGAACAGCCACCAAAAAAAACCCAACCAAACCCACCAAGATCAAGGGGGCCCTTTAGCCTCACCCTGCCGGGCTGGAGGCCGTAGCTCAAGGGAAAGGAGTGAATGGAAGCAAGTCCACACTTGGGGCAGCAGGTGAAACCCCTCCTTGCCCACCTCGCCCTCCCAGGTGCCTCTGTACAACAGCTATGAGGCTCTGGCTGTGGAAGACCAGTCAATGGATCATGAGGACGAAGGCCCATCCACACCAGAGGTGTTGACAGGGGCAGGAAGCATACCTGCTGTATCAAGACCAGCTACACGAGGAAGGAAAAAATGGGTTACAGTTGTAGGTGACTCGCTTCTGTCAGGAACAGAAGGTCCAAAATGCCAGACAGACCTTCCCCGTAGAGAAGTCTGCTGCCTCCCTGGGGCCGGGGTCAAGGACATTGCCATGAAACTTCCGACCTTGGTACAGCCCTCAGACTGCTGGTCTGCCCTTACTGCTCTTCCATAGGTAACAAACACACACACACAAACAACTCCAGTTCCCTCAGCTGTTCCTCGTAAGACTTGTGCTCTAAAATGCTGAAGGTGTCCCTGCTCATTTCGGGGGCTTGGAGTAGATGATCTTCAAAGGTTCCAGCCCAAACTATTCTGTGAAGATTCACCAACGCAGGCAGCCCTGGTTTGCCTCTCCCGTAGCTCTGCCTTTTGAAAGCATCCTTTTGCTGGCTGAGGTCACATGGAGCAGAGAGCTACAGTGGTGAAGGCAATCAGCACATCTCCAGTGATTGTGCTCACGGTGCTGACAACAGGACACCTCGGCTCCACCACCACAGCCCATCAGAGGCTCCAGCTCGCTGTGTCTGAGCACATCTGCTGCTCCTTTGCCAGCTCCCACAGGGAGAAGCCCCAGCAGGGCTGACACTGCTGTGGGGTCAGTGCAGCAGGCACAGGCCCATCACCCATGCCGCAAGG
Organism: Patagioenas fasciata; assembly: GCF_037038585.1. NCBI lineage: Eukaryota > Metazoa > Chordata > Aves > Columbiformes > Columbidae > Patagioenas > Patagioenas fasciata. The sequence goes on along the minus strand of NC_092535.1, from coordinate 14,353,921 downwards.
AGGCGGTTCAGAGAGGTCCCGAGCTCAGGGACCACAGTTTAAATACCGTGAGGCTGGTGCTTAACAAGGGTCAACCCGCATTGCTGCTCCAGATGCCAGGACCAGTGAGGCAACTGTTCTCACCTACCCGCTGCTGCATGCTGAGCTTCCAGCTGGCTTCCCACCCTCTTTCTTCAGCACTTACCCACCCGTGTGCGCTCTGCTGGCCCTGTCCCTTACACCCGCAGCTCCTGCCCTGGACAGAAGATTCAGCTGGACAGGGTGCTGGGCCACCTTGTCTAGACTGTGCTTTGCCAGGAAAGGTTGGACCAGATGATCCTCATGGTCCCTTCCAACCTGGTGTTCTATGATTCCATGATTCCCTGCAGGCGTAGGACATGAACACAACGGTCAGCTGCAACTCAGGCAAACGGTATCTAACCCCCCCTCTGCTGGGCAGTGCAAAGGGCCTGAGCCGAGGGGCAGCAAAACACACTGAGATGCTAAATGGCCATCGGCCCCTGCCTTTGGTTGGAAAACAGTTTTGACTGAGCGCTCGGGGAGGTTTCCTGCACTGCTCAAAGTTTCCTTTAAAAGCAGAGACTTTGCAAATGCCCCCCACCGCAGGGTTTGGCTTTTTTCCCAGGTGAGGCAACTTGGTCGTGGGACAAGAGACTTGCCTGTGTCACGGGTAGGGCAATGGTAACCACGTTTCCCGCATCACTGTCCAATGATCTGTCTTCTAAACTGGGCTTCCACCTTTGCCGCAGCCCCTCAACCCCAGCCAGTCGCCTTTGCCACAGCTGGGACCAACCACGACTTGAATTTATGTTTATTTTATATATATATTTATAGATATATATACCTTTGTATAGATTAAACTGGGTGGGGTTTTATCATATACATTGTTTTGGTACAATACATGAGAAACAGGAAAGGGAACATGGCAAGTATAAACCAGTACGTTCCTTGAGCGAACTCTTTGCCACACTGAGACTGTAAAGTTGCATGCAATGGGGAGACAGAAAGGAAACCAATTTTACTAAAAAAACCCCCAAAAATAAGACAATCTAGGTACAACTGTCAACAGAGGAGCAGCACTTTATATGGCGACCTGTATAAATTAAAATGAAGTTCCACTCTGACATCTACTGTGCTTTAAAGTGCAATGAAGCCTGATTTATTTACCTACAGATACAGGAAAGATTACCCCCTCTCCCCATTCCAATCTATCCCTAAAAAAACCAACCCAAACAACCAACCAAAACCCAATAAAATAAATCTAAAGGATATACACTATCCACAGCACTATAGAGACGCCTACATCTACTCAGTAGCACCAAGAATCTGATATGGGTGTAATTCAAATCAATTAAAAGTCGGGAGCAACGGTAACATCTGTTTGCTGCTTTTGCAGACCTCCTGCCCGTTGTGAGTGGGTTGGAGGAGAGGCGGCTCTCCCTGCGCTGCCAGCGAAGGCGACAGTGTCCTGTCCCCTCGCCGTCACGGCCGGGCCGTCTTGGCACTGGGTTACAAAGCCGCGGAGCACAGCGAGAGCAGCAGGGGGTGACACGGAGGGGACGGGACAGGGAGCTGAGGCCCCATGTGCGCGCTTGGGTGTCTGCACGTGGGTGCATGTGTGTGGAGGGAGCGCGACTAATGCACACAGAGCTGAAGGGCTGTGCTGGTCCACCACACACCACGAGCCTCTTGGTGATGGGAAGGGGAGGGAGGGAAGGGGGGTCAGCACAGCCCCCGTCTCGTGAGCCTCTGGCTGTGTCGTCTTCCAAAGCCGGGGCCCGTGTGCCACAGTTCATCTGTCTCCACACGCCACCTCTCAGCAGGCCTCAGTAGCCAAAGGTCTCCTGGGACGCATAGACCATGCAGAGGAAGCCATCCTCATCCTTCTCCTGCTCGTAGATCTCCGAGATGGGGGTGGACACGCTCACCATGCTGTGCTGGTTCACCAGCAGGAAGAACGCCTGGGTGGGATTCAGCTGCAGGCGACGCCTGTGGGGACAAGGGCAGGAGGGCTGGGGTCAGCCCACCGCGCAGGCACCGCGACAACAAGTTCTGCCTCCCCCAGCAACACTGTTCACGTGGGGCCAGGCCTGCACAGCCAGGACATGGTGTCTATGAGCCCAGCTGAGCTGCTCGGGGTTCTGTGGCCCCCTGAACTGGGACTCTGCAAAGCCCCTTTCTCCAAGTACTGGCGGGCAAGGGCAAAGCCAAGGAGCCTGTTCCATCTGAGCTGACGCACGAGAGAAGGGCACTGGGGTCCCCCCATCGGCTCATGGAGTGTCCCTGGCAGGGAGAGGTCACAGTCCTTCACCAGATGTGAAGAACCTGCCCCCTCCAGCCCCCTGTACCACAACACAAGGATGCTGTGGTTGTCATGTCCCCATCCCCACCCTCAGCAGCTGTCTCTGCCTCACCCTCGCCCACCACTCTGTGCCCAGGTTCTCGGCATGCCAGCTGGGGCCACCCCACTCACCGAATTATTTTCACCAATTCACTCATGTTGACGTGGTCTGGGACAAGGAACTTGGTCTTGCCCAGCACTGGGAGCTGTTTCTCCCCTTTAGAGCGTTCGATGATGACCTGCGGAGAAAGTCAACGGTAGGGTTGGCCTGAGTTCAGCGTGTCCCAGGCACTGGCCTCAAGGTCAAACCCAAATCAAACTAGTACAAGTTAAAAAGTTGAGGTAAGGCCCCACTTGGCTTCACCCTCACGGGAAAACAAAAAAAAAGGACATGAGCAGTGACCACCAGGTTGGCTGCAGACAGCTCTTCGGCAAAGAGTCGGCAAAGAGTCACCTGTCTGTCTGAGCCACGTGATGGAGAGCATTTATCTTCACAATCACTGCAAGGCTAAGAGAGCTTTGAGGCAGACTCTTCAAATTTTCCCTCCAACCAATACACGTTCTTGTCAGGAGGGGAACGTTTTACACGCTGATATTCTGTGGGTTGATATAAGGATACTATTGTTACTTCATGGCTATTTTAAGACTTACACAGTCACGGAATGGATGCCGAACGGCCAGAACAGTTCCTTTTTGCATCTGAATAAAGGCGAGTTTTGTTATTGATCTACTGGTAGGGTATTTTTGTTCTTTCATTCAGACACTTCTTCAGTTCCAGACGGAACAATCCCATTGCCCCAAAACACACGTCATAAGGACACGCAAAGACCATATTTGAAGAAATACCTCCTGTTAAAAAGACAGTATTGCCCTTGCTAACATCTTCTTGCCAATGAAAACCAACAGTGCAGGAAACTTCTGACCAAGAAGAAACTCTTTAAGACCTGGTAGAGGTGAGAATCTGGATCTGGTGACACAGAAGGAAAATCCATCCTAAAAAGGCCTGGATCACCCAGCGAGGGAACAGGACATCTTCACATCCGCAAACCAAGGCTAAGAACACGGGCAAAACCAAATTCCTCACATTTAACACTCACATGGATAATGCTCTGACTCCAGGTTACCCCCTCATCCTCAACACCCGAAATCCCCTTTCCAACATCAGTGCTTCCCGCAGGTGGAGGGGACAAATATGACCCTGCCACTCCCAACATCCTCGTTGGCGACTTTTTTAGAAGAGTTTTCAAACGAGCGTGCCAGCTGGTTCTTTGAAAACAAATACACAAACGACATTTATCCTCTGGAATGGAAATCCCAACTCTTCTATCAATTTTCACACACATCGGCTCCTGAAATACCAATTACATGCGCTTGGAGGACACTACTCATGACACTCAGCACACCAGAGAAACACGTTATGTTTCTGAAAGAACCACATGCAAAGTGCTTTTATAAAGTAAGAGATGCTCTATTCACTGTATACACTGCTCTCAAACACCATCCTAAAAACTATTAAAAAAAAGTGATAATATATGTTAGAACATCCTGGCCATTGGAGAATTTTCCCCAGAGTCATCCCTGCCAGTCTTTAAGCTGTCTCCCAATCTTGCTGAAGCTTGTCATCAGAGGAAGCTTTTTGTGAGGAAAACAGAGGAAAAACCAAGCACATGTTGTCAAACCCTCCCCTTCCACCTTCCCGTAAGGACCTTCTGTCCCAGAGCCAGCACTCGCAGGTCTCACACCTGGGAAGTCACATCCTGTGCAAGAACGACCCTCACACCCCAGAGATGGGAGGAAATAACTCCCGAGAGCAGACTGAGCCCGCACAGATCGCTAGCGAAGGGCAAACACACCGAACTGCTGCAGAGGCAGCTCTGGCAAGGTCGGCGCTCAGTCCCATTGTCAACCCCGATCCTCAGGGAAACCCACAAACTGCCCTCCAGCCACAAACCGAGAAAGAAAAATCCGTGACACTTGCAGACAGCAACTGTGCTGCTCTGCCACACCGCAACCCCACACCCCACGGGCTGTCACCTCTCTCTTTCTCTGCCTACAGCTCATCCGGGCATTTAACCATGCCAGGAAACAGCACTTCTCTTCCCCTGAGAAGACAAGTATCACATCATTCCTGTTGCCCTACAAATCAGCATTCCCATGCTGAACTTGCCAGCTCCATCTCCTTTCAAATAGGACCTGATGGATACAGACTCAAAACTCCCAGGGATTTTCTCATTTCCATGCCATTCGGAAAGCAAGCTGGCACTTTTAGCTCAGGCCTGAAGGTGGCTTGCATGCCTGAAAGCTTTTCTACTTTTCAGACCGTGCGCTCTAATGACAGACATCACCTCTGCATGCGTCCTTAGACATCGCGGCCACAGCAATGCTCCTGTGTTTCTGGATACTTGAAAAAAATCAAGCCATATCTACATCCAAAATAAACTTCCAATCCTTAGAAAATGTTTCAAAACCTGATTTTGAATCCTCAAAAGTTAATAGACACGTTGCGCCTCCTAAACCACTAGGGTTAGAGGAAATTTGAGTGGTACCTTACAAGGCCGCTGTAAAATTCTAGTTTTCCAACTTAAACTGTTCACAAGTCATCACTATTCTCAAGCAAAGATTTGAAAATAGATGAGAAAGTGCTCATTGCCATTAGAGAGCAAGATCAAGCTAGAAAGACACCAAAACCGCTTAATATCACAAAAACATTAGTCCTCCCTAACAAATCAGCCAGTCCCAGTGTCTGACGGGAGGAACTGGGACCACACTCAGACTGTGGGAAAACAAATATTGATCCAAACAACTTGACGTTCAAAGGTCTTCACTCTCTCAACTCCCTGTTCGCCGTTACAACTCCATTGGCCCTTGGTAAGCGTTCCAGGAGATCCAGGGCTCACTTCTCAACTCTCTCTTGCTCACCCTTGCCCCCCAGAGCTGTGGTTTCTGTAGCAACTATGGTGCAAATCTTGAGAGAAGGAAAAAGCCAGCAGACACACACTTGTGCCCACACCTCAACATTCACACCCGTGCACAGAGGCGTGCGGAGTCACAAACCTACTGACAAAATTATTGACCCATTGAAGATATAATCCACGTTTGAGAAAACATTTGAACCACTGTATGGGAGGTGAAAGCTCCACCACCCACATATTTTCTAGGTGAAAGCCTGTCAATGCGTCTACATTGAACTCATCCTTGTTCTGAAAAATGACCTGCGCTCTTACCATCGTGATTAGAATTTCCCAGGGTCCAGGGCTCATCGGAATCAAAGTGAGTAGCTCCTCCTATTCCTGGTCCAGGAAAGTAAGCGTGAGCTAGGAATCCACCTTCTCCATCAAACGGAGAACTGTCTCCATGGAAACCAGAAGCAAAAAATATCATAATATCTGCCTCCTTTCTGTCCTTTTTAATTTCGTGGTAGGGGACCTCTTCAAAGGTCAGCGGTGTCACCCTCTGCCAAACGTCAAACGCCTGTCGGATGGCTCTCCTCGTACCGACCTCTCCAGCCTTGGGGGTATAGTTGTGTACGCTGTGCGGGTGAGAAAGAAGCGTCCTTTAAACTTGCAGAACACATTGAAGATTTCTTATTATAATTCCAGTACACAGCCACATCTACACGGTTTCCATTTCCAAAGGGTCTTTCTTTTTTGCACCTACTACTTTGTGCATGCAAAGTTTTGCCGTTACAAATAAAGTTACAAACAAAACTACGTTTTGCATTTACTAACAAGAATCTTCCCAACGCTTTGGTTAATCTTGCATCCCTGCCTAAAAACCTGAGAACCTTTCAGTCCTGGTGTACACAGCTAAACAAGGTAGTTTAAAAATGTAAATCACTTTGGGTTTTGTCTGAAATCATTGTGCTAAAATGGAACCCAGCACACATCTTCACTCATCATTCATTTTCCCATTGAGAACAGACTCTTCAGTTACTCCAGTGCTCTCAAAGTGTTTCCCCCCAGCATGTTCTGAGCATCTAAAGGCTCACACAGCCAGCGGAGCAAAAATCCCGTTTTCAAAAGTACATACAACATTTGCTTACCAGACAAATACAGAACCTTTTTTCCCCACAAAAAAAAAGGCGCATGGAGGGCTCTATACCTGTAGGTTATATGCTTCTGCCTCCACTTCTGTCCAGTTAGTGCATACCGCTTTTTCCTCCGGCTATGGCGTAGGTGGGGATGATCTGGAACTCCACATCGAGGCTTCTTCATCCACCTGGAAGGGAAGGGAAGGAAAGAAAGAGCAAGCTAACAAAGAGTTTGGAAAAGAGATTCAAAAGAGCTCAGGGGTGGATGGATGGCCTCTGAGGGAACCTCTCCTGGGTTCACCCTCTATGCACAGAGCTGCACACCCACCTCTGCTGACAATCCACACCCCAGCACACCCCAAATCATTCATTCTTCTTTGTGGAAACACAAGCACCAGATCATGTAGCCCTCACGCTTGTCAAGAGCTCAGTGACAACAATGCCACAAGAGAGGCCCAGATCAAAACCGCACGCGCGTGTGCAGTGGGATGGATCAAACTCTGCCATCACCTGCTCTATCCACTCTCCATTGTTCAAGTGCTCCTGTGCCAGCAAAACAACCTCCAATTTGTAACTTGCTAGATAAGACCGAAAATGAGCAACCATGACCCTCCCAGGTAGCAACAAAGGCTTACACCTGTAATAACCAGAACAGACCACTCCAATCTGTGGGTCACAGTCACCAAGTTCTGTTAGGTCCTCCCCATAAGCCTTGACTCTTTTCATGTCCCTCGTCACGTAGGAACCTCTTCTCTCTATGGCCAGGTGACCTGGAAGAGCAAAGGCTGCTGTCCCTTGCACAGGACCCAGCTCCGACCATCAGAGAAGACAGGTCTCCTCCCCAGCCTCCTTCTTCTCCAGTCTCAACAGATCTTTGCCTGTTTCTTGCACCAGGCTGAAGGTGCTCAAGCACTGGCACAGGTAGAGTCTCCATCCTTGGAGGTATCCCAAACCCAACTGGACGTGGTCCTGGGCAACCTGCTCCAGCTGTCCCTGTTTGAGGAGGAGGTTGCAGTAGATGGTCTCAAGAAGTCCCTTTCCAATAGAAATCATTATCTGACAAGGAAAAATCGACTGTACCCCAGAATACTATCCCACTCGCTGGTGCTGGCACACTCCAGAGAAGTCAGAAGCAGCTTATGGAGCAAGGAATCTGCCCATGTGGCAGTGGGGGAGAGAGGAGACAATGACAGGAACACAGGAACTACAGGTACTGCTCTCCAAAGGTCCCAGCACAGCAGATTTCTGCCCCAGCCACATTCTTCAGGATTTTGCAGTGCAGCCCAGGACAGGAGACCAGCACCCAGGAATAATGCACGTGGTGTCTGGCCACAGCCTCCCCAGCACAGTGGCCCTCGGCCCAGCTTGGGCTGCTGCTGGGGATGTGGCCCTGGCATTCGTCAGGGGTTTTGCACGTTTGGTCTGACAGCAAGGGCAAGTGTCCACTGTGACACAAGGCCTTGAGGACACACTGCGGGACATGAGATACGGAACAGGCCACTGCCTGGGCACACACAAGAAGAGCATCGTAGCCAATCCTGGCAGATTTCACAGAGTCACAGAATGGTTGGGGTTGGAAGGGACCTCTGGAGATCATCTAGTCCAGCCATAGGAGGAGACTCCACAACCTCTCTGGGCAGCCTCTTCCAGTGCTCTGTCACCCCTCCTCTGTCACTGGGCCCCACTGAAAGCAGTCTGGTCCGTCCTCTGACACCCACCCTGAGATATTTATAAACACTGATGAGATCCCCTCTCAGCTTCTCTTCTCCAGCTGAACAGACACAGCTCTCTCCTCATAAGAAAGGTGCTCTAGGCCCCTAATCATCTCCATAGCCCACCACTTGACTACCCAATTCTCTCCCCTCTCCTCAGCAGGGCTTCCCCACATCCCCAGCCACCTAGGGACAAGTTTTGGCCTCCCAATGCAGACATTCCCCCATCAGCTGCAGCCAGCCAGTGATGAGCAGCCCATATGTGCCCACATGCTTGAGCCTAAGCAAGATACATCTCATCTACCAGAAATATCAGCCCCACACCTTCAGGATGGGAGCCTCTTCCCACCCGCAGGAGACGGTTTTCAAGACTTCTTTTCAGAACACCTTTTAAATAAAAACCAGACAGACACTTTGCCTCATCCAGCCTCACAAGGACCTTCTTTCACAGCACACACCGTTCGGGAAGCGGAGCTGCCGACCCTTCCTTAGGTCACTTCCTACACCTAAAACCTACGCGGGCTTACAAAGTGCACTCACCTGTCATCTGCTCCCCACCACGAACGGAGCAAATGAGACTTGCTACACATATAGTACCGAACATAACAGGAACCCAAGCTGGGTACATAAAGCCAGTACACATCTTCCCCTCTTACATCCCCTTGCAGTTATCGGTACGGTACGTCTTTCAGAAACGTAAGGAAATGTCTTGCCCACACAACTGCTGCCACCTTCAAAGAGAAGCAGCACATCTGAGGTTTGCTTTCAAACAGCAGGGATCCACGTACAAAAAACAACATTTAGCAGGAGCTTCTCCTCATGCTTGCAAACAGTACTATTGGCAAAAAGAAAAGGTGGGGTTGTCCCAATGTTTTTGTTAGGGGCACCTTTCTGTAACCAAGACTTCTCTGGCTGACTCAGTCAAATATATCCCTTTTGAGGACTTCTTATAGCTGGAATAATAACTCAGGTGATGTGACAATGTGTTAAGAAAGGGAAAGACAAAATTAGCCTACGTTACTCTTACTCAATAGTTGTCTGGTCCAAAACTCCTGTTACTGGGATCCCATAAAACTGCTGCATAGTGGCAACTGCGGACTGCACGGCTTTTCCCGACCGCAAGGCGGACGTCTGGCTGTCAGATGGAAGTAAGCAGCCGTACGTTTTTAACCAAACCTGTAACACAGAGACACAGATGGTGAGATGCCACAGTAAGTTTCCAACTTAACAGATCAGAACATTTCCTCAAAAGAAAAAGTGACTAACTAGCCCCCCAAAAATTCATCTACCTCTCTCTTTTTTTGATTAGGTTTGGTAATATCATCTGATCCCCAGGGAGGGTTGAAGTCCCAGCTTAATATCACCTTGTCCTGACAGGACAAAGCAGGCCTGCCAATTCAAAACAGTCATCATCCCTCCTGAGTAACTGGGGCAGGCTTAGGTCTCTGGAGCACCAGAGATGCCCAGGGAGCTCTGTCCTTGTTCCAGAGACCCCCTGCGCACCCTGTCACCTTGCTGTCACCAGACCCCTCAGCCCCCACAGCATCACGTTCCCCAGAACCCACTGCCCACCCACCGCCTGCTGCTGCTCTGAACCATCACCCCAAGCAAACGGCTTAACCCGGGCGGTCCCTGCAAACACAGGTTCAGCTTTACACTTGCACTGAGCACAGGAGTATTTCTTTAAAAAAATATATTAAAAAAAGCACCACCAAAAACCACACTCGGAAAGTTTGCAGGGACTCTGGTCAGGCGCATTTTTTTTTCTCTACTAACAGCAGATATCTAGCAAATTGTCAGAACAGGAAAAGAGCCAACTCTCCTCAAGGAGCTTTGTCCCTTTTCCCCACCTCCCCCCCAAAATGCAGCCTTAGAAAAAAACACGTCAAACTTGTCCAAATGTTAAGGACAGCATTTCCAAAAACACCCATCAATTCAGGGTTTTTTTCTTTCCCCTTCTCACTTTGATACCAGAAGAAAAAGGAATATTAATTCACCATCAAGTGCGATCGCCAATAAAACTTGAAAGAAGGCTTGCTTTCAGAAGCTTTCCACCAAATCCTTTCACACACACCCCCCTCAGTGTTCCTTCTGGCCACTACCCCAGCCCTCCGATTCAGCACTTAGACCAAGGGTTACTATGAGATCAACAGATATCCCATAAGCTTCTTCCAGCCACGAGGACAATCCCATCTGACCCATGGGACAGAGTCCTCAGCACACAAGCGCTGCCGAATCACCTGGTTGCTCAGAGGGAGAGGAGACGAACACGGCCCCTTAGCCCAACAGGGCAGCGGGAAAGGGGCTCAGGTCAGGGGAGCACAAGAGGGAGAACAATCCCCATTTCTTCAGGGCAACAAGAAGATACCGGAATCCATTGGGAAGAGAGAAAGGTCTTGCTTACGCAGCAAGAGAACAAAGGCATAAGACAGTACCTGGGCCAGGCATGCTAAAGCTCACACACGGCTCTATTCAACATGGACGTCAGCAATGGCTCAAGGCAAAGCCAAGCTGCAAACCGGCTTGGAGACTGCACATTTGTTACCGCTGCCTTGGCACCTCGCGTTGGCCTCTGACGAGCACAGCGCGCTGGAACACCTGAACCTCCCGTCTGACCAAAGGATGCTGTCTCTGAGCAGCAAGGGCAGAGCTCAGTAACCAAAACAGCTCTGAGAGGGACTGGCACCAACTACCGCTGTTCCTCCCGGCCAGACTCGGACACAGCAGCGGGCAAAGGACGGGGAGGCCGGGCCACGGGACGGGGAGGCCGGGCCACGTCCGCACAGGCACCGCGAGCGGCTCCTCCGGGAGGCCGGTGCTCCCAGCACACGGTGATCCCGCCTGCCCCGGCACAGGCCGGGGAGCTGCCAGCGCTTCGAGGCCCCACGGGGGGTGCCCGAGGGCTCCTGGCGGGCGGCAGAGCCCGGGCGCGGAGGGGCCGGGGAGCCGCTGCCCTCCCCGCTTCCCAGCCCGCCCCCGGGCCAACGCAACGCACAGCCCGGCCCCGGGCTTCCCGGGCCCCGGTCCCAGCTCCGGCACCAGCGGCCTCCCCACCCCACAGAGCCGCCCGGGCCGGCCCCAGCCCCGCTCGCAGACCTACCCGGCCGGGGCTGGTGGCGGCGGCGGCGCGGAGCAGCGCGCAGAGCAGCGGAAGCAGCGAGCCCGCCGCGGCCAGGCCCCGGCGCCGCCTCGGCGCCATGGCAGCGCTCGGGGCTCCGGGCAGCGCTCCGGCGCAGCGGCGCGTGCTGCGGCTGCGTGCGGCAGCCGGAAGCGGAAGGAGCCCCCGCGCCGCCTCTTCCTCCGCCGGGCGCTGTGGGTCCCGCTGCTCTAGCGAGGGTCCCGGCACCGGGGAGCTGCACCCGGGCGGACTTCCCCCGCGGGACGAGCTGACAGCCGGGCCCAGCAGCCCCGGGCCGCGTCCCTCGGGGCTTGTTCCATTTCCCCGCCTCTGACTGCGGGCAGGGGAGAGGCAGAGGGGCCGGCAATGGCCCCGGCCCGCGGCAGCACAGAGCAGGAGGGCCGAGGCCTTTCCCTGCCGGCCTCTCCTCTCCTCTCCTCTCCTCTCCTCTCCTCTCCTCTCCTCTCCTCTCCTCTCCTCTCCTCTCCTCTCCTCTCCGGCTCGTTTCGTGCTCCCAAAGCTCCCGCCAAGGCTGCGTGGCGGGGCTGGAGCAGCCAGGGGATCATCACACGTGTGTGCAGGAGCCCAGCTACACTGCTTTGGGCAGCTGGTGGCTCATTGGCACCTTTTGTGCCCCCTGTCCATCCCGCCCCCGGGAGCCCGGTCCCTCACAGCCCTGGGCTGGGGGAGCAGAGGGGCGGGACCCCGGTCACAGACGGGGTCCTCAGCCAACGAGGTGCCCCACCCCAGAGAAGCTTCTAGACCATGTCCACAAATGACTGGGGTGTAAAACAGGACCCCGCTCCCCCCCGTGCAGTGACCGTCTGGCTGCCGTGGGGAATGTGGGATACCCGCCTCGGGCAGGGACGCTGCCTGAGGAGACTTCCCGGGACTGAGAGCCCTCACCAGTCCTTGGTGAATGGTTATTTTTCCTGGAGGGAGCCCCTGACAAGCCATTGTTTGGAGTGCAGGCTCCCTGTGAGTAGGGCTGGGCCTGCCCCGCTGCTGTGGCCATGTGCTGATAATGGCCCCGATGCGCTGTGGAACCGGCTGTTGCTCAAGGTCCCTGGAGTGCAGATGGGTTTGAGATTCCCTCCCCCCGGCTTGTCTTGCATTCTGTCATTTGGTTTCAACAATTTCTTCCCCAAAGGGCTGTGGGGCATTGGAACAGGCTGCCCAGGGCAGTGCTGGAGTCACCATCCCTGGAGGGGTTCGATGAACGTGGAGATGTGGCGCTTAGGGACGTGGTTTAGTGGTGGACTTGGCAGTGTTGGGTAAACAGTTGGACTTGGTGATCTTAAACATCTTTTTTCCAGCCTTCATGATTCTATTCTACTCCATTCTATATAGATAAGGCTGCTTCGAGCACCATGAAATCTCACCTTGAATGTTTCCAGGGATGGGGCATCTACCACCTCTTTGGGAAACCCTTTGCCAGTATTTTACCACCCTCATTCTAAAAAAATTCCTTCCTTGTATCTAGTCTAGTTCTCCCCTCTTTTTGTTTAAAACCATCACCCTTGCCCTGAGACAAAAAGAGGAGAAAAGGAGCTCCCGGGGCAGAGAAACGCAGAGCCCGGCACCCAGGGCACAGGGAGCGCCGTGCTGGGTACCCAGAGGCAGCTGCACAGAAATTCACTTCGCTAGAGCTCCGTGTTCAGAAAAAGAGACAGAGGAGTCAAACCAAAAGAAAAACTTTATTCAACTAAAGGGAAGAGTCCACCGGGCATCTCCCTGTGGGGTCTCTTCCAAAACGCGGGGAACGCAGCCCCCATTGACCCCAGTTCCCCAGCCCTAGCTCCCGGCCGCAATGATCCCTCCTCCTTTCCCCATGGGCTGAGGTACTCGGAGGGTACAACCTTTCCGATCCGCCTGCTCCCCATCTCCCCACCCACCCCCCTCAAACCCCCCCAGTAGCTGGTGGTTAAAATTCGCTTCCTTCATCTGCCCCCTGGAGTCCTTGCTTCTATTTTGGTTCTTGCACCAGCTGTGTCTCCAGGAGGGCCACCTGAAAGAGGCAAAAGACCACTGGGATTTGCCATCGTTCCTCCCTATGGCCAGACCCTCCTGCCACCCAGTGCGATCCTGTTCTCACCTGTCTGGAAGCCGGCACCTTCCGCTGGTCAGAGAGAGACAATGCGCACGCATCTGGCAGCGACCGACCACGGCAACATCTCTTCAGCCTCCTCCGTTCACGTTCCACCTGCACGTTGGGAAGGAGAAAGGGTCACAGACTCGGGCCACCAAACGAGTTGCAGAAGGACCCCTGCACATCAGGGCAAGGAGATTTCTGCTCAGAGACTGTCACTTGCACCTGAGAACGTTGGGGCAAAACGCACTCGAAGCAGAATATGGAGGAGAAAGGGCAAGAGAGAGTCCAGTGTGTGTGGATGGGGACACTGGGGCAGGAAGGGTGGTACCCCAGTGAATGTGCATTTGGGAAGGCAACGGGTGCCAGGAGGGAGAGAAAACAGACAGCGAGTGTGCACAGGGGGACGGGGAGAGGGCAGGAAAGCAGCAGAGGGCTCCAAAGTGCTGTCTGGGAAACGTGTGGTGTTCCAGGGCACCGGGAGGCTTTGCAGAGGCAGGGAAAGCCTGTTTCACCTGCTCCAGGGTCCTCCTGAGCTCAGCGTTGTACTGCTTCAGCTCCGTCTTCTCCAGTTCCAGCCTTGCAACTGCTCCCTGCAGACATTCCAGCCGCTGCGACAGGCGTCTCTTCTCTGAGAGCCAGGAGAGCTGCTCCCCTTCTGCAGCAGCCTGCTGGGGATTCAGAGAGGAGATGGTGGAGCTGGTGCCACACGCAGGTTACAAGGGCCAGAATGAACAAGCCGGGGAGAGTGAGCGGGCTCAGGACTGGACAGGGCCAAGTGCCTTCTTCTCCCCCTGGGCCACAGCCCAAACCAGCCCCAAACTCTCTTCCCAGGGGCCCCCTGCAGATCACCTGGGAGAAATCCACACTCATTTGCCTTCCTGCTTTTGGGGCTGTGGCACAAGTACATGCGGAATGGCAATGAAGCCTTTAAACGGATCACGCAACAGTACCAATTCCATTATTTGAATACAACGGAAATGCTGTTGCCCAGAGATCTCCATCTCTGAAAGCATCCTCTAAGCACCATCGGTGTCGCTGCTGTTCAGCCATCGGTATAAAACTCTACCGAGTTCCCTACATTAGTGTGGTCAACGGGAGGAAAACGCTTCAGGATGGAGCCCCAGCCAAGCTCCTCAGAACATGGGAAGCTTCACCCTCCTTTGGGGTTCAGGCCCAAAGAAAACCCCTCTGTCCACTGAGAAAGGGCAGCAAGAAAGGAACAAAGCTCCCGTGACTGCAGCTGGCAGGAGGGTCAGGACTCTGCCCCATGGGAGACGGGAGGCTGGTAAGAGCCCCCCTGTGCTGCCACGCTCTGGGTGGGGCCCCCAACCTGCCCTTGAACTCATCTCACGCCCACGCTCCATCTGTGGCTGCATTTCCTGTCCCAGCACAGTCCTGTGGGCTCCACGTGCCTTCGAGTACGAGCCATCGGCTCTGCTGCTGGCCCGGCAACGTGCGGCCTGCGACACGCGGTTGCTGCCATTTCACACCTCGGGCCGTTCCTCTGCTAAAGCCAGCCCACCGAGCGTGCTTGAGGAATTCAACACCTCTTGTTTCCTACCAGGTCTTGCAGGAGCCTCTGTGTTTCTGCTTCGTGGTCGCTCTGCCGAAGTCTGAGGGCATCGTCATGCTGCCGTTCTCTCCGCAAGAGCTGTTGTGCCGCGTTCTCCCGCTCCTGCCTCAGGAGAGATCTCTCTGCTTCCAGCTCACGTTGAAGACACTTCACTTCCCCTGCAAACCCCACAAGTGGCAAGAGTCAGAGTCTACCCAGACCCTGCTTCTGGCCTTACTGACCTTCAGCCCTTGCAGTTTCAGTGCTGGAGGGGTCTGTTCCAGCTCCTTCACTCCTCACAAGCACTGCGGACAGAGAGCTGGTTTTATACCATCTTGTCTAGGCAGGGCATCACCAGAAACAAAGCACATGGGGCCTCACCTTGTATCACGTCCTTGGCCTGCGTGACGGTGTGAAGCCGCATCTCCAGGTGACTCCGGGCGATCTCCAGCTGAGATACGCGCTGCTGAGCCTCAAACAGGCTGCGCGCCAGGGTCTCCTTCACCGGCCTGCGGGTTGTGGACACGGAGAGAAATGAGCTTCTTGCTCCTGACACCCACAGGGAGGGATCCCAGTGACAAGTGCTTCAAGATCCCTGCCCCTGAGAACGGAAAAGGGGCTGCATGGACACCCGTGTACAGCAAACATATTTCTGCCATTTAAATTAGCAATGCAGGCCCCTCTGAGGGAACGCCCAGGCTTTCCTTAGGACCCAGCGTAACACAGCAAGCCCAGCCGAATTTCATCTCGACAGCCAAATCTGAAATGGCTGCTGCCTGCTGGATGGCACACAGGTAGCAGTTTTCCTGACAACGTCTGTGCCAGCCAGCAAAAGCCCAACCTCTGCTCACAGGTGCATCCCATCACCACTTCCAATTGCTCTGCAGGGGGACACAATAAGCAGGTTTTTTTCCCCTCAAGATTCTTCCCTGTTCTGTCCCTGGAAGGTGAGAACATCCGCAAAGCACAGGGGACGCAAGAAAGCCCCGTGCAATGCTGACCAGCTCTGTAATTCCCGACAGCGAGTCATGTCCTGCCCAGGGTTCCTCGCCCTTTACCTGGCCTCTGCCAGCTGCTCGGAAAGGCCTTGTCTGTCCCGCTCCACGGCTGCCAGGCGCAGCTCCAGGGCAGCCTTCTCCTGCACCAGCACCTCCTTCTCTTCGGACACCTTGGCCAGGGCGAGCCCTTGGCGAGAGGACTCCTGGCGCAACTGCTCCAGACCAGTGCTGGCCGACTCTTGCTGCCGGGACACCTGGAACGGGACAAACCGCAGCTGGAGCCCTTTCTGTGCAGCTGTGTGCAGAGCAGCCAGCGCCGCTGGCCAGGGGGCGGGAGGAGAAAGAGCTCCTGTCCCGGGGGCTCCAAGTGTGAGAGCAGCTGCTGGTCCCGCACCGAGAGCCTGGGCTGCCAAAAGGCGCTGGCCCCGCCCACCGGCAAGTGATGTGCAAGGCCAGCCTGGGCTGCCTGGGACCAGCTGTGGCCTCCCCAGTGCCCAGTGCAGGGGACGGTCACTGCCCTGCTCCTGCTGGCCACACCAGTGCTGGGACAAGCCAGGCTGCTCTTGGCCTTCTGGGACACCTGGGCACACGCCGGCTCATGTTCAGCCGCTGCCGACCGGATTCTGCCTCAGAAAAAGGATTCAGAGCTACACAGTTTGTTTCTTTTGCCACAGGTGACAGGAGTCGCCCCGCTCTGATCCATGGACAACACGAACACCGCTTTGCAGCTCAGCAAAAGCCACGGAAGAGGCCAACACGGACCGGTGGATTAGAAGAACCCAGAGAAGCAGAGGACAGCGCAGAGAACTGCAGAGCTGCTCCGCAAGCCATCAACGTGGTGCCAAAAAGAAGGGAACAAACCCCCTGCCCTGCAGGGCTACCGAGTGTCTCCTTGACACAAAGCCTGCAGCAGCCAGCAGACACAGCTTCACTCAGCCAAGCAGCCAAACGCCCACCCACAAGCACCAGCTTTTTGGTCTCACCTCACTGAGCTGCTCTCGGGTTTCTTCCTTCTCCTCTGCCAGTCTCCTCAGCTGCACCCGCAGCCCCTCCTGCTGCTCCTCTGCTTCCTGCAGCAGCTGCTCCAGCTGGGATTTCTCTGCACAGAGCTCTGCCTTGGTTCTTTCACACCAGCTCAGCCGCTCCTGCTCACAGACTCTTGCTCTCTCCAGCCCGGCCACTTTCTCTGACACAACCTCATTCTCTTGCTCCAGCTACAATCACAGAAGCAGGGAGCACATCAAAGACAGGAACATTTCCTAGGAAGGAGCTTTGGCTTGGACAGGACAAGGAACAACATTTGCACAGCCAGCCAGTCCTACTGCTGGAAGGCAAGAAGGCTGAGAAGCAGCAGCAGCTGGAGACAAACAGCTGGCAAGAGCTTTGGCAACTCTGCTCACCTGCAGCACAAGGTGGTTCAGCTGCACTTTCTCCACTGCAAGAGCTTCATTGATACTGCTCATGTTGGCTGCTGCAGCACGGAGATCAGCTATTTCTACACTCAGCTGCTTCTGAGTCCTGCTCAACTCTGCCACCGACTGCTCGGCCTGCAGAGACAAAAGAACAACGTGACAACAAGGGCAGGAAAATGCCTGACTCCCAGCAGCAACTCCCATCCCCTGGGTGTCTCCGACACGCTCCCAGTTCACGCTCCCAATGAGCACGTGGGGACTGAACACCCAAAGAGCCTGTGTGCTCTGATCCCCATTTCCCAAGAAGGACAGCAACGGTTTCCCTGTCTTCTCCTGCCAGGAACAGCACCGGTGCTGGTCCTGCTGTCACAGCTCCCTCTCCCACAGGTGCTCCCTAGGAATAAGGTGACCGTACCTTCTCCAGGGCCATGGTCAGCTCGTGTTTCTCTCGCTCCAGCAGATCCCTCTGAAGCCGCGACTCCTCCAGCGTCTCTCTCGCCACTACCAGCTCACTCTGCAATAATGAATGTTTTCCTTCGAGCGCAGCAAAGTCCTTCAGCCTGGGAGACGGGGAAAGACAAACAAGTTCTTAACCTAAAAGCATTGTCATCTCCAAACCAAGAGTACCTACTATGTCCAGATATGGCAGTTGGAGGGATTTCCAACAGCTTTCTATTTACACCTG
This sequence comes from Patagioenas fasciata, assembly GCF_037038585.1. Taxonomy (NCBI): domain Eukaryota; kingdom Metazoa; phylum Chordata; class Aves; order Columbiformes; family Columbidae; genus Patagioenas; species Patagioenas fasciata. The sequence continues at coordinate 14,335,981 of NC_092535.1, read as the reverse complement.
AGGAACGCTGGAATTTCCTGCCTAGAGCCACATCACTCTTTGCCATTGATGTGGGTGAAACATTTGTCACTGAGAAAGTAAAACAAGCTTCCAGAAATCACAGAACCTTTCCAAGTGGCTCAGGTACTCTCAACGGGTTCCTGCCTGTTAGTTCTCTCCCTCCTCTTGGATCCATCGGATCCAACACTTGCCAAATTTCTCCTTCAGGTACGACAGACTCTGCTCAGGCTGGGAATGATTTCTGTGAAGCTCACGCACAAAGCACACGGAGGCGGCTCTGCTGGATGGCAGCAGGCAGCCAGCCCTGCCCGCGGGCTCCCTTCGCCCTTCTGTGCTGCAAATGACGAGCAGGCACAACTCAGCCTTGTGCGCTGGGCCCCTAAGGTCCAGCCATGCCCACCCCTGCCCCGAGAAAGCTCAAACGCTCACAGCAGCTCCTGCTCACGACGCGCTCTCTCCATCGCCTTTTGCTGCTCCACCTTGTCCCCCTGGGCTGAGTCTTCCTTCAGCTGCAGCTCCGTGTTCCTTTGACGCAGACGCGAGGCTTCTTGCTCCGTTACTTCCAGCTGCTGCTGTAGCTCGTCCCTGGTTCTCTCCAGGTTGGCACAGTCACTGCAGAGACAAGGCTCCGTTACAAGAACGAAAAGGCCGGGAGAGTCACAGATCCCGTTTTCCTCATCCCAGGATGGAGCTGTGGGAGCACGGGGAGGAAGAACTTGCTCTTCCCCTCCCAGGGTAACTGAAGAGGGAAGCAGAAAGGCGGGCAGGCTGCTGCCTTCAGCCAGCGAGAAGCGGTGCCTGGGAAAGGGCACCCAAAGAGCAGAAGCAGACGCAGCATGTCGAGGGAGAGGCGCCTTGTATGCCAGCATCGCTCTGAATCGCCCAGACAGCCTTGGGAGGCACAGCCGACCAGGAAAAGCAGTGACAGGAGGATGCTGTGGTGCCAAACAGAGGCACGCGCGAGGCAGGGCAGGCAAGTTCTCTGCCCAGAACAGCTCTGGGCTCCCGAACTGGAAGCAGATTGCCTCTGGACCGCAGGAGAAGGAGGAAACGCTCACCTTCTGAGCGCTTCCACCAGAGACTGGAGGTGCTGCCGCTGGCTGCTGGACGTGGCGCATTCCTCCTGCAGCTGCTCAAGCCTCTGCTGCAGCGTCCTGCACTTCTCTTCCTGCTGCCTGTGCTGCTGCAGCAGGGAATCGATGGAGTCCTGCCTGGCAGAAAGCTCTTCTTGTAGGGCCTGCAAGCAACGGGCAGGGAAAGAGCACAAAGAAGCAGTGAGGAGCGGCCAAGGCGGCTCCAGACAGCCGGGAGAAGCAGTGAGCAGAGAGACGGCTCCGCTGGAGGCAAAAGCTGGGAGGGGGGGTGGAGATCAAGGTCCCAGCTCTGCACACACCTCAGTTATATCTTTTATCAGCTTTTGCAGGGACAGGTTCTCCTCTTTGGCACTTTTACTCCACAGAACTTCACGTTCTTTCTCTAACCGACCGGCTTCCTGAGAACAGAAGGAGGAAAGGGTGGGCAGGGCAGAGCTGCTCCCTCTGCAGCGTTCCCATCCTCAGCGGCACTGCCATGCCCAGAAGCCTCAGCCCTCGGCATTCCAGTGCATTCCTTCCCACATCTATTCCACTTCATCCTCGCTAAAACTAAGAAGGGAAAGACCGACAGCTCGTTTCCATAGACTGCCAGGAAACTGCCAGTGCCAAGGAACTTTGACCCCAGGCACAACAGCCTTGGTGCAACCCCTGAGGAAGACACCGGAGCTGTCTGCAGCTCCCCTGCCGCTGCTGCACCCGGACTGACTGCACCTGTGCCAAACACACAAGGAACATTCTGGCAATGTCCCTGATGTTCCCCTGCAGGTGGCATCTCTACCCCTCCTTCTGCTGAGGAAACCGCACCTCTGTGTGCTACGGCTGGGGAGCAAACACTGGGCTGTCCCCCAGATCAAGGGAAAACACACCAGAATCTCCACGGTGTCATCAGGTGTTTCCATGGGTTTCTCCTTCTCCTCATTCTTCTTCTGGGAGGGTACAAGCAAGGCCGAGAGCTCCAGCACCCTGAGAAGAGAAGGTCCACGTGCCACTCCAAAAGCACAGCACACCATCGCCTGGGAAAGAGCTGAGCAGCTCCCAGAGGCACAGCAGAGAAAGTTCAAGCCAGAAAATACAGCAAAGGCAGCATCCAGCTCTACGGGGTAATGAGCTTGAGGGTGCCAAATGGCCCTTCTTGCCCCAAAGGTCTTCTGCACTCAGTCTTGCAAGGAACCGTCAGCACAGAGGAGCTACACTGCTTATGATGCTCCTGTTCACATTCCTCCCAACTGCTTTAATGCAGCCCTGGGGAGGAAAAGGGCTGTACAGAGACAGAGTTCTCTTTATGCTGCTCTCCATTTCTCACCAAGAGTCAGCTAACAGCAAAAACACTGTGCTATGCAATCTCTTTGCCAGTCTGGTCTTACTCAGAACAGCTTCTGTCAGTCTGACGGTTTTTCTGTCCCTCCTGTTGAAGGCAACAGTCTGACCAGGCACAGAAACAGGTCTGTGCAGGGCTGTTCATGTGTTTAAAACATGAACACAGCTCATCTACGAATCACAGCAGCAGCCACAAAAGATCATGTTGGTAACTGCAAAGTTTAAAACAGCTTCACCTGTCCTGAAGCTCCTTCTTCTCCAGGTCGCCAGAGGTTGGACGGGAGCAGCTCACAAGCACAGCTCCAGAAAGCCTCATGTGCTCTGCCTTCAGCTCAGACAAATCTCTGAAGAGGAATCAAGAAAGAGACCGTGTTCACAGCACCATCTCTATCAGCTCACTCGCTTCTGAAGCGCATCATTGTGCACCAGTCCCAGCTGGCAGGAAAGGTGACGCCTTGGCTGGGACGAGCCGCTCATCTGGCACTTTGGGACCAGGACGCATCTGGACAGTTGAGCAATGAGTCTGCGTGATCGTCGAGGATGAGTCTGTTTTCTCCTCAGAGATGAGAAGAAATGTGTGGGACGGCCAGAAGGCCTCAAGGACCTCCAGTGACTCTTACTGACTGTTGCTGCTGCTCTAGCTTATTAACATACTCTCATTCAGTGAGATGTACGGCAGATTTCCACCGTTCTATGAAACGGACTGCTCTACGTGCTGCACGCACAGCTGTGGGGAGTCTCTTCCAGCATGTCCATGTGTGCCCGTGCCCGAGTTAATGTGCCCAAACATCACCACAGGAAAGTTCATCGCTCAGGGCCTCGGCATTGCCCAAAGCCCGAGCCCCTCAGTCTGGTTTGAAAACCTGCATCAAACCAAATCATTCCAAAGACAGCTAAACAGCTTCATGGCTTCATTGCTTCAGACTCTCAAAGGAGAAATCATGGCTTGAGCCACACTTACTGTAACATGGAGGCTCACCCAGCAGGTGTGAAGGAAGCTACAGCTTTCCTGCAAGAGCTCTGGCCTTCCCTCGTACTCACCGGTCAGTGGCAGTCTTCATCTCCAGGAACTGACGGCGGAAGGTCACCACCTGGCACCACAGGCTGAGGAGACGCTGGTGTTCACCCCTGACGTAGCTGTCATACACCTAAACGTGCCAAGACAAAAAGAAATGCCAGTCCAGCCTTCGCCAACACTGCTCGAGTCTTTCAGAGAGGAGAGAGCGCAACCCCCAGCACCAGGTCTCTTCCATCTCCCAGCCCTGTCTCCTGCTCCTCAGCACCAGCACAGCTCAGCAGAGCCACCGCTGCCACACAGCAAGACCTCTCGGCCAGAAATCAAATCCATTCTCACGCCGCTCTGGCATCACGGCTGACGAGCCCGTAGCCTTTCCTTACCTCGCGCTCACGGCGCCGTTCACTCTCCTTCAACCCCAGCTCCTCCCGGGCCCTCATCCAATCCGCCGTCAGTTTTGCAACATCTTCTTTGAGGGCTGAATTAACCTCACCGGCTTTATCGAGCTGCTCCCGCAGGAGAGCGTTCACTTCTGCCAGATTCTCACACCTGGGAGAGGGAGAAACAGCAGAGAGGTCGCTCAACAACTGCTGCCCACAAGCAGCAGCCCCGGGATTTCCCAGCTCCCTCAACACTGGCTTTGTTGTCAGACTCAGAGGCAGCAAAAGCGCTTCCTGGCATTAACCAAGATCTCTCTGGGATGGCCAGCTCAGCTGCTTCTCCTGGCTTTAAGCCTTCCATTGCCATCCACAGGTTCGGTTCTCCCTTCCTCTCAACTCTGATGATGCCCACAGTGAACGTCTTGCCTCCCCGCCGTGCTGTCTGATCACTGCATCATCCATCACCTTTCTCTACCACTGTCCTGAGCCCTCACCTACTGAACCCTGGAGCACCTGAGGCTGGAAAGGGACCTTTGCAGCTCACCCGGAACAACCCCCCGCTCAGAACAGAGCCATTCGGCACACAACACTGTCACTGCACCACAGAAAACACATCGTGGACCTTTCTCCTGTCACAGCGGCTCGTCCAGCCGCTTCCCTTGGGGAGAGCAGGCGGCACTGGCAGGTTTTCCCTCCCCTCCGTGAGCATCCAGGGTACCGGCTATGAGGGAACGCTTCTTCCTTGTACCTTTGCTGCTCCTCTTCCAGCCGCAGCAGTGCTTTCTCCAGGCTCTGGTCTTCTGTGGCTTCCCGCCTGCCGGGGAGGGATCCCTAAGGCAGAAAGGAAAAGATTAGTCAAATTCTTGTGTTCCCTTCACTACTGTCAGCATCCATCGCTCTCCCCTCCATTTGCTGGTATCTCTGCAGCTCGTGGCTTCTTCCAGGCATAACAGTGTCGTGACAGCAGAGAGGAAGGGGAAGGGTGTCACTGCAGGGGACAGCTCTGCTCAGTCTCCCACTGTTGCACTCTCACAGCCCGGGATCCTCCGCTCAGCACCACAAGCGCTCACTTGCACTTGAAGCCCAGGAATGCTCTCCTGCTCTCCTACTCTTCCTCTCCCGGGTTTACTTTAGCCGCGAAGCAGAAAGAAAAGCACAGAAGAGCCAGCTCTGTGTGCTGAACGCCAGCATTCCCGCCTGCCGAAATGCCGTGTTCCAGCCGGTTCTCTTTCAGAGACGGCCCCACAACGTAACAGGCAGTACGGCCCTCTCCTGAGACCGAGGACAGCGCGTTACCCCAGCAGGAAAGCGCTCTCTCACAAAACTAAAATCCTTCTTGGTGGGGATTTCTGGACTGGCATTTCTGGGACTACTGGCTGCTCCAAGAACGGCAACTGCACACACACTGACGGGCAGAATTACAGCGCTTCCCGAAACCCTCCGGTAGCAAAAGCCTGTTTTCCTGTCACTGTCACTCTGGAGAGGTGTTTTTTGCCGGTGTTAACGAATGCTGTGTGCACTGTCTGTAGTCAGCAGCCTGCACACTCACCCCTGCTGCCTCCACTTGCTGCTCCAGCTCTCGGCACCGAGTCCGGTACTGCAGGACCTGGGAGGATACAGAGAAGGAAGATGAGCGAATGCAGCTTCTCCCAGACGCGGCTCCTCCCGCATCCCCTTTTCTCTCAGTCTTTGCAGCCCAAGCACGGAACATTCCACGGCGCTGCTGATACAGCAACGAGAAGTCGTGACCATACGGGGAAGCTTCACCTCCTCTGATCTTCAGGCCAGCCAGCCAGGGTTTCTGTCGCACACAGCACTGTCTGCTCATGCTAAGGCAGCGCTGGCCAGCAGCACCTGCCCCATGGGCACCCGGACCCCAACTCGAGATTCCCACGGGGGAAAGGTCCCCCGGGCCCTGAAGGGAGGGCAAGGAGGGAGTTTCCACGTCGCTTCTCAAGCTCCGCCGAGCAGGTCAGCTCTGCCCCAGCCCCGCTCAGCCGCTGCACAACGCGGTTTCTGTGCAGCTGCACAAGAGCCGCCCGGGCCCGTTCGCCGGCCGGGCAGCGGCAGCGAAGGCGGCCAAGGGCTGCCGAGCGGCTCGGGGCTGCCGGCGGGGGAAGCAGCGCCCAGCACGCCTGGGCGGGCCGGGCGGAGCGGGGCGGCTCCCGGCGCCTCCCCCGAGCTCCGCGCTGGGCACCGTCCCGCCCGCGGCAGCTCCGGGAAGGAACCCGCTGGGGCCGCGCGTTCGCCCCCGGCATCGCCGCGGCCCAGCGCCCTCTCTGGGCGGCCCGGACACCCCGGCCCCAGCACCGCGGCCCGGCCCCGGGCAGCTCCCCCCGGGCAGGCGCCCCCGCTCCTCACCTTCGCCTGCAGCTTCCGCACCACCAGCGCTTGCCGGTGCTGCGCCTCCTGCGAGCTCTGCAGCCGGCGCCGCAGGGAGCCCTGGCTCGGCGTCGCCATGGCCCCGCTCCCTGCCGGGCCCCGCGGCGGGGGCTGCTCCGCGCCCTGCCCGGCGGACCGCGCTCAGGCGGCCCCGGGCCGCGGGCTGGCGCCTCCGGGGCGGGCGGAGCGGCTCCCCCTGCCCGCCGGGCGCGACCGGGAGCCGCGGGGCGGGAGAGCCGGGCTGGCTCGGGGCCGCTCTGGGGCAGCGCTTCGCTCCCCGCTGCTCTTCTCGCTTCTGTCTCCTCTCTCCTCGGCTCTCGGTTCTCTCTGCTCGCTCCTGGCCGGGCCCGCCGGGCTGCGGTGCTGCTCTGGGCAGCGCTTTGCTCCACCGAGCCCTGCGCAGGGACCGGTAACGGCCCCGGAGAACGGTGCGGGCAGCACGCGCTGCCGCGGGAGCCCGGGAGAGAAGGAGCGAGGAAACGGTCCCGAGAGCAGAGCGTGGGGTGTGGGGACACTGGGGCAGGGAGGGGGCAGCGCAGGGACAGCGCAAAAGCTCCGTGGGCCAGGGGAGCCGACGGAGCAGCCGGAGCTTTCTGCTAAAGCTCACACTTGAGCCCGGGACTGGCCCTGGCGCAGGAGTTCCAGGCTGGGGCGCAAACCAAACGCACACGGGTGGCACTTGGGAACCTTTTCCTCCCTGTTTTGCAGCATGAACGGGACAGACTGCAAGCAGGTAGAGAAGAGCCTGGGTGGCAGAGAAAACGGACAAGTCACAGCACCACGTGCTCTCTGAACTACACTTCACTTCATCACCTCATGAAGAAATACAAGAACCAAAGATGACACACGGGGCTCAGTCCCCTTGGCCAGACTGGTCTGCTGCACGAATTCACTTATTCACCCCTCGGGTCGGGAGCTTTCCTGACTTAGAACCCCTCACGCTTAATCCGTGCTTCACAAGGGTGGCACCCGCGGGCACGCGCAGGGCCATGGGGGTACCCAGAGGCAGCAAAGGGCTCAGGCTGGACACCCAGGGGCACACGCAGGGCTCTGGGCCACACCAAAGGGCAAACGGAGGGCCCCAGGAAGCACAGGAAGAGAAACGGAGGCCCTTGGGAGGCACCAAAAGGCTGTTTGGTGGCCCCTTGGTTGCCCCAAAAAGCCCATCCCTGGGGACATGGAAAGGCAAACAGAGACGGCTTGAGGAGACGAGAGGAGGAGTCCCTGGGAAAGATGACAAGCCGAAGGCCGGTCCCTTGGTGGGACAGCGAAAGGCCCAGCGAGGGCCCTGGGTGGGAACCCAAAGGGCCATCAGGAGCCTTGAGGGGCCGAGAGAATCAATGGCCAGAACAAGGCGCAGCCTTCAACAGCACCGCCATGTGGGACTGTCCTAGGGCACGAGCACGGCTTTACAGAGCTGGACCTGCCCCTCCAACAGCCCGGCCGCAAGGCTTTCCAAACAAGGCAAAAGCCTGGGCTGCTTTTCTCTTCCCCACTTAAGATTCCCTGTAGAACTGGGTCTTAGCCTGAGCGAGGCTGTAGGAGGGAGGAAGAGGCAGGAAAACATTGCAGGGAAATGCCCAGACACAGCAGGGCCTGGCGTGAATCGCTGCAGGCACGAGCAAGGCCTTGGGAACAACATCTGTGGCCGTTTGGCTGCTCTTCTTAGCAAGCGCACGACACACCAGTGACATCCGCAGTGTTCTGCAGCGGTGGCTCCAGCTCCTTCCACCACTGGTCCTGGTTTGTTTCCCGGAACATGCGGCTGGAGCACAGGCCCCTTCTAGAGCAAGCGCCACTTGGCCTTTTCTTACTTCTGCCTCGTCTTCCTCTCTCCGCCTGGCAAACTCTTGCTCTGCTCCTGCAGCAGCCACTCTCACAGGCGAGAAGTGTCGATCATCCCCTGCAGTTTGGGAGCATCCTCTAATTTGGCCAGGTGTTCCCGAAGCTTAATGAGTTGCTGTCTCAGAGAACTCTAGCATAGAAAGTGCTGGAGAACGACTGGAGGAATAGCGACGTATGTCTCATCATGCTGGATCCATGGGCCGAGGGCAATTGCCTGAGGTTCAACAAGGGCAAGGGCCGGGTCCTGCACTTGGGTCACAACAACCCCATGAACGCTGCAGGCTGGGGAAGAGCGGCTGGAAAAGGAGCTGGGGCTGTTGGTGACAGCGGCTGAACATGAGCCAGAGTGCGCCCAGGTGGCCAAAAAGGCCTCCAGCATCCTGGCTTGTACCAGGAATAGTGTGGCCAGCAGGACTAGAGAAGTGATTGTGCCACTGTCCTGGGCACTGGGGAGGCCAAACCTTGAATCCTTGGGTCAGTTTAGGGCCCCTCACAACAGGAGTCCTTGAGGTGCTGGAGTGAGTTCAGAGAAGGGAACAGAGCTGGTGAGGGGCTGGAGCACAGGTGTGATGAAAATGCTGGTTGCTTCTCACCTCCCTACATGAGATTCCCTGTAAAATGGGGTCATAGCATGACAGAGACTGCAGGAGGGACGGGGACGGATGACTGCAAGGCAAATGCCAGACACAGTCTGGCCTGGCTGGAAGGAAGGCAGGCACAAGCCAGCACTTGCAACAAACTCTTTATTGGAAGCACGGGGCTGTACTTGGCGGAGCTGCCCAGGGCTCTACGCGTCTCTTGCCGCAGCCCTGCCCAGGACATGGCCCGCAAGCCTCCCAGCTAACGGCCTCGCTGCTGCCGCGGCTGCTGGGGCTCGCCTCCCACCAGCTGGCCGCGCGCTGCTCTGCGTCGTGCTGCTGTCTGGGCAGGGGCCCTCGGAGCTGCCGGAGGGACGGGCTGTCTGCAGAGCTGTGGGCCCGTGGAGGGGCGGGTGTCCTCAGCGGGACGGCTCTCCTCTCCGCCTGGAGGTCCGGGCGACTTTGCTCCCTCGCCGGCTTCCAGGCTCTGCTCTTGAGGTGCGCCGGGGAATCCTTGTCCTTCCTCCACGCCTGGGCTTGAGAAAGGCGCCCGGGGTGGCTGCGGCCGTCTGTTGGAGAGAGCTCCCCTGAAAAGCTCCAGCAGTCCAGAGCATGGGCAGCTACAGCCTCCTTCAGCCTGAGAGGCTCCGATGGCTTCCAAGGTGCTGCAGACAACGTTGACAACTTCTGTGGCCAGACGGTCAAGCGAAGCCCCTGAAGTTGCTCTGTCGGAAGCTGCTCTTTCCGCTTGCCCCGATTTCTCTTCCTTGGATTTGCCCGCTTCGGTGGTTCCTCCGGCAACAGCCCCTGGCTCTGGTGTGCCGGATGCAAAGTGCTTCCCCAGGCTCTCCGACACGGTCGCTGTAAGCTGCTCGGCCGCCAGTCCGATTTGCTGCCGATGGCGCAGAGAAGAGATCTCCGGAGGCTCTGCAGCTCTGAGCGCACCGGCTGCACCTTCGTGTCCGGGCTCGGGTTGGGAGGGGCTTTGGCCCTTGCCCAAAGCTGCATCCGCTCTTAAGCGTCGCCCCCATTTCAGGGAGCTGCTTGCTCCTTTGGGTGGAGGTGGGCACGATGGTTTGTGAGGCTGCAGCAGCTGTTGGCCCAGACCAGATGGTATCTGAGGCAGCAGGAGCCGCTGTCCCAGAGAAGAAGTGTTGATGTTCCCCCGCAGTTTGGGAGCATGCTCTAACTTGGGCAGGTGTTCCCGAAGCTTCTCCTGCAAGGTGACAGCAGGTTGTGTCTGGCTGTGGGCTGGACAAGCGCTCCCGGCCCTGCGTGCTGAGGCGTCCCGCGGGCCCAGGACAGGGCTCTGCTCCAGCCCCGCGACGAGGGCGGAAGGGAAGGGCTTCCCTCGGGACTCTGCGTGTCTGGGAACACCCCGCTTTGCTGACCTGCTCTCGGATGAACGCTTTCTGGGCCTCCAGCTTGAGCATGGTCCGGTACTGCCTGTACTGGTTGAACTCCTTCAGCGAGCAAACCACCTGTGGAGAGCCGGGGGCAGAAATCCCCCAAGCGCTGTGAAGCCGGCTGCGCAGACTGCCTTCCCGAAACAGCCGCCCCGGCGGGAGGGGAGCTGCTCCCTGCACACCCTGCTCTGCGCTCGGGAACCCCGCTGGGAGGGAACCGTTTTGATCAGCCCCATCTCATCCAAACCTACGTTGCCATCGCTGGTGACGAAACCCTGTCTCTTCAGCCACTGCACGTTGACCTTGCGTTGGTGGTAGGCCTTCAGATGCGGGTCATGCAGGCTGTTGTACTCGTTGCTCATCCGGCGGCCCAGGGGATCCCCAAGGTCAAACGAGCCCGAGGGCCGGTGAAGCTGTGAGAGATGTTCCAGAGTGTGAACGGGGCAGGAAGGAGCAGCAGGGACGAACGCACCTCCCAGCTCCTCAGGCACGCAGGCCGGCATTTCCAAACCTGCGAGGTCCAGACTGATTCCTGGCCCTCCCACCCCTTTCTTCTGCCTTTACCTTTTCCCCCAGCTTTCCCCTGCTGAACACAGGCTTGGAGCCGGGTGTCACGGGGATCTTGACACCGAGGGTGAGGTCCAGCAGCTCAGGGTCCATTGGGCCAGTAGCTACTTCTCCCAGGTGTTGTCTCCTGTGTCCGAGCTAGGAAGACAGAGACCCTCAGGCACAGCTCAATGAGCCTCCTGCCCAGCGGCTGCAAGAAAGGGCCCGTCCCAATGCCCCCGAGCAGCCCCGCCGTGTCCCAGGCTCCCCGGCTGAGCCCTCTCCATCGCCCCGCTGCTCACCTCTGCCTGTTTGACAGTGCACTGAGCACCGCGTCTGCCTTTGGGACAGCAGCGGTGAGACTGCGCTGCACAGCTCCTGCACTCAGCACCGCGTCTGCCTTTGGGACAGCAGCGGTGAGACTGCGCTGCACAGCTCCTGCACTGAGCACCGCGTCTGCCTTTGGGACAGCAGCGGTGAGACTGCACTGCACAGCTCCTGCACTCAGCACTGTGTCTGCCTTTGGGACAGCAGCGGTGAGACTGCGCTGCACAGCTCCTGCACTCAGCACTGTGTCTGCCTTTAGGACTCCAGCAGTCAGACTCCGCTCCACGGCTCCTTCCAAGAGCTCTCCTACAGCTGCGTCCTGCGCTGGCTCCTGTCGCTCCAGAGGCACCCGGCAGCAGATGCCACGGCCGCTCTCCCGGCAAGCGGCTTTATAGAGCACTCGCCATTGTGGCATCACGGCGTTGCCGCATTGTCACATCACTGGTTTCCATGACGCTGCCCTGCTGCTGCCCACCGGCAGGGCACACCCCTTGATACCAAAAAGTCTATTCTGCTAATCTACTCTATTCTATATTGGTCAGATTGCCTCCAGCACCATGAAATCTCACCTTGAATGTTACCAGGGATGAGGCATCTACCACCTCTCTGGGCAACACATGCCAGCATTTTACCACTCTCATTGTAAAAAAATTCCTCCCTTGTATCTAGTCTAGATCTCCCCTCTTTGGTTTAAAACCATCACCCCTTGCCCTGTGTCCTGGTTTTGTTAAAAAACAAGTTTCTCTTTTAGTGAATTTTGCCTCTCAGCTAAAGCTTCATATCAGCTGCATTTTCCTGGAGAACCAGACACATGTTTTGGCAAACCTCGCAATGGAATGCAAACTTATTGATAAGCACGGATGGACATCTCGTGAGAGGGGCAACGAGAAACTGGTGACCGAGAGACTGAGCAACGGTGAATAACATTCCATTCACGTGAATACTTCATATAAAAGTGGGAGATCACGAGGATCTCATCCCCTTTTCCTTCCCTTTTTCCTCATGGCTGACATTAGGAGAGGACCTTGCTGGTCGTCCCTGTGAACGGAGGCCTAGTGAGAGACTGAGTCCAGCTCCGGTTGGCTGCAGAGTCCAATCCAGGACTTTAGGTGCTGGCTCTGCAGTTGCTGAGACTTTCAAGATTGGTTTTGTGTATTTTGTATTATTTTCTCTATTCTTATCAGTAGCATTAGTAAAACATCTTTAACTTTTCCAACTCTCTTCTCTCTGTCCTTCTTTCCCTCCCAATCGCCTGTCCTTGGTGGGAAGTGGGGAGAGAGAGGGGCAAATGGGGGAAGTGTGGGGGAGAGGAGGTGAACAACACATCTGCCAGGGTTTGATTGTCACCCCGCAATCCTAACCCTCAACACCCTGAGACAGAAAAGAGGAGAAAAGGAGCTCCCGGGGCAGAGAAACGCAGAGCCCGGCACCCAGGGCACAGGGAGCGCCGTGCTGGGTACCCAGAGGCAGCTGCACAGAAATTCACTTCGCTAGAGCTCCGTGTTCAGAAAAAGAGACAGAGGAGTCAAACCAAAAGAAAAACTTTATTCAACTAAAGGGAAGAGTCCACCGGGCATCTCCCTGTGGGGTCTCTTCCAAAACGCGGGGAACGCAGCCCCCATTGACCCCAGTTCCCCAGCCCTAGCTCCCGGCCGCAATGATCCCTCCTCCTTTCCCCATGGGCTGAGGTACTCGGAGGGTACAACCTTTCCGATCCGCCTGCTCCCCATCTCCCCACCCACCCCCCAATGTCTCCCCAACACCACCCCTGAACCCCCCCCGTAGCTCGTGGTTAAAATTCACTTCCCTCATCTCCAAGGGTGTGATTGCCCCCTGGGCAAGGGAGAAACAGCAGAGAGGTCGCTCAACAACTGCTGCCCACAAGCAGCAGCCCCGGGATTTCCCAGCTCCCTCAACACTGACTTTGTTGTGAGACTCAGAGGCAGCAAAAGTGCTCCCTGGCATTAACCAAGATCTCTCTGGGATGGCCAGCTCAGCTGCTTCTCCTGGCTTTAAGCCTTCCATTGCCATCCACAGGTTCGGTTCTCCCTTCCTCTCAACTCTGATGATGCCCACAGTGAACGTCTTGCCTCCCCGCCGTGCTGTCTGATCACTGCATCATCCATCACCTTTCTCTACCACTGTCCTGAGCCCTCACCTACTCAATCCTACAGGATTTAGTAACCCAACTCTTTGTTTCAAAGAGAGATCTGGGCTACTGCCACCTTAGTTCCACACACTTTTTCCTCAGCAGGACTACTGGTTACACGAGGCAGCGAAGAACTGTTCTGTTATGATCGAGTTCCCAAACTCAACAGCTGGCACTCGAAAAGGGACCAAACTCTCCCCTTTCCTGGCTCTGGAGCATTTCACAAATGAGCAGAGCATCATTTGCTGAACAAAGCCCAGGGGGAAATGAGCCTTAAAGACTGCTGAGGCCGGTACATCCTCAGAGCCTGTTCTCTCCTGGCAGCACGGGCTGTGCCTGCTGGGCTTGTTGGAGCAGAGCCCCAGCTGCTCTCAGCTCCTGGACCGTTTGCAGCGCAGCCACAGCAGCTCTGGGATGTTCCTCTGCCCCTGTGGAGCGGAGCAGACGGCAGCGCTGGGAGCAGCGCTCCGGGCTTTGCTGTTTGCGGAAAACAGCCCAGGCGAAAGGTTTTCCTCTGTTCCCAGAGTGACAAGTGCTTTGCAATCCCCAACCTCAAATTGGAACAGAGGAATATTTTCTTGGGCGGTGAACTCAAATAACAGAAGCAATTCCTAAAGGAGTCTTATGGCTTGTGGAACCTGCTACTTTTCAAGCACAACACCAAGCTCAGTCAACGTAAAACAGCCAAACCCAGTAAAACTGGGACCCTAATCTGCTAAGCCTCTAGAGCAGACCAGATGTGAAACTCAGGCAGCAGCTCCAGAAGGGCAATGCGCAGGGCTCAACTGGAAGCCAGTAGCACACATGGAAAATGAGACGTCCAAGGGACTTCACGGCAAGTTCCAGTCCCACTCTGTCCCAGCCCCAGAGCAGGGCCCTAACTGGCAGCTGAGGACTCGGCTTGGAGCAGAGCACCCCCATTTTGCTGAAGGAGGTGCCCAGGGCAGGCAGACACAACAGGCACGAGGGGAAGGGGGCTCAGTTCGGTATCTGTGCCAAGAGAGCTTCAGCCACTGAGGCGCCCTGCTGAAAACATCCTGCAGACAGACCCTGACAGTTCAGCAGGATTCTCGGCTCCTTTGCCAGAGCCAAACATCACGTACCCGACTGACAGAAATCTCACACGCGTTTGCCCCTGAGCACCTCGGGTGCTCAGCTCTCTGGCTCAGCCCCATGTTGGGATCACGATCAGCACAGAAGAGCAATACGAGACTAACGAGTCCCTGAAGGCTCTAAGCTCTGGCACTGCCTCGGATCCCTGGAGCTCTGGCACGATGCAGATACGCTGCTGATTGAGCCACAGGAAAACAGGAAGAGTCAACACCATGAGGAAGACTCGAGGGGATCACCCTTATAACATTCTCCTCCTGCCACCCAGTGCGATCCTGTTCTCACCTGTCTGGAAGCCGGCACCTTCCGCTTGTCAGAGAGAGACAATGCGCACGCATCTGGCAGCGAGCGACCACGGCAACATCTCTTCAGCCTCCTCCGTTCACGTTCCACCTGCACGTTGGGAAGGAGAAAGGGTCACAGGCTCGGGCCACCAAACGAGTTGCAGAAGGACCCCTGCACACCAGGGCAAGGAGATTTCTGCTCAGAGACTGTCACTTGCACCTGAGAACGTTGGGGCAAAACGCACTCGAAGCAGAATATGGAGGAGAAAGGGCAAGAGAGAGTCCAGTGTGTGTGGATGGGGACACTGGGGCAGGAAGGGTGGTACCCCAGTGAATGTGCATTTGGGAAGGCAACGGGTGCCAGAAGGGAGAGAAAATAGACAGCGAGTGTGCACAGGGGGACGGGGAGAGGGCAGGAAAGCAGCAGAGGGCTCCAAAGTGCTGTCTGGGAAACGTGTGGTGTTCCAGAGCACCGGGAGGCTTTGCAGAGGCAGGGAAAGCCTGTTTCACCTGCTCCAGGGTCCTCCTGAGCTCAGCGTTGTACTGCTTCAGCTCCGTCTTCTCCAGTTCCAGCCTTGCAACTGCTCCCTGCAGACATTCCAGCCGCTGCGACAGGCGTCTCTTCTCTGAGAGCCAGGAGAGCTGCTCCCCTTCTGCAGCAGCCTGCTGGGGATTCAGAGAGGAGATGGTGGAGCTGGTGCCACACGCAGGTTACAAGGGCCAGAATGAACAAGCCGGGGAGAGTGAGCGGGCTCAGGACTGGACAGGGCCAAGTGCCTTCTTCTCCCCCTGGGCCACAGCCCAAAACAGCCCCAAACTCTCTTCCCAAGGGCCCCCTGCAGATCACCTGGGAGAAACCCACACTCATTTGCCTTCCTGTTTTTGGGGCTGTGGCACAAGTACATGCGGAATGGCAATGGAGCCTTTAACCGGATCACGCAACAGTACCAATTCCATTATTTCAATACAGCGGAAAAGCTGTTGCCCTGCAGACCCCAAACTGCGCCCTGCGCTCTCTGTGCTCCATGGTGGGGCTGCCATTCGGCAGGACCTACACCAGCTGGGGAACGGGCTGTCGGAGACCTCACCAAATCCAGCCAAAAAGCGCTGGGTAACCGGAGCAGAAGCCAGGGCAGGGGAGACTTGCGAGGGCGAAGAATCATGGACTCCACACAATCCAATGTGAATTTAAGCAAAGCCGTTTATTACTTGTTATAACTCTCCTTAAATATCTTTTTGACCTGTCCACGCGCTGTCCACGCATCAGAAGGCTGTTTGTAACTGGTCAATAGCTACTGTTCACGCGCCGCAAACCAACAGGTGATTGGATTCTACAATTCTGCACAAACTCTAAGATTAAACAAAATGTATCTCCATTATAGCTGGCTTGCTGACTCTTTTCTTCACTAGACAGTCTTTCTTTTGTTTTACCTCAGGTTGTATAGAGTCACGTAAGACACGTAGGCTGCTCGACTCTTGCTCTCTTGCTGAATACATAGGCCTCAGAGGCCTGTTCAGTTCAGTTCCATACAATGTCCATTAACTTCAAGAAAATCACTCAAATCTGCCACAGAGACTGGGAATGGGCAGAGAGGTGTTTGGGCCGAAGGGGACCCTGAGGAAGGGGAGGAGAGGGGTGTTCCTGTAAGAGTCGGTCTGAAGACGGAGCAGGATGTGCCTGAAACACAGTCATCAGGAACTGAGAGAACTGAGGCCCTGACAGAAAGAACAGATGGACAATGACTTGGAGAGAGGCCTGAGGAGAAGAATTGTGTTGCACAGGTCTCTCCAACCCGGAGGGCTACTGCTAACAATGGCGGCTGTATGGACTTCGCCTGCTGCCTGAGCCAAGCTGGCCCTCGCCTCCTAAAAGCGATTGTTACGAGGGTCTCTCCGCCCCAGGGACAACAGCTGCTGTCGGAAGATGGATTCTCACCTGCAGCCTCAGCTACACGTGTCCCCCACCTGCTCTCTCGAACAAAGGTCAAGCACAAGGGCATGCCCAGAAGCTCGCCAATGGTCACCCAATGGACCAGAGAGAGACCCCAGAATGCTGGACATGCAAGCGCAGACAAGTGCTGGCAAGAGAGGCGAGGACCCTTTCAGCCTGCGCAGTTAAGCCTGGGTTGTGAAACAAAGGCAGAGATTGGCCTCGAACAATGGGAGCGATGGGGGTGAAGAAGAATAAAAGATGACTCCTGACTGGACATCGTTGAGATCTCCCCACCAAGGGATCTCGGATGACGACAGAGGACCAGCAGGACGCTGTTCGGGACCTGGGACCATAGGGCCGCCTTGGGACCCGTGGTGGTAACCAACCCTCTTTCCCCCTTTTCTTTCTCCTTCCCTTTTTCTCTACTCTTCCTATCGCGTGCCACTTTACGGGGAAAATAATAAAGTAACACTGTTTGATTGAATTATAATCCCTTAGCATTTGGTTGCCTCAGTTTTGCACTTTGAGATCTAGATAAACGAACCGTCATGAGTCCATCCCCAAATGGAGCATGACAGTCCCTCAGCCCTGGTTTGTCTTCTATGTTTCATGTGATGCAAACCCAGAATTAGATGTTGACAGCGAGGGGCCAAAAATCCAGTTGAGTGCAGTTCCCCAAGTTGAGGCTGCTTGGTCCATGGCAGGGAAGAGCTCTGAACAGGAAAAGGGAGCAAACTCAAGCCGAGACCCAGTGTCTTTGGTGTGGCAGTTCTTTGTCTTTCTTCCCGGTTGCTGAGGATGCTGCTTTGCTTCACAGCATCACAGGAGAGCTGAGGTGAGAAGGGGGCTGTGGAGATGACCCCTCCAAGCAGGGCCAGGAAGGGCGGGGGCCACAGGCCGGTCCAAATGGGCCTCCAGACGGGCCCCCAGCACGGGCCGGTGGGCAGCAGCAGGGCAGCGTCATGGAAACCAGTGATGTGACAATGCGGCAACGCCGTGATGCCACAATGGCGAGTACTCTATAAAGCCGCTCGCCGGGAGAGCGGCCGTGGCATCTGCTGCCGGGTGCCTCTGGAGCGACAGGAGCCAGCGCAGGACGCAGCTCTAGGAGAGCTCTTGGAAGAAGCCGTGGAGCGGAGTCTGACTGCTGGAGTCCTAAAGGCAGACACAGTGCTGAGTGCAGGAGCTGTGCAGCGCAGTCTCACCGCTGCTGTCCCAAAGGCAGACGCGGTGCTGAGTGCAGGAGCTGTGCAGCGCAGTCTCACCGCTGCTGTCCCAAAGGCAGACGCGGTGCTGAGTGCAGGAGCTGTGCAGCGCAGTCTCACCGCTGCTGTCCCAAAGGCAGACGCGGTGCTCAGTGCACTGTCAAACAGGCAGAGGTGAGCAGCGGGGCGATGGAGAGGGCTCAGCCGGGGAGCCTGGGACACGGCGGGGCTGCTCGGGGGCATTGGGACGGGCCCTTTCTTGCAGCCGCTGGGCAGGAGGCTCATTGAGCTGTGCCTGAGGGTCTCTGTCTTCCTAGCTTGGACACAGGAGACAACACCTGGGAGAAGTAGCTACTGGCCCAATGGACCCTGAGCTGCTGGACCTCACCCTCGGTGTCAAGATCCCCGTGACACCCGGCTCCAAGCCTGTGTTCAGCAGGGGAAAGCTGGGGGAAAAGGTAAAGGCAGAAGAAAGGGGTGGGAGGGCCAGGAATCAGTCTGGACCTCGCAGGTTTGGAAATGCCGGCCTGTGTGCCTGAGGAGCTGGGAGGTGCGTTCGTCCCTGCTGCTCCTTCCTGCCCCGTTCACACTCTGGAACATCTCTCACAGCTTCACCGGCCCTCGGGCTCGTTTGACCTTGGGGATCCCCTGGGCCGCCGCATGAGCAACGAGTACAACAGCCTGCATGACCCGCATCTGAAGGCCTACCACCAACGCAAGGTCAACGTGCAGTGGCTGAAGAGACAGGGTTTCGTCACCAGCGATGGCAACGTAGGTTTGGATGAGATGGGGCTGATCAAAACGGTTCCCTCCCAGCGGGGTTCCCGAGCGCAGAGCAGGGTGTGCAGGGAGCAGCTCCCCTCCCGCCGGGGCGGCTGTTTCGGGAAGGCAGTCTGCGCAGCCGGCTTCACAGCGCTTGGGGGATTTCTGCCCCCGGCTCTCCACAGGTGGTTTGCTCGCTGAAGGAGTTCAACCAGTACAGGCAGTACCGGACCATGCTCAAGCTGGAGGCCCAGAAAGCGTTCATCCGAGAGCAGGTCAGCAAAGCGGGGTGTTCCCAGACACGCAGAGTCCCGAGGGAAGCCCTTCCCTTCCGCCCTCGTCGCGGGGCTGGAGCAGAGCCCTGTCCTGGGCCCGCGGGACGCCTCAGCACGCAGGGCCGGGAGCGCTTGTCCAGCCCACAGCCAGACACAACCTGCTGTCACCTTGCAGGAGAAGCTTCGGGAACACCTGCCCAAGTTAGAGCATGCTCCCAAACTGCGGGGGAACATCAACACTTCTTCTCTGGGACAGCGGCTCCTGCTGCCTCAGATACCATCTGGTCTGGGACAACAGCTGCTGCTGCCTCACAAACCATCGTGCCCACCTCCACCCAAAGGAGCAAGCAACTCCATGAAATGGGGGCGACGCTTAAGAGCGGATGCAGCTTTGGGCAAGGGCCAAAGCCCCTCCCAACCCGAGCCGGGACACGAAGGTGCAGCCGGTGCGCTCAGAGCTGCAGAGCCTCCGGAGATCTCTTCTCTGCGCCATCGGCAGCAAATCGGACTGGCGGCCGAGCAGCTTACAGCGACCGTGTCGGAGAGCCTGGGGAAGCACTTTGCATCCGGCACACCTGAGCCAGGGCCTGTTGCCGGAGGAACCACCGAAGCGGGCAAATTTGAGGAAGAGAAATCGGGGCAAGTGGAAAGAGCAGCTTCCGACAGAGCAACTTCAGGGGCTTCGCTTGACCGTCTGGCCACAGAAGTTGTCAACGTTGTCTGCAGCACCTTGGAAGCCATCGGAGCCTCTCAGGCTGAAGGAGGCTGTAGCTGCCCATGCTCTGGACTGCTGGAGCTTTTCAGGGGAGCTGTCTCCAACAGACGGCCGCAGCCACCCCGGGCGCCTTTCTCAAGCCCAGGCGTGGAGGAAGGACAAGGATTCCCCGGCGCACCTCAAGAGCAGAGCCTGGAAGCCGGCGAGGGAGCAAAGTCGCCCGGACCTCCAGGCGGAGAGGAGAGCCGTCCCGCTGAGGACACCCGCCCCTCCACGGGCCCACAGCTCTGCAGACAGCCCGTCCCTCCGGCAGCTCCGAGGGCCCCTGCCCAGACAGCAGCACGACGCAGAGCAGCGCGCGGCCAGCTGGTGGGAGGCGAGCCCCAGCAGCCGCGGCAGCAGCGAGGCCGTTAGCTGGGAGGCTTGCGGGCCATGTCCTGGGCAGGGCTGCGGCAAGAGACGCGTAGAGCCCTGGGCAGCTCCGCCAAGTACAGCCGCGTGCTTCCCATAAAGAGTTTGTTGCCAAGTGCTGGCTTGTGCCTGCCTTCTTCGCTGAGGGAGCTGCTCCTGCACCCCACGGGCGGCGGAGCGGCAGACCTTGCCACGCTGAGGGGTTTCCTGGGGCGGGAAATGCCGAGAGAGGCCGCCCGGAGCCGGCAGCTCTGGCCAGAGGCGCCGAGGAGAGCTGGGCCTGGCCGGAGCCACGCTGACCGCCGCTCTCGCCCCCACCTGTCAGCAGCAGCGCCAGCCCGCAGCGTGTGGCACGGCCCGTGCGTGCGGGGAGGGCGCCGTCACCCCACCGGCTCAAGAGCCGAGCTCAGCTGGTGGTTGTCACCCTCCTAGGAGGAGCTTGGCCATGGTATCCACCCAGCAGAAAGTTGTGTCCTCGGCACTTGCCAGGAAGGTCCTGCAGCAACCCAGGCAGAGCTGCCAGGGAAACATGCAGCCCTGCAGGCCTGGGGCTGCCGGCAGTGCCAGAGCCTTTCCTGGGCTGGGATGGCAGTAGAGACCAGAGCTGTGGGAGGGGTGACCGGGCGTCCATCTGCTCAGCCTGGTGGCAGAGCTAAGAGAGGAAGCAGAAAGGTTAAGAGGCATCAGGGAGTCTGAGGAGACTGGTGGGACTATGCTCTGGCTTCCCTGGGACAGGAACAGCCACCAAAAAAAACCCAACCAAACCCACCAAGATCAAGGGGGCCCTTTACCCTCACCCTGCCGGGCTGGAGGCCGTAGCTCAAGGGAAAGGAGTGAATGGAAGCAAGTCCACACTTGGGGCAGCAGGTGAAACCCCTCCTTGCCCGCCTCGCCCTCCCAGGTGCCTCTGTACAACAGCTATGAGGCTCTGGATGTGGAAGACCAGTCAATGGATCGTGAGGACGAAGGCCCATCCACACCAGAGGTGTTGACAGGGGCAGGAAGCATACCTGCTGTATCAAGACCAGCTACACGAGGAAGGAAAAAACGGGTTACAGTTGTAGGTGACTCGCTTCTGTCAGGAACAGAAGGTCCAAAATGCCAGACAGACCTTCCCCGTAGAGAAGTCTGCTGCCTCCCTGGGGCCGGGGTCAAGGACATTGCCATGAAACTTCCGACCTTGGTACGGCTCTCAGACTGCTGGTCTGCCCTTACTGCTCTTCCATAGGTAACAAACACACACACACAAACAACTCCAGTTGCCTCAGCTGTTCCTCGTAAGACTTGTGCTCTAAAATCCTGAAGGTGTCCCTGCTCATTTCGGGGACTTGGAGTAGATGATCTTCAAAGGTTCAGGCCCAAACTATTCTGTGAAGATTCGCCAACGCAGGCAGCCCTGGTTTGCCTCTCCCGTAGCTCTGCCTTTTGAAAGCATCCTTTTGCTGGCTGAGGTCACATGGAGCAGAGAGCTACAGTGGTGAAGGCAATCAGCACATCTCCAGTGATTGTGTTCACGGTGCTGACAACAGGACACCTCGGCTCCACCACCACAGCCCATCAGAGGCTCCAGCTCGCTGTGTTTAGCACATCTGCTGCTCCTTTGCCAGCTCCCACAGGGAGAAGCCCCAGCAGGGCTGACACTGCTGTGGGGTCAGTGCAGCAGGCACAGGCCCATCACCCATGCCGCAAGGAGGCGGTTCAGAGAGGTCCCGAGCTCAGGGACCAGAGTTTAAATACCGTGAGGCTGGTGCTTAACAAGGGTCAACCCGCATTGCTGCTCCAGATGCCAGGACCAGTGAGGCAACTGTTCTCACCTACCCGCTGCTGCATGCTGAGCTTCCAGCTGGCTTGCCACCATCTTTCTTCAGCACTTACCACCCGTGTGCGCTCTGCTGGCCCTGTCCCTTACACCCGCAGCTCCTGCCCTGGACAGAAGATTCAGCTGGACAGGGTGCTGGGCCACCTTGTCTAGACTGTGCTTTGCCAGGAAAGGTTGGACCAGATGATCCTCATGGTCCCTTCCAACCTGGTGTTCTATGATTCCATGATTCCCTGCAGGCGTAGGACATGAACACAACGGTCAGCTGCAACTCAGGCAAACGGTATCTAACCCCCCCTCTGCTGGGCAGTGCAAAGGGCCTGAGCCGAGGGGCAGCAAAACACACTGAGATGCTAAATGGCCATCGGCCCCTGCCTTTGGTTGGAAAACAGTTTTGACTGAGCGCTCGGGGAGGTTTCCTGCACTGCTCAAAGTTTCCTTTAAAAGCAGAGACTTTGCAAATGCCCCCCACCGCAGGGTTTGGCTTTTTTCCCAGGTGAGGCAACTTGGTCGTGGGACAAGAGACTTACCTGTGTCACGGGTAGGGCAATGGTAACCACGTTTCCCGCATCACTGTCCAATGATCTGTCCTCTAAACTGGGCTTCCACCTTTGCCGCAGCCCCTCAACCCCAGCCAGTCGCCTTTGCCACAGCTGGGACCAACCACGACTTGAATTTATGTTTATTTTATATATATATTTATAGATATATATACCTTTGTATAGATTAAACTGGGTGGGGTTTTATCATATACATTGTTTTGGTACAATACACGAGAAACAGGAAAGGGAACATAGCAAGTATAAACCAGTACGTTCCTTGAGCGAACTCTTTGCCACACTGAGACTGTAAAGTTGCATGCAATGGGGAGACAGAAAGGAAACCAATTTTACTAAAAAACCCCCAAAAATAAGACAATCTAGGTACAACTGTCAACAGAGGAGCAGCACTTTATATGGCGACCTGTATAAACTAAAATGAAGTTCCACTCTGACATCTACTGTGCTTTAAAGTGCAATGAAGCCTGATTTATTTACCTACAGATACAGGAAAGATTACCCCCTCTCCCCATTCCAATCTATCCCTAAAAAAACCAACCCAAACAACCAACCAAAACCCAATAAAATAAATCTAAAGGATATACACTATCCACAGCACTATAGAGACGCCTACATCTACTCAGTAGCACCAAAAATCTGATATGGGTGTAATTAAAATCAATTAAAAGTCGGGAGCAACGGTAACATCTGTTTGCTGCTTTTGCAGACCTCCTGCCCGTTGTGAGTGGGTCGGAGGAGAGGCGGCTCTCCCTGCGCTGCCAGCGAAGGCGACAGTGTCCTGTCCCCTCGCCGTCACGGCCGGGCCGTCTTGGCACTGGGTTACAAAGCCGCGGAGCACAGCGAGAGCAGCAGGGGGTGACACGGAGGGGACGGGACAGGGAGCTGAGGCCCCACGTGCGCGCTTGGGTGTCTGCACGTGGGTGCGTGTGTGTGGAGGGAGCGGGACTAATGCACACAGAGCTGAAGGGCTGTGCTGGTCCACCACACGCCACGAGCCTCTTTGGTGATGGGAAGGGGAGGGAGGGAAGGGGGGTCAGCACAGCCCCCGTCTCGTGAGCCTCTGGCTGTGTCGTCTTCCAAAGCCGGGGCCCGTGTGCCACAGTTCATCTGTCTCCACACGCCACCTCTCAGCAGGCCTCAGTAGCCAAAGGTCTCCTGGGACGCACAGACCATGTAGAGGAAGCCATCCTCATCCTTCTCCTGCTCGTAGATCTCCGAGATGGGGGTGGACACGCTCACCATGCTGTGCTGGTTCACCAGCAGGAAGAACGCCTGGGTGGGATTCAGCTGCAGGCGACACCTGTGGGGACAAGGGCAGGAGGGCTGGGGTCAGCCCACCGCGCAGGCACCGCGACAACAAGTTCTGCCTCCCCCAGCAACACTGTTCACGCGGGGCCAGGCCTGCACAGCCAGGACATGGTGTCTATGAGCCCAGCTGAGCTGCTCGGGGTTCTGTGGCCCCCTGAACTGGGACTCTGCAAAGCCCCTTTCTCCAAGTACTGGCGGGCAAGGGCAAAGCCAAGGAGCCTCTTCCATCTGAGCTGACGCACGAGAGAAGGGCACTGGGGTCCCCCCATCGGCTCATGGAGTGTCCCTGGCAGGGAGAGGTCACAGTCCTTCACCAGATGTGAAGAACCTGCCCCCTCCAGCCCCCTGTACCACAACACAAGGATGCTGTGGTTGTCATGTCCCCATCCCCACCCTCAGCAGCTGTCTCTGCCTCACCCTCGCCCACCACTCTGTGCCCAGGTTCTCGGCATGCCAGCTGGGGCCACCCCACTCACCGGATTATTTTCACCAATTCACTCATGTTGACGTGGTCTGGGACAAGGAACTTGGTCTTGCCCAGCACTGGGAGCTGTTTCTCCCCTTTAGAGCGTTCGATGATGACCTGCGGAGAAAGTCAACGGTAGGGTTGGCCTGAGTTCAGCATGTCCCAGGCACTGGCCTCAAGGTCAAACCCAAATCAAACAAGTACAAGTTAAAAAGTTGAGGTAAGGCCCCACTTGGCTTCACCCTCACGGGAAAACAGAAAAAAAGGACATGAGCAGTGACCACCAGGTTGGCTGCAGACAGCTCTTCGGCAAAGAGTCGGCAAAGAGTCACCTGTCTGTCTGAGCCACGTGATGGAGAGCATTTATCTTCACAATCACTGCAAGGCTAAGAGAGCTTTGAGGCAGACTCTTCAAATTTTCCCTCCAACCAATACACGTTCTTGTCAGGAGGGGAACGTTTTACACGCTGATATTCTGTGGGTTGATATAAGGATACTATTGTTACTTCATGGCTATTTTAAGACTTACACAGTCACGGAATGGATGCCGAACGGCCAGAACAGTTCCTTTTTGCATCTGAATAAAGGCGAGTTTTGTTATTGATCTACTGGTAGGGTATTTTTGTTCTTTCATTCAGACACTTCTTCAGTTCCAGACGGAACAATCCCATTGCCCCAAAACACACGTCATAAGGACACGCAAAGACCATATTTGAAGAAATACCTCCTGTTAAAAAGACAGTATTGCCCTTGCTAACATCTTCTTGCCAATGAAAACCAGCAGTGCAGGAAACTTCTGACCAAGAAGAAACTCTTTAAGACCTGGTAGAGGTGAGAATCTGGATCTGGTGACACAGAAGGAAAATCCATCCTAAAAAGGCCTGGATCACCCAGCGAGGGAACAGGACATCTTCACATCCGCAAACCAAGGCTAAGAACACGGGCAAAACCAAATTCCTCACATTTAACACTCACATGGATAATGCTCTGACTCCAGGTTACCCCCTCATCCTCAACACCCGAAATCCCCTTTCCAACATCAGTGCTTCCCGCAGGTGGAGGGGACAAATATGACCCTGCCACTCCCAACATCCTCATTGGAGACTTTTTTAGAAGAGTTTTCAAACGAGCGTGCCAGCTGGTTCTTTGAAAACAAATACACAAACGACATTTATCCTCTGGAATGGAAATCCCAACTCTTCTATCAATTTTCACACACATCGGCTCCTCAAATACCAATTACATGCGCTTGGAGGACACTACTCATGACACTCAGCACACCAGAGAAACACGTTGTGTTTCTGAAAGAACCACATGCAAAGTGCTTTTATAAAGTAAGAGATGCTCTATTCATTGTATACACTGCTCTCAAACACCATCCTAAAAACTATTAAAAAAAAGTGATAATATATGTCAGAACATCCTGGCCAGTGGAGAATTTTCCCCAGAGTCATCCCTGCCAGTCTTTAAGCTGTCTCCCAATCTTGCTGAAGCTTGTCATCAGAGGAAGCTTTTTGTGAGGAAAACAGAGGGAAAACCAAGCACATGTTGTCAAACCCTCCCCTTCCACCTTCCCGTAAGGACCTTCTGTCCCAGAGCCAGCACTCGCAGGTCTCACACCTGGGAAGTCACATCCTGTGCATGAACGACCCTCACACCCCAGAGATGGGAGGAAATAACTCCCGAGAGCAGACTGAGCCCGCACAGATCGCTAGCGAAGGGCAAACACACCGAACTGCTGCAGAGGCAGCTCTGGCAAGGTCGGCGCTCAGTCCCATTGTCAACCCCGATCCTCAGGGAAACCCACAAACTGCCCTCCAGCCACAAACCGAGAAAGAAAAATCTGTGACACTTCCAGACAGCAACTGTGCTGCTCTGCCACACCACAACCCCACACCCCACGGGCTGTCACCTCTCTCTTTCTCTGCCTACAGCTCATCCGGGCATTTAACCATGCCAGGAAACAGCACTTCTCTTCCCCTGAGAAGACAAGTATCACATCATTCCTGTTGCCCTACAAATCAGCATTCCCATGCTGAACTTGCCAGCTCCATTTCCTTTCAAATAGGACCTGATGGATACAGACTCAAAACTCCCAGGGATTTTCTCATTTCCATGCCATTCGGAAAGCAAGCTGGCACTTTTAGCTCAGGCCTGAAGGTGGCTTGCATGCCTGAAAGCTTTTCTACTTTTCAGACCGTGCGCTCTAATGACAGACATCACCTCTGCATGCGTCCTTAGACATCGCGGCCACAGCAATGCTCCTGTGTTTCTAGATACTTGAAAAAAATCAAGCCATATCTACATCCAAAATAAACTTTCAATCCTTAGAAAATGTTTCAAAACCTGATTTTGAATCCTCAAAAGTTTAAAGACACGTTGCGCCTCCTAAACCACTAGGGTTAGAGGAAATTTGAGTGGTACCTTACAAGGCCGCTGTAAAATTCTAGTTTTCCAACTTAAACTGTTCACAAGTCATCACTATTCTCAAGCAAAGATTTGAAAATAGATGAGAAAGTGCTCATTGCCATTAGAGAGCAAGATAAAGCTAGAAAGACACCGAAACTGCTTAATATCACAAAAACATTAGTCCTCCCTAACAAATCAGCCAGTCCCAGTGTCTGACGGGAGGAACTGGGACCACACTCAGACTGTGGGAAGACAAATATTGATCCAAACAACTTGACGTTCAAAGGTCTTCACTCTCTCAACTCCCTGTTCGCCGTTACAACTCCATTGGCCCTTGGTAAGCATTCCAGGAGATCCAGGGCTCACTTCTCAACTCTCTCTTGCTCACCCTTGCCCCCCAGAGCTGTGGTTTCTGTAGCAACTATGGTGCAAATCTTGAGAGAAGGAAAAAGCCAGCAGACACACACTTGTGCCCACACCTCAACATTCACACCCGTGCACAGAGGCGTGCGGAGTCACAAACCTACTGACAAAATTATTGACCCATTGAAGATATAATCCACGTTTGAGAAAACATTTGAACCACTGTATGGGAGGTGAAAGCTCCACCACCCAAACATTTTCTAGGTGAAAGCCTGTCAATGCGTCTACATTGAACTCATCCTTGTTCTGAAAAATGACCTGCGCTCTTACCATCGTGATTAGAATTTCCCAGGGTCCAGGGCTTATCGGAATCAAAGTGAGTAGCTCCTCCTATTCCTGGTCCAGGAAAGTAAGCGTGAGCTAGGAATCCACCTTCTCCATCAAACGGAGAACTGTCTCCATGGAAACCAGAAGCAAAAAATATCATAATATCTGCCTCCTTTCTGTCCTTTTTAATTTCGTGGTGGGGACCTCTTCAAAGGTCAGCGGCGTCACCCTCTGCCAAACGTCAAACGCCTGTCGGATGGCTCTCCTCGTACCGACCTCTCCAGCCTTGGGGGTATAGTTGTGTACGCTGTGCGGGTG
Source organism: Patagioenas fasciata (assembly GCF_037038585.1). Taxonomy (NCBI): domain Eukaryota; kingdom Metazoa; phylum Chordata; class Aves; order Columbiformes; family Columbidae; genus Patagioenas; species Patagioenas fasciata. The sequence continues at coordinate 14,308,677 of NC_092535.1, read as the reverse complement.
AGAAAGAAGCGTCCTTTAAACTTGCAGAACACATTGAAGATTTCTTATTATAATTCCAGTACACAGCCACATCTACACGGTTTCCATTTCCAAAGGGTCTTTCTTTTTTGCACCTACTACTTTGTGCATGCAAAGTTTTGCCGTTACAAATAAAGTTACAAACAAAACTACGTTTTGCATTTACTAACAAGAATCTTCCCAACGCTTTGGTTAATCTTGCATCCCTGCCTTAAAACCTGAGAACCTTTCAGTCCTGGTGTACACAGCTAAACAAGGTAGTTTAAAAATGTAAATCACTTTGGGTTTTGTCTGAAATCATTGTGCTAAAATGGAACCCAGCACACATCTTCACTCATCATTCATTTTCCCATTGAGAACAGACTCTTCAGTTACTCCAGTGCTCTCAAAGTGTTTCCCCCCAGCATGTTCTGAGCATCTAAAGGCTCACGCAGCCAGCGGAGCAAAAATCCCGTTTTCAAAAGTACTTACAACATTTGGTTACCAGACAAATACAGAACCTTTTTTCCCCACAAAAAAAAAGGTGCATGGAGGGCTCTATACCTGTAGGTTATATGCTTCTGCCTCCACTTCTGTCCAGTTAGTGCATACCGCTTTTTCCTCCGGCTATGGCGCAGGTGGGGATGATCTGGAACTCCACATCGAGGCTTCTTCATCCACCTGGAAGGGAAGGGAAGGGAAGAAAGAGCAAGCTAACAAAGAGTTTGGAAAAGAGATTCAAAAGAGCTCAGGGGTGGATGGATGGCCTCTGAGGGAACCTCTCCTGGGTTCACCCTCTACGCACAGAGCTGCACACCCACCTCTGCTGACAATCCACGCCCCAGCACACCCCAAATCATTCATTTTTCTTTGTGGAAACACAGGCACCAGATCATGTAGCCCTCACGCTCGTCAAGAGCTCAGTGACAACAATGCCACAAGAGAGGCCCAGATCAAAACCGCACGCGCGTGTGCAGTGGGATGGATCAAACTCTGCCATCACCTGCTCTATCCACTCTCCATTGTTCAAGTGCTCCTGTGCCAGCAAAACAACCTCCAATTTGTAACTTGCTAGATAAGCCCGAAAATGAGCAACCACGACCCTCCCAGGTAGCAACAAAGGCTTACACCTGTAATAACCAGAACAGACCACTCCAATCCGTGGGTCACAGTCACCAAGTTCTGTTGGGTCCTCCCCATAAGCCTTGACTCTTTTCATGTCCCTCGTCACGTAGGAACCTCTTCTCTCTATGGCCAGGTGACCTGGAAGAGCAAAGGCTGCTGTCCCTTGCACAGGACCCACTGAAAGCAGTCTGGTCCGTCCTCTGACACCCACCCTGAGATATTTATAAACACTGATGAGATCCCCTCTCAGCTTCTCTTCTCCAGCTGAACAGACACAGCTCTCTCCTCATAAGAAAGGTGCTCTAGGCCCCTAATCATCTCCATAGCCCACCACTTGACTACCCAATTCTCTCCCCTCTCCTCAGCAGGGCTTCCCCACATCCCCAGCCACCTAGGGACAAGTTTTGGCCTCCCAATGCAGACATTCCCCCATCAGCTGCAGCCAGCCAGTGATGAGCAGTCCATATGTGCTCACATGCTCGAGCCTAAGCAAGATACATCTCATCTACCAGAAATATCAGCCCCACACCTTCAGGATGGGAGCCTCTTCCCACCCGCAGGAGACGGTTTTCAAGACTTCTTTTCAGAACACCTTTTAAATAAAAACCAGACAGACACTTTGCCTCATCCAGCCTCACAAGGACCTTCTTTCACAGCACACACCATTCGGGAAGCGGAGCTGCCGACCCTTCCTTAGGCCACTTCCTACACCTAAAACCTACGCGGGCTTACACAGTGCACTCACCTGTCATCTGCTCCCCACCACGAACGGAGCAAATGAGACTTGCTACACATATAGTACCGAACATAACAGGAACCCAAGCTGGGTACATAAAGCCAGCACACATCTTCCCCTCTTACATCCCCTTGCAGTTATCGGTACGGTACGTCTTTCAGAAACGTAAGGAATTGTCTTGCCCACACAACTGCTACCACCTTCAAAGAGAAGCAGCACATCTGAGGTTTGCTTTCAGAAAAGCCATATTAACTCAACCCCAATACACTGTGTTTTTCCAAGTGTCCTTTATTTGTGTTCTTTCGCATTGCTTCTGCCACTCTGCTAGAGAGATGTTCGGCTTAACGCAGCCTAGATATTTCCTGAGTATTGTTAAAAAAATTCCAGTCACGTGATACGGCACCGAGTTTTCATAGCATAACATGATACAAACCACAGTGTAAATGAGGTTTTCATCTCCTGAGCTACGTGAGAGCTCAAGTACTCTGAACACCATCAGGCCCTGATCACAGTCAGAAAATCACCTTCTGTTCTACCTTTACTGGTTATCATCTAGAAGGCAAAAAGTAAGAGGAGAGTGCTACCAAGCCATGGTGGATGTGTGGGACGGGACAGCAGGACTTTCCCGGGCAGTGCCAGCTCTGCTGAGACACCAGCAACACACCCTCGAGCCCCTCACCCCCCAGGCCCGCTTGAGGGACGGACACCGGCTGCCCCACGCCCAGCGGGCTGCGGGAGATCAGCCCCACAGGGGCTGTCGGAGCCAACCAGAACTGCACAGAGACCCAGCCAAGAGTTCATTCCCTCAAAGACAGCCAAGTTCCCTGCCCACGCCGGCCCCGTCCCATGGCGAAGCTGCAACACCTGCACCCTGGCCTTCGGGGGCTTCTTCAGCCAAAGCTGCCAAGGTATCGGTGTTTGCAGAGCTGCTGACAGGTTCATGCTATGCACAGCTGCCTAACTCCTCTTTCAACCCCATAACACCTGGGCCTGTCTGAACCCCCATATTCTACCACAGTTTGCTCCAGAGCTCAGTTACACACATTCCAAAACAGACCCAGCAATAAAGCCCAACTACCTGGGTAGAGCCAGTACCCGAGTTGTGCTCCTGAGCTCAAGTAAGGCTGGGAATGTTTCCCTGTATCAGTTCCCTGATTCAACGTACTTCCCAGACATAGGGAACCCAGTCTAACCTCATGGGCAGGTACAAGACCAGCCATCTCTTACTTTCTCAGCAGGGCAGATCTATGGCAAAAGAATCACAAAGCTGTAACTTGCTGCTGTTGATCTTCTTCAGCTGAGCTTTCGGACAGCCATTCTCTACTGAGCACTTTGGATAACCCCTTCTGTGCTCCAGGGGATTTATAAAAACACATCACATCACAAACAACCACAAAAGACCATTACTCGACGCACAATTCAGATACGTATGGTTTCCTTTCCCCACCCCGCAGCCTTTTTTTTGAATTAGCACGCAAATAACACAAGTTTATACTTGGCGTTAGCAGGAGGACCATGAGCCAGCACTGGGCCCTTGTGGCCAGGAAGGCCAATGGGACCTGGGGTGGGTTAGAAGGGGGTGGTCAGTAGGTCAGAGAGGTTCTCCTGCCCCACTGCTCTGCCCTGGGGAGACCACACCTGGAATATTGTGTCCAGTTGTGGCCCCTCAGTTCCAGAAGGACAGGGAACTGCTGCAGAGAGTCCAGCGCAGCCACCAAGATGCTGAAGGGAGTGGAGCATCTCCCGTGTGAGGAAAGGCTGAGGGAGCTGGGGCTCTGGAGCTGGAGGAGACTGAGGGGTGACTCATTCATGGGGATCAATATGGAAAGGGGCAGTGTCAGGAGGATGGAGCCAGGCTCTTCTTGGTGACAACCAATGACAGGACAACGGGTAATGGGTACAAACTGGAACAGAGGAGGTTCCACTAAAATATGAGAAGAAACTTCTTGATGGTGAGGGTGGCAGAGCCTGGCCCAGGCTGCCCAGGGAGGTTGTGGAGTCTCCTTCTCTGCAGACATTCAAACCCGCCTGGACACCTTCCTGTGGAACCTCAGCTGGGTGTTCCTGCTCCGGTGGGAGGATTGCACTGGGACTGGATGAGCTTTCGAGGTCCCTTCCGATCCCTCCACAAGGCTCTGTTAAATCAGGGAAGGTGTCATTCAGTCACCTACTCCTGCGCTGGTGGGAGTGGTATCTCCAAACAGTGTCGTGCATCCCAAGGTCAGTAATCTTTTCAACAGACTAAAAACACAGCACAAGACACACGAGACACTCCCAACACCACTAAGACTATTTCTCAGCTCCGTCCAGGGCCATGTGATTGATTACAACAAACACAGCAGTCATCGCTTTTGCTAGACATCAGTGTCCCTTCTCTCCAGCACGCTCCCAGGACCATCGCCTTGCCCAGCTGCCAAGCAAAATTACAACTCCACCCGCCAGCTGCGAGCAGGCACCAAGTTTGCCGAGGCACTGGCAGCTGCAGGACACCAGGAGGCTGTTCTACAAATTCTCCCCTGCTCTCCTTACAAGCCGCTACCTCAGGGCGGCCTCTCTGCTGAACACATTCCCACCCCACAGGTCCCAGTAAGCAATACCAACGGTGTTGTTCCTTCCCATTCCCCACTCCCACTGGCAGCCCCTGCAGGGTGGCTTTCACACTCTCGGGGATTGGGGACACATGGGGAAGGAGATGAAAAACTTCAGGCTTCTATAATAAGTGGGAACAGAATATGCACAATTTGTTGCCTAACAAAGAAACCACAGAAAACAGTAACTTCGCACTCTGACTGATTCTAAAGTCACCTTACAGGGACAGAGGTTACGACACTGACAGAAGCAACGGAAAAATTCATAATTGCCATCTCAAAACTCGTACCACAGACTGATTTAACAGCTTAGCAAACGCCTGAGTAATCCGCTCCCGAGCTCTCAGAGCCAGCCTGCCTGCCAGCTCTGCTCCTTTTGCTCAGCTTCCACAACCAGGGCTGGGCCATCTCAAAACACGTGCCCCTCAACTCAAAACACAGGCTCGCTGCTAACAGCATTTAGGGCCTGTTTTTCCTTTCACGGAATTTCTGGGTAGGTACTCCTGCCATACAACACAGGGAGCTCCTGATTCAGGACAGAGGGAGGTAGAGCACAGCACACCCGCGCTGGGTTGCAGCTGAGGTTCCAAGCCTTTGGAGAGTGGAGTTTCCGAAGAGGTACCATCCAGGTCTTTCACCCACCTGCCTTTGGGTGGTCACACACCAATCAAGCCCTGCCCTTACATAAACTCAGTAAAATGTGGGCAACACCTTCATTTCCACCAGGAAAATCCTTTTACTTACTAAAGCAGGGACTCCCAAATGCAGTTTGCTCCCATCGCCCACAGGGCAGCAGGCCCCAGCTTCCAAACTGGCCCCCCAGTGCCATGGCCCCTTCTTCCCCCAGCCCCTTCCAACTCACACGCATCCCACCTGCAAGCTTCTGCACACAACCACACATACACAACCTTGCTCTCTGGTTTTGCTTCAGCATTCACTTACAAACCGTGCTGCTAAGGGCAAAGAGATCCCAGATGGAAAATCCCCTCCTTTAAAAAGCATTTCATTTGCAACTCATTTGGAAAGCAAACAAACAGGATTTTCTCTGTCCCTCAATGGAGAGCAAGGGGCTTGTCCTGTGAGCTAAATGAGTGTGGGAGAGGCGCTCCCAGTCCAGGATGATCCTCTCCTGCCTAATTCACTCATTTCTTCTGTTTCTCCCTCTTCTTGTAGTCTGGAAGGCACACAACCAAACCCCTTTGTTCAGCCCACTACTTGGTTACTTGGTGCCCCATTCTTTAGTGCTACTGTGTCCCTTTTGCCAGCAGAGTGCTACAACAGGACAGACGAACTCGGCAGAGCACACTCTAAAAGGATCTGTTGATGCAATAAGAAAAGGTCAAGGGAAAACTCTCAGGCAGCGCCTAAACAAGTCCTATTATTTGTGCTTTCTTTTGCTGCCCACCACGAGATGCTTCTTTCCCCCAGAATTAGTAAGACCTTCTCTGCGTTCTGCTTTAGTCAACGGATGCTGCCCTAGCCCAGACCAGCAGCAGATTCAGTCAATACACAACATCCAGTCAAGCGGATGATGGGGACCAGCAGCAACAGACTGCTCCCACCCCCGGCACAACAGGGTTCCCACCTAAACCACCGCAGCACACGCTGAAGAGCAGGCTAAAGGCAACAGCCTTCAAAGAACGAAGCCGCTCCAGCCCAGGTGATTTAGATCGACGCTTCCGTGCTGTCGAGACACTGATCGCAAACAACAGATAACACATGGTCAGCGTACAGCAGAGAACATCTGATGTCCAACAAACGGCAACTACTGACAGCTAACTAGTCTTGGCTATCGTCATCAGAGTACGACTCACTTCAAATTGGAACTGTAGATCTCCACAAATGGCATCTATGGAGACCCACGATTCCAGTTGATTACTAAATACACTAGAAGCCATTTCTGAAGCCAGACCTTCACCTAAATCCAGACAGACATGGAAATAAAGGAAACGCTCCATGTTCTCTGCTTTCAGACACTCACAGGATTCACACTTTGCTGTGCACGATCAGCAGGGATCCACATACAAAAAACAACATTTAGCAGGAGCTTCTCCTCATGCTTGCAAACAGTACTATTGGCAAAAAGAAAAGGTGGGGTTGTCCCAATGTTTTTGTTAGGGGCACCTTTCTGTAACCAAGACTTCTCTGGCTGACTCAGTCAAATATATCCCTTTTGAGGACTTCTTATAGCTGGAATAATAACTCAGGTAATGTGACAATGTGTTAAGAAAGGGAAAGACAAAATTAGCCTACGTTACTCTTACTCAATAGTTGTCTGGTCCAAAACTCCTGTTACTGGGATCCCATAAAACTGCTGCATAGTGGCAACTGCGGACTGCACGGCTTTTCCCGACCGCAAGGCGGACGTCTGGCTGTCAGATGGAAGTAAGCAGCCGTACGTTTTTAACCAAACCTGTAACACAGAGACACAGATGGTGAGATGCCACAGTAAGTTTCCAACTTAACAGATCAGAACATTTCCTCAAAAGAAAAAGTGACTAACTAGCCCCCCAAAAATTCATCTACCTCTCTCTTTTTTTGATTAGGTTTGGTAATATCATCTGATCCCCAGGGAGGGTTGAAGTCCCAGCTTAATATCACCTTGTCCTGACAGGACAAAGCAGGCCTGCCAATTCAAAACAGTCATCATCCCTCCTGAGTAACTGGGGCAGGCTTAGGTCTCTGGAGCACCAGAGATGCCCAGGGAGCTCTGTCCTTGTTCCAGAGACCCCCTGCGCACCCTGTCCCCTGCGCACCCTGTCACCTTGCTGTCACCAGACCCCTCAGCCCCCACAGCATCACGTTCCCCAGAACCCACTGCCCACCCACCGCCTGCTGCTGCTCTGATCCATCACCCCAAGCAAACGGCTTAACCCGGGCGGTCCCTGCAAACAGAGGTTCAGCTTTACACTTGCACTGAGCACAGGAGTATTTCTTTAAAAAAATATATTAAAAAAAGCACCACCAAAAACCACACTCGGAAAGTTTGCAGGGACTCTGGTCAGGCGCATTTTTTTTTCTCTACTAACAGCAGATATCTAGCAAATTGTCAGAACAGGAAAAGAGCCAACTCTCCTCAAGGAGCTTTGTCCCTTTTCCCCACCTCCCCCCCAAAATGCAGCCTTAGAAAAAAACACGTCAAACTTGTCCAAATGTTAAGGAAAGCATTTCCAAAAACACCCATCAATTCAGGGGTTTTTTCTTTCCCCTTCTCACTTTGATACCAGAAGAAAAAGGAACATTAATTCACCATCAAGTGCGATCGCCAATAAAACTTGAAAGAAGGCTTGCTTTCAGAAGCTTTCCACCAAATCCTTTCACACACACCCCCCTCAGTGTTCCTTCTGGCCACTACCCCAGCCCTCCGATTCAGCACTTAGACCAAGGGTTACTATGAGATCAACAGATATCCCATAAGCTTTTTCCAGCCATGAGGACAATCCCATCTGACCCACGGGACAGAGTCCTCAGCACACAAGCGCTGCCGAATCACCTGGTTGCTCAGAGGGAGAGGAGACGAACACGGCCCCTTAGCCCAACAGGGCAGCGGGAAAGGGGCTCAGGTCAGGGGAGCACAAGAGGGAGAACAATCCCCATTTCTTCAGGGCAACAAGAAGATACCGGAATCCATTGGGAAGAGAGAAAGGTCTTGCTTCCGCAGCAAGAGAACAAAGGCATAAGACAGTACCTGGGCCAGGCATGCTAAAGTTCACACACGGCGCTATTCAACATGGACGTCAGCAACGGCTCAAGGCAAAGCCAAGCTGCAAACCGGCTTGGAGACTGGACATTTGTTACCGCTGCCTTGGCACCTCGCGTTGGCCTCTGACGAGCACAGCGCGCTGGAACACCTGAACCTCCCGTCTGACCAAAGGATGCTGTCTCTGAGCAGCAAGGGCAGAGCTCAGTAACCAAAACAGCTCTGAGAGGGACTGGCACCAACTACCGCTGTTCCTCCCAGCCAGACTCGGACACGGCAGCGGCCAAGGGACGGGGAGGCCGGGCCAAGGGACGGGGAGGCCGGGCCAAGGGACGGGGAGGCCGGGCCAAGGGACGGGGAGGCCGGGCCAAGGGACGGGGAGGCCGGGCCAAGGGACGGGGAGGCCGGGCCAAGGGACGGGGAGGCCGGGCCAAGGGACGGGGAGGCCGGGCCAAGGGACGGGGAGGCCGGGCCAAGGGACGGGGAGGCCGGGCCAAGGGACGGGGAGGCCGGGCCAAGGGACGGGGAGGCCGGGCCAAGGGACGGGGAGGCCGGGCCAAGGGACGGGGAGGCCGGGCCAAGGGACGGGGAGGCCGGGCCAAGGGACGGGGAGGCCGGGCCAAGGGACGGGGAGGCCGGGCCAAGGGACGGGGAGGCCGGGCCAAGGGACGGGGAGGCCGGGCCAAGGGACGGGGAGGCCGGGCCAAGGGACGGGGAGGCCGGGCCAAGGGACGGGGAGGCCGGGCCAAGGGACGGGGAGGCCGGGCCAAGGGACGGGGAGGCCGGGCCAAGGGACGGGGAGGCCGGGCCAAGGGACGGGGAGGCCGGGCCAAGGGACGGGGAGGCCGGGCCACGGGACGGGGAGGCCGGGCCACGGGACGGGGAGGCCGGGCCACGTCCGCACAGACACCGCGAGCGGCTCCCCCCGGGAGGCCGGTGCTCCCAGCACACGGGGGTCCCGCCTGCCCCGGCACAGGCCGGGGAGCTGCCAGCGACAGCGGCCGCGCACCCTCAGCCGAGCCCGGCAGCGGAAACCGAGCCCGGCCGCTCCGGCAGCGCTTCGAGGCCCTACGGGGGGTGCCCGAGGGCTCCTGGCGGGAGGCAGAGCCCGGGCGCGGAGGGGCCGGGGAGCCGCTGCCCTCCCCTCTTCCCAGCCCGCCCCCGGGCCAACGCAACGCACAGCCCGGCCCCGGGCTTCCCGGGCCCCGGTCCCAGCTCCGGCACCAGCGGCCTCCCCACCCCACAGAGCCGCCCGGGCCGGCCCCAGCCCCGCTCGCAGACCTACCCGGCCGGGGCTGGTGGCGGCGGCGGCGCGGAGCAGCGCGCAGAGCAGCGGCAGCAGCGAGCCCGCCGCGGCCAGGCCCCGGCGCCGCCTCGGCGCCATGGCAGCGCTCGGGGCTCCGGGCAGCGCTCCGGCCCAGCGGCGCGGGCTGCGGCTGCGTGCGGCAACCGGAAGCGGAAGGAGCCCCCGCGCCGCCTCTTCCTCCGCCGGGCGCTGCGGGCCCCGCTGCTCTAGCGAGGGTCCCGGCACCGGGGAGCTGCACCCGGGCGGACTTCCCCCGCGGGACGAGCTGACAGCCGGGCCCAGCAGCCCCGGGCCGCGTCCCTCGGGGCTTGTTCCATTTCCCCGCCTCTGACTGCAGGCAGGGGAAAGGCAGAGGGGCCGGCAATGGCCCCGGCCCGCGGCAGCACAGAGCAGGAGGGCCGAGGCCTTTCCCTGCCGGCCTCGCCTCGCCTCTCCTCTCCTCTCCTCGCCTCTCTCTCTCCTCTGGCTCGTTTCGTGCTCCCAAAGCTCCCGCCAAGGCTGCGTGGCGGGGGCTGGAGCAGCTAGGGGATCATCACACGTGTGTGCAGGAGCCCAGCTACACTGCTTTGGGCAGCTGGTGGCTCATTGGCACCTTTTGTGCCCCCTGTCCATCCCGCCCCCGGGAGCCCGGTCCCTCCCAGCCCTGGGCTGGGGGAGCAGAGGGGCGGGACCCCGGTCACAGACGGGGTCCTCAGCCAACGAGGTGCCCCAGCCCAGAGAAGCTTCTAGACCATGTCCATAAATGACTGGGGTGTAAAACAGGACCCCGCTCCCCCCCGTGCAGTGACCGTCTGGCTGCCATGGGGAAGGTGGGATCCCCGCCTCGGGCAGGGACGCTGCCTGAGGAGACTTCCCGGGACTGAGAGCCCTCACCAGTCCTTGGTGAATGGTTATTTTTCCTGGAGGGAGCCCCTGCCAAGCCATTGTTTGGAGTGCAGGCTCCCTGTGAGTAGGGCTGGGCCTGCCCCACTGCTGTGGCCATGTGCTGATAATGGCCCCGATGCTCCGTGGAACCGGCTGTTGCTCAAGGTCCCTGGAGTGCTGATGGGTTTGAGATTCCCTCCCCCCGGCTTGTCTTGCATTCCGTCTTTTGGTTTCAACAATTTCTTCCCCAAAGGGCTGTGGGGCATTGGAACAGGCTGCCCAGGGCAGTGCTGGAGTCACCATCCCTGGAGGGGTTCGATGAACGTGGAGATGTGGTGCTTAGGGACATGGTTTAGTGGTGGACTTGGCAGTGTTGGGTTAACAGTTGGACTTGGTGATCTTAAACATCTTTTTTCCAGCCTTCATGATTCTATTCTACTCCATTCTATATAGATAAGGTTGCTTCGAGCACCATGAAATCTCACCTTGAATGTTTCCAGGGATGGGGCATCTACCACCTTTCTGGGAAACCCTTTGCCAGTATTTTACCACCCTCATTCTAAAAAAATTCCTTCCTTGTATCTAGTCTAGTTCTCCCTTCTTTTTGTTTAAAACCATCACCCTTGGCCTGAGACAGAAAAGAGAAAAGGAGCTCCCGGGGCAGAGAAACGCAGAGCCCGGCACCCAGAGCACAGGGAGCGCCATGCTGGGTACCCAGAGGCAGCTGCACAGAAATTCACTTCGCTAGAGCTCCGTGTTCAGAAAAAGAGACAGAGGAGTCAAACCAAAAGAAAAACTTTATCCAACTAAAAGGAAGAGTCCACCGGGCATCTCCCTGTGGGGTCTCTTCCAAAACGAGGGGAACGCAGCCCCCATTGACCCCAGTTCCCCAGCCCTAGCTCCCGGCCGCAATGATCCCTCCTCCTTTCCCCATGGGCTGAGGTACTCGGAGGGTACAACCTTTCCGATCCGCCTGCTCCCCATCTCCCCACCCACCCCCCTCTAACCCCCCCAGTAGCTGGTGGTTAAAATTCCCTTCCTTCATCTCCAAGGGTGTGACTGCCCCTGGAGTCCTTGCTTCTATTTTGGTTCTTGCACCAGCTGTGTCTCCAGGAGGGCCACCTGAAAGAGGCAAAAGACCACTGGGATTTGCCATCGTTCCTCCCTATGGCCAGACCCTCCTGCCACCCAGTGCGATCCTGTTCTCACCTGTCTGGAAGCCGGCACCTTCCGCTGGTCAGAGAGAGACAATGCGCACGCATCTGGCAGCGACCGACCACGGCAACATCTCTTCAGCCTCCTCCGTTCACGTTCCACCTGCACGTTGGGAAGGAGAAAGGGTCACAGACTCGGGCCACCAAACGAGGAGCAGAAGGACCCCTGCACATCAGGGCAAGGAGATTTCTGCTCAGAGACTGTCACTTGCACCTGAGAACGTTGGGGCAAAACGCACTCGAAGCAGAATATGGAGGAGAAAGGGCAAGAGAGAGTCCAGTGTGTGTGGATGGGGACACTGGGGCAGGAAGGGTGGTACCCCAGTGAATGTGCATTTGGGAAGGCAACGGGTGCCAGAAGGGAGAGAAAACAGACAGCGAGTGTGCACAGGGGGACGGGGAGAGGGTAGGAAAGCAGCAGAGGGCTCCAAAGCGCTGTCTGGGAAACGTGTGGTGTTCCAGAGCACCGGGAGGCTTTGCAGAGGCAGGGAAAGCCTGTTTCACCTGCTCCAGGGTCCTCCTGAGCTCAGCGTTGTACTGCTTCAGCTCCGTCTTCTCCAGTTCCAGCCTTGCAACTGCTCCCTGCAGACATTCCAGCCGCTGCGACAGGCGTCTCTTCTCTGAGAGCCAGGAGAGCTGCTCCCCTTCTGCAGCAGCCTGCTGGGGATTCAGAGAGGAGATGGTGGAGCTGGTGCCACACGCAGGTTACAAGGGCCAGAATGAACAAGCCGGGGAGAGTGAGCGCGCTCAGGACTGGACAGGGCCAAGTGCCTTCTTCTCCCCCTGGGCCACAGCCCAAAACAGCCCCAAACTCTCTTCCCAGGGGCCCCCTGCAGATCACCTGGGAGAAATCCACACTCATTTGCCTTCCTGCTTTTGGGGCTGTGGCACAAGTACATGCGGAATGGCAATGAAGCCTTTAACCGGATCACGCAACAGTACCAATTCCATTATTTTAATACAGCGGAAATGCTGTTGCCCAGAGATCTCCATCTCTGAAAGCATCCTCTAAGCACCATCGGTGTCGCTGCTGTTCAGCCATCGGTATAAAACTCTATCGAGTTCCCTACATTAGTGTGGTCAACGGGAGGAAAACGCTTCAGGATGGAGCCCCAGCCAAGCTCCTCAGAACATGGGAAGCTTCACCCTCCTTTGGGGTTCAGGCCCAAAGAAAACCCCTCTGTCCACCGAGAAAGGGCAGCAAGAAAGGAACAAAGCTCCCGTGACTGCAGCTGGCAGGAGGGTCAGGACTCTGCCCCATGGGAGACGGGAGGCTGGTAAGAGCCCCCCTGTGCTGCCACGCTCTGGGTGGGGCCCCCAACCTGCCCTTGGACTCATCTCACGCCCACGCTCCATCTGTGGCTGCATTTCCTGTCCCAGCACAGTCCTGTGGGCTCCACGTGCCTTCGAGTACGAGCCATCGGCTCTGCTGCTGGCCCGGCAACGTGCGGCCTGCGACATGCGGTTGCTGCCATTTCACACCTCGGGCCGTTCCTCTGCTAAAGCCAGCCCACCGAGCGTGCTTGAGGAATTCAACACCTCTTGTTTCCTACCAGGTCTTGCAGAAGCCTCTGTGTTTCTGCTTCGTGGTCGCTCTGCCGAAGTCTGAGGGCATCGTCATGCTGCCGTTCTCTCCGCAAGAGCTGTTGTGCCGCGTTCTCCCGCTCCTGCCTCAGGAGAGATCTCTCTGCTTCCAGCTCACGTTGAAGACACTTCACTTCCCCTGCAAACCCCACAAGTGGCAAGAGTCAGAGTCTACCCAGACCCTGCTTCTGGCCTTACTGACCTTCAGCCCTTGGAGTTTCAGTGCTGGAGGGGTCTGTTCCAGCTCCTTCACTCCTCACAAGCACTGCGGACAGAGAGCTGGTTTTATACCATCTTGTCTAGGCAGGGCATCACCAGAAACAAAGCACATGCGGCCTCACCTTGTATCACGTCCTTGGCCTGCGTGACGGTGTGAAGCCGCATCTCCAGGTGACTCCGGGCGATCTCCAGCTGAGATACGCGCTGCTGAGCCTCAAACAGGCTGCGCGCCAGGGTCTCCTTCACCGGCCTGCGGGTTGTGGACACGGAGAGAAATGAGCTTCTTGCTCCTGACACCCACAGGGAGGGATCCCAGTGACAAGTGCTTCAAGATCCCTGCCCCTGAGAACGGAAAAGGGGCTGCATGGACACCCATGTACAGCAAACATATTTCTGCCATTTAAATTAGCAATGCAGGCCCCTCTGAGGGAACGCCCAGGCTTTCCTTAGGACCCAGCGTAACACAGCAAGCCCAGCCGAATTTCATCTCGACAGCCAAATCTGAAATGGGTGCTGCCTGGTGGATGGCACACAGGTAGCAGTTTTCCTGACAACGTCTGTGCCAGCCAGCAAAAGCCCAACCTCTGCTCACAGGTGCATCCCATCAGCACTTCCAATTGCTCTGCAGGGGGACACAATAAGCAGGTTTTTTTCCCCTCAAGATTCTTCCCTGTTCTGTCCCTGGAAGGTGAGAACATCCGCAAAGCACAGGGGACGCAAGAAAGCCCCGTGCAATGCTGACCAGCTCTGTAATTCCCGACAGCGAGTCATGTCCTGCCCAGGGTTCCTCGCCCTTTACCTGGCCTCTGCCAGCTGCTCGGAAAGGCCTTGTCTGTCCCGCTCCACGGCTGCCAGGCGCAGCTCCAGGGCAGCCTTCTCCTGCACCAGCACCTCCTTCTCTTCGGACACCTTGGCCAGGGCGAGCCCTTGGCGAGAGGACTCCTGGCGCAACTGCTCCAGACCAGTGCTGGCCGACTCTTGCTGCCGGGACACCTGGAACGGGACAAACCGCAGCTGGAGCCCTTTCTGTGCAGCTGTGTGCAGAGCAGCCAGCGCCGCTGGCCAGGGGGCGGGAGGAGAAAGAGCTCCTGTCCCGGGGGCTCCAAGTGTGAGAGCAGCTGCTGGTCCCGCACCGAGAGCCTGGGCTGCCAAAAGGCGCTGGCCCCGCTCACCGGCAAGTGATGTGCAAGGCCAGCCTGGGCTGCCTGGGACCAGCTGTGGCCTCCCCAGTGCCCAGTGCAGGGGACGGTCACTGCCCTGCTCCTGCTGGCCACACCAGTGCTGGGACAAGCCAGGCTGCTCTTGGCCTTCTGGGACACCTGGGCACACGCCGGCTCATGTTCAGCCGCTGCCGACCGGATTCTGCCTCAGAAAAAGGATTCAGAGCTACACGGTTTGTTTCTTTTGCCACAGGTGACAGGAGTCGCCCCGCTCTGATCCATGGACAACACGATCACCGCTTTGCAGCTCAGCAAAAGCCACGGAAGAGGCCAACACGGACCGGTGGATTAGAAGAACCCAGAGAAGCAGAGGACAGCGCAGAGAACTGCAGAGCTGCTCCGCAAGCCATCAACGTGGTGCCAAAAAGAAGGGAACAAACCCCCTGCCCTGCAGGGCTACCGAGTGTCTCCTTGACACAAAGCCTGCAGCAGCCAGCAGACACAGCTTCACTCAGCCAAGCAGCCAAACGCCCACCCACAAGCACCAGCTTTTTGGTCTCACCTCACTGAGCTGCTCTCGGGTTTCTTCCTTCTCCTCTGCCAGTCTCCTCAGCTGCACCCGCAGCCCCTCCTGCTGCTCCTCTGCTTCCTGCAGCAGCTGCTCCAGCTGGGCTTTCTCTGCACAGAGCTCTGCCTTGGTTCTTTCACACCAGCTCAGCCGCTCCTGCTCACAGACTCTTGCTCTCTCCAGCCCGGCCACTTTCTCTGACACAACCTCATTCTCTTGCTCCAGCTACAATCACAGAAGCAGAGAGCACATCAAAGACAGGAACATTTCCTAGGAAGGAGCTTTGGCTTGGACAGGACAAGGAACAACATTTGCACAGCCAGCCAGTCCTACTGCTGGAAGGCAAGAAGGCTGAGAAGCAGCAGCAGCTGGAGACAAACAGCTGGCAAGAGCTTTGGCAACTCTGCTCACCTGCAGCACAAGGTGGTTCAGCTGCACTTTCTCCACTTCAAGAGCTTCATTGATACTGCTCATGTTGGCTGCTGCAGCACGGAGATCAGCTATTTCTACACTCAGCTGCTTCTGAGTCCTGGTCAACTCTGCCACCGACTGCTCGGCCTGCAGAGACAAAAGAACAACGTGACAACAAGGGCAGGAAAATGCCTGACTCCCAGCAGCAACTCCCATCCCCTGGGTGTCTCCGACACGCTCCCAGTTCACGCTCCCAATGAGCACGTGGGGACTGAACACCCAAAGAGCCTGTGTGCTCCGATCCCCATTTCCCAAGAAGGACAGCAACGGTTTCCCTGTCTTCTCCTGCCAGGAACAGCACCGGTGCTGGTCCTGCTGTCACAGCTCCCTCTCCCACAGGTGCTCCCTAGGAATAAGGTGACCGTACCTTCTCCAGGGCCATGGTCAGCTCGTGTTTCTCTCGCTCCAGCAGATCCCTCTGAAGCTGCGACTCCTCCAGCGTCTCTCTCGCCACTACCAGCTCACTCTGCAATAATGAATGTTTTCCTTCGAGCGCAGCAAAGTCCTTCAGCCTGGGAGACGGGGAAAGACAAACAAGTTCTTAACCTAAAAGCATTGTCATCTCCAAACCAAGAGTACCTACTATGTCCAGATATGGCAGTTGGAGGGTTTTCCAACAGCTTTCTATTTACACCTGAGGAACGCTGGAACTTCCTGCCTAGAGCCACATCACTCTTTGCCATTGATGTGGGTGAAACATTTGTCACTGAGAAAGTAAAACAAGCTTCCAGAAATCACAGAACCTTTCCAAGTGGCTCAGGTACTCTCAACGGGTTCCTGCCTGTTAGTTCTCTCCCTCCTCTTGGATCCATTGGATCCAAGACTTGCCAAATTTCTCCTTCAGGTACGACAGACTCTGCTCAGGCTGGGAATGATTTCTGTGAAGCTCACGCACAAAGCACACGGAGGCGGCTCTGCTGGATGGCAGCAGGCAGCCAGCCCTGCCCGCGGGCTCCCTTCGCCCTTCTGTGCTGCAAATGACGAGCAGGCACAACTCAGCCTTGTGCGCTGGGCCCCTAAGGTCCAGCCATGCCCACCCCTGCCCCGAGAAAGCTCGAACGCTCACAGCAGCTCCTGCTCACGACGTGCTCTCTCCATCGCCTCTTGCTGCTCCACCTTGTCCCCCTGGGCTGAGTCTTTCTTCAGCTGCAGCTCCGTGTTCCTTTGACGCAGACACGAGGCTTCTTGCTCCGTTACTTCCAGCTGCTGCTGTAGCTCGTCCCTGGTTCTCTCCAGGTTGGCACAGTCACTGCAGAGACAAGGCTCCGTTACAAGAATGAAGAGGCCAGGAGAGTCACAGATCCCGTTTTCCTCATCCCAGGATGGAGCTGTGGGGAGCACGGGGAGGAAGAACTTGCTCTTCCCCTCCCAGGGTAACTGAAGAGGGAAGCAGAAAGGCGGGCAGGCTGCTGCCTTCAGCCAGCGAGAAGCGGTGCCCGGGAAAGGGCACCCAAAGAGCAGAAGCAGACGCAGCATGTCGAGGGAGAGGCGCCTTGTATGCCAGCATCGCTCTGAATCGCCCAGACAGCCTTGGGAGGCACAGCCGAGCAGGAAAAGCAGCGACAGGAGGATGCTGTGGTGCCAGAGGCACGCGCGAGGCAGGGCAGGCAAGTTCTCTGCCCAGAACAGCTCTGGGCTCCCGAACTGGAAGCAGATTGCCTCTGGACCGCAGGAGAAGGAGGAAACGCTCACCTTCTGAGCGCTTCCACCAGAGACTGGAGGTGCTGCCGCTGGCTGCTGGACGTGGCGCATTCCTCCTGCAGCTGCTCAAGCCTCTGCTGCAGCGTCCTGCACTTCTCTTCCTGCTGCCTGTGCTGCTGCAGCAGGGAATCGATGGAGTCCTGCCTGGCAGAAAGCTCTTCTTGTAGGGCCTGCAAGCAACGGGCAGGGAAAGAGCACAAAGAAGCAGTGAGGAGCGGCCAAGGCGGCTCCAGACAGCCGGGAGAAGCAGTGAGCAGAGAGACGGCTCCGCTGGAGGCAAAAGCTGGGAGGGGGTTGGAGATCAAGGTCCCAGCTCTGCACACACCTCAGTTATATCTTTTATCAGCTTTTGCAGGGACAGGTTCTCCTCTTTGGCACTTTTACTCCACAGAACTTCACGTTCTTTCTCTAACCGACCGGCTTCCTGAGAACAGAAGGAGGAAAGGGTGGGCAGGGCAGAGCTGCTCCCTCTGCAGCGTTCCCATCCTCAGCGGCACTGCCGTGCCCAGAAGCCTCAGCCCTCGGCATTCCAGTGCATTCCTTCCCACATCTATTCCACTTCATCCTCGCTAAAACTAAGAAGGGAAAGACCGACAGCTCGTTTCCATAGACTGCCAGGAAGCTGCCAGTGCCAAGGAACTTTGACCCCAGGCACAACAGCCTTGGTGCAACCCCTGAGGAAGACACCGGAGCTGTCTGCAGCTCCCCTGCCGCTGCTGCACCCGGACTGACTGCACCTGTGCCAAACACACAAGGAACATTCTGGCAATGTCCCTGATGTTCCCCTGCAGGTGGCATCTCTACCCCTCCTTCTGCTGAGGAAACCGCACCTCTGTGTGCTACGGCTGGGGAGCAAACACTGGGCTGTCCCCCAGATCACGGGAAAACACACCAGAATCTCCACGGTGTCGTCAGGTGTTTCCATGGGCTTCTCCTTCTCCTCATTCTTCTTCTGGGAGGGTACAAGCAAGGCCGAGAGCTCCAGCACCCTGAGAAGAGAAGGTCCACGTGCCACTCCAAAAGCACAGCACACCATCGCCTGGGAAAGAGCTGAGCAGCTCCCAGAGGCACAGCAGAGAAAGTTCAAGCCAGAAAATACAGCAAAGGCAGCATCCAGCTCTACGGGGTAATGAGCTTGAGGGTGCCAAATGGCCCTTCTTGCCACAAAGGTCTTCTGCACTCAGTCTTGCAAGGAACCGTCAGCACAGAGGAGCTACACTGCTTATGATGCTCCTGTTCACATTCCTCCCAACTGCTTTAATGCAGCCCTGGGGAGGAAAAGGGCTGTACAGAGACAGAGTTCTCTTTATGCTGCTCTCCATTTCTCACCAAGAGTCAGCTAACAGCAAAAACACTGTGCTATGCAATCTCTTTGCCAGTCTGATCTTACTCAGAACAGCTTCTGTCAGTCTGACGGTTTTTCTGTCCATCCTGTTGAAGGCAACAGTCTGACCAGGCACAGAAACAGGGCTGTGCAGAATGGGTGTGTTTAAAACGTGAACACAGCTCATCTACGAATCACAGCAGCAGCCACAAAAGATCATGTTGGTAACTGCAAAGTTTAAAACAGCTTCACCTGTCCTGAAGCTCCTTCTTCTCCAGGTCGCCAGAGGTTGGACGGGAGCAGCTCACAAGCACAGCTCCAGAAAGCCTCATGTGCTCTGCCTTCAGCTCAGACAAATCTCTGAAGAGGAATCAAGAAAGAGACCGTGTTCACAGCACCATCTCTATCAGCTCACTCGCTTCTGAAGCGCATCATTGTGCACCAGTCCCAGCTGGCAGGAAAGGTGACGCCTTGGCTGGGACGAGCCGCTCATCTGGCACTTTGGGACCAGGACGCATCTGGACAGTTGAGCAATGAGTCTGCGTGATCGTCGAGGATGAGTCTGTTTTCTCCTCAGAGATGAGAAGAAATGTGTGGGACGGCCAGAAGGCCTCAAGGACCTCCACTGACTCTTACTGACTGTTGCTGCTGCTCTAGCTTATTAACATACTCTCATTCAGTGAGATGTACGGCAGATTTCCACCGTTCTATTAAACGGACTGCTCTACGTGCTGCACGCACAGCTGTGGGGAGTCTCTTCCAGCATGTCCATGTGTGCCCGTGCCTGAGTTAATGTGCCCAAACATCACCACAGGCAAGTTCATCGCTCAGGGCCTCGGCATTGCCCACAGCCCGAGCCCCTCAGTCTGGTTTGAAAACCTGCATCAAACCAAATCATTCCAAAGACAGCTAAACAGCTTCATGGCTTCATTGCTTCAGACTCTCAAAGGAGAAATCATGGCTTGAGCCACAATTACTGTAACACGGAGGCTCACCCAGCAGGTGTGAAGGAAGCTACAGCTTTCCTGCAAGAGCTCTGGCCTTCCCTCGTACTCACCGGTCAGTGGCAGTCTTCATCTCCAGGAACTGACGGCGGAAGGTCACCACCTGGCACCACAGGCTGAGGAGACGCTGGTGTTCACCCCTGACGTAGCTGTCATACACCTAAACGTGCCAAGACAAAAAGAAATGCCAGTCCAGCCTTCGCCAACACTGCTCGAGTCTTTCAGAGAGGAGAGAGCGCAACCCCCAGCACCAGGTCTCTTCCATCTCCCAGCCCTGTCTCCTGCTCCTCAGCACCAGCACAGCTCAGCAGAGCCACCGCTGCCACACAGCAAGACCTCTCGGCCAGAAATCAAATCCATTCTCACGCCGCTCTGGCATCACGGCTGACGAGCCCGCAGCCTTTCCTTACCTCGCGCTCACGGCGCCGTTCACTCTCCTTCAACCCCAGCTCCTCCCGGGCCCTCATCCAATCCGCCGTCAGTTTTGCAACATCTTCTTTGAGGGCTGAATTAACCTCACCGGCTTCATCGAGCTGCTCCCGCAGGAGAGCGTTCACTTCTGCCAGATTCTCACACCTGGGAGAGGGAGAAACAGCAGAGAGGTCGCTCAACAACTGCTGCCCACAAGCAGCAGCCCCGGGATTTCCCAGCTCCCTCAACACTGGCTTTGTTGTCAGACTCAGAGGCAGCAAAAGCGCTTCCTGGCATTAACCAAGATCTCTCTGGGATGGCCAGCTCAGCTGCTTCTCCTGGCTTTAAGCCTTCCATTGCCATCCACAGGTTCGGTTCTCCCTTCCTCTCAACTCTGATGATGCCCACGGTGAACGTCTTGCCTCCCCGCCGTGCTGTCTGATCACTGCATCATCCATCACCTTTCTCTACCACTGTCCTGAGCCCTCACCTACTGAACCCTGGAGCACCTGAGGCTGGAAAGGGACCTTTGCAGCTCACCCGGAACAACCCCCCGCTCAGAACAGAGCCATTCGGCACACAACACTGTCACTGCACCACAGAAAACACATCGTGGACCTTTCTCCTGTCACAGCGGCTCGTCCAGCCGCTTCCCTTGGGGAGAGCAGGTGGCACTGGCAGGTTTTCCCTCCCCTCCATGAGCATCCAGGGTACCGGCTATGAGGGAACGCTTCTTCCTTGTACCTTTGCTGCTCCTCTTCCAGCCGCAGCAGTGCTTTCTCCAGGCTCTGGTCTTCTGTGGCTTCCCGCCTGCCGGGGAGGGATCCCTAAGGCAGAAAGGAAAAGATTAGTCAAATTCTTGTGTTCCCTTCACTACTGTCAGCATCCATCGCTCTCCCCTCCATTTGCTGGTATCTCTGCAGCTCGTGGCTTCTTCCAGGCATAACAGTGTCGTGACAGCAGAGAGGAAGGGGAAGGGTGTCACTGCAGGGGACAGCTCTGCTCAGTCTCCCACTGTTGCACTCTCACAGCCCGCGATCCTCCGCTCAGCACCACAAGCGCTCACTTGCACTTGAAGCCCAGGAATGCTCTCCTGCTCTCCTACTCTTCCTCTCCGGGGTTTACTTTAGCCGCGAAGCAGAAAGAAAAGCACAGAAGAGCCAGCTCTGTGTGCTGAACGCCAGCATTCCCGCCTGCCGAAATGCCGTGTTCCAGCCGGTTCTCTTTCAGAGACGGCCCCACAACGTAACAGGCAGTACGGCCCTCTCCTGAGACCGAGGACAGCGCGTTACCCCAGCAGGAAAGCGCTCTCTCACAAAACTAAAATCCTTCTTGGTGGGGATTTCTGGACTGGCATTTCTGGGACTACTGGCTGCTCCAAGAACGGCAACTGCACACACACTGACGGGCAGAATTACAGCGCTTCCCGAAACCCTCCGGTAGCAAAAGCCTGTTTTCCTGTCACTGTCACTCTGGAGAGGTGTTTTTTGCCGGTGTTAACGAATGCTGTGTGCACTGTCTGTAGTCAGCAGCCTGCACACTCACCCCTGCTGCCTCCACTTGCTGCTCCAGCTCTCGGCACCGAGTCCGGTACTGCAGGACCTGGGTGGATACAGAGAAGGCAGATGAGCGAATGCAGCTTCTCCCAGACGCGGCTCCTCCCGCATCCCCTTTTCTCTCAGTCTTTGCAGCCCAAGCACGGAACATTTCACGGCGCTGCTGATACAGCAACGAGAAGTCGTGACCACACGGGGAAGCTTCACCTCCTCTGATCTTCAGGCCAGCCAGCCAGGGTTTCTGTCCCACACAGCACTGTCTGCTCATGCTAAGGCAGCGCTGGCCAGCAGCACCTGCCCCATGGGCACCCGGACCCCAACTCGAGATTCCCACGGGGGAAAGGTCCCCCGGGCCCTGAAGGGGGGGCAAGGAGGGAGTTTCCACGTCGCTTCTCAAGCTCCGCCGAGCAGGTCAGCTCTGCCCCAGCCCCGCTCAGCCGCTGCACAACGCGGTTTCTGTGCAGCTGCACAAGAGCCGCCCGGGCCCGTTCGCCGGCCGGGCAGCGGCAGCGAAGGCGGCCAAGGGCTGCCGAGCGGCTCGGGGCTGCCGGCGGGGGAAGCAGCGCCCAGCACGCCTGGGCGGGCCGGGCGGAGCGGGGCGGCTCCCGGCGCCTCCCCCGAGCTCCGCGCTGGGCACCGTCCCGCCCGCGGCAGCTCCGGGAAGGAACCCGCTGGGGCCGCGCGTTCGCCCCCGGCATCGCCGCGGCCCAGCGCCCTCTCTGGGCGGCCCGGACACCCCGGCCCCAGCACCGCGGCCCGGCCCCGGGCAGCTCCCCCCGGGCAGGCGCCCCCGCTCCTCACCTTCGCCTGCAGCTTCCGCACCACCAGCGCTTGCCGGTGCTGCGCCTCCTGCGAGCTCTGCAGCCGGCGCCGCAGGGAGCCCTGGCTCGGCGCCGCCATGGCCCCGCTCCCTGCCGGGCCCCGCGGCGGGGGCTGCTCCGCGCCCTGCCCGGCGGACCGCGCTCAGGCGGCCCCGGGCCGCGGGCTGGCGCCTCCGGGGCGGGCGGAGCGGCTCCCCCTGCCCGCCGGGTGCGACCGGGAGCCGCGGGGCGGGAGAGCCGGGCTGGCTCGGGGCCGCTCTGGGGCAGCGCTTCGCTCCCCGCTGCTCTTCTCGCTTCTGTCTCCTCTCTCCTCGGCTCTCGGTTCTCTCTGCTCGCTCCTGGCCGGGCCCGCCGGGCTGCGGTGCTGCTCTGGGCAGCGCTTTGCTCCACCGAGCCCTGCGCAGGGACCGGTAACGGCCCCGGAGAACGGTGCGGGCAGCACGCGCTGCCGCGGGAGCCCGGGAGAGAAGGAGCGAGGAAACGGTCCCGAGAGCAGAGCGTGGGGTGTGGGGACACTGGGGCAGGGAGGGGGCAGCGCAGGGACAGCGCAAAGGCTCCGTGGGCCAGGGGAGCCGACGGAGCAGCCGGAGCTTTCTGCTAAAGCTCACACTTGAGCCCGGGACTGGCCCTGGCGCAGGAGTTCCAGGCTGGGGCGCAAACCAAACGCACACGGGTGGCACTTGGGAACCTTTTCCTCCCTGTTTTGCAGCATGAACGGGACAGACTGCAAGCAGGTAGAGAAGAGCCTGGGTGCCAGAGAAAACGGACAAGTCACAGCACCACGTGCTCTCTGAACTACACTTCATCACCTCATGAAGAAATGCAAGAACCAAAGATGACACACGGGGCTCAGTCCCCTTGGCCAGACTGGTCTGTTGCACGAATTCGCTTATTCACCCCTCGGGTCGGGAGCTTTCCTGACTTAGAACCCCTCACGCTTAATCCGTGCTTCACAAGGGTGGCACCCGCGGGCACGCGCAGGGCCATGGGGGTACCCAGAGGCAGCAAAGGGCTCAGGCTGGACACCCAGGGGCACACGCGGGGCTCTGGGCCACACCAAAGGGCAAACGGAGGGCCCCAGGAAGCACAGGAAGAGAAACGGAGGCCCTTGGGAGGCACCAAAATGCTGTTTGGTGGCCCCTTGGTTGCCCCAAAAAGCCCATCCCTGGGGACATGGAAAGGCAAACAGAGACGGCTTGAGGAGACGAGAGGAGGAGTCCCTGGGAAAGATGACAAGCCGAAGGCCGGTCCCTTGGTGGGACAGCGAAAGGCCCAGCGAGGGCCCTGGGCGTGGTGCCTCTGCTCCCGGGGAAACCAGCCCCACAGCCCTGTGCCCCCGACAGCAACAGGCGGCTGAGCCAGCACCTGGGGAACCCGCCTGACGAGGGCTGTTTTGACCAACCCGACATCCAAACCTACGTTGCCATTGCTGGTGATGAAACCCTCCCTCTTCAGCCTCCGCACGCTGTCCTTGCATTGGTGATAGGCCTGCAGATGCGGGTCATGCAGGCTGTTGTACTCGGTGCTCAGCAGGTGGCAGACGGGATCCCCAAGGTCAAACAAGCACGAGGACCGGTGAAGCTGTGAGAGTGTGAACGGGGCAGGAAGGAGCAGCAGCAAAGAGGGGAAAAGCTGGACTTGTGAAAAGGCGGTCTGAGGACCAGCACTCTTCTCCATCCTCCTGAAGCCACGCTGCAGGGCTGGGCTGGGCTGGGTTGGGGGCCAGAAGACAAACCCCACCACCAAAACAGGCATCTGAGGGCACCAGGAAGAACTGCAGACCTTGCCACAACAGCAATGAACCTTCACACTGACAAATTCAAGCCCTGCAGTTCAAAGGCACCAAATGGACAACGCACTGCATGCAGTCTGCTCGGGGTTAGGCCGGCCCAAGGGCTGTCTCAACTAACTCTGCCTCCAGGAAGCCTCTGCCTTGGGAAAAACGCACCGCAGGCTGCAGGAGGAGGACACGTGTGCGTTCCTAAAGGGCCCCAGCCGCACCCTTGCACAGTGCCAGAAACCGGTCCAGAAAACGGACAAGTCCTCCTTTTTGTCTCCACACTGGGGAGCCAGGAGCTTCCCTGGAGTCCCCAGCCCTGGCTGACTCTGTTCCTGCAGAGCTGCTGGCAGAGATGGCTCTCAGGAGAAAGGGCCCTGGAAAAAGGATCAGGCCTAGGGGTGTCTACCTGACCACAGTCTCGGGGTCCATCAGTCCAGAAGTTTCTGGGTGTTTTGAGGAGGGGTTGGGGGGCAAGTGCACCTGCCACAGCCCTAATGTCAGTCTGTTGATCTCTAGGCCAAACACACTGCTGCTGTGCTGCTGTGCAACAGACTTGGGTGAACCTTTGCGTCACACCAGGCCTGTGGCGATGCTTTGAGATAAACCGGAGTGCTGCAAGATCTGAATGTTCCACCAGACCCATCAGCAACTGGAGCCAGAGTCCAGAAAACGGACAAGTCCTCCTTTTTGTCTCCACACTGGGGAGCCAGGAGCTTCCCTCGAGTCCCCAGCCCCAGCCAACTCTGTTCCTGCAGAGCTGCTGGGGGAGATGGCTCTCAGGAGAAAGGGCCCTGGAAAAAGGACCTCGAGCAAAGACCAGCATTTTCCTCCACACGCTGTGAGAACCAGGCTTCCTGCAACTGGACCCATCCCTCCGCTAGCCCGGTAGCAAAACTTGTGAAACGAGATGAAAATGCTGGTCACTTTTCGCCTCCCTGCATGAGATTCCCTGTAAAATGGGGTCTTAGCATGACAGAGACTGCAGGAGGGACGGGGACGGATGACTGCAAGGCAAATGCCAGACACAGTCTGGCCTGGCTGGAAGGAAGGCAGGCACAAGCCAGCACTTGGCAACAAACTCTTTATTGGAAGCACGGGGCTGTACTTGGCGGAGCTGCCCAGGGCTCTACGCGTCTCTTGCCGCAGCCCTGCCCAGGACATGGCCCGCAAGCCTCCCAGCTAACGGCCTCGCTGCTGCCGCGGCTGCTGGGGCTCGCCTCCCACCAGCTGGCCGCGCGCTGCTCTGCGTCGTGCTGCTGTCTGGGCAGGGGCCCTCGGAGCTGCCGGAGGGACGGGCTGTCTGCAGAGCTGTGGGCCCGTGGAGGGGCGGGTGTCCTCAGCGGGACGGCTCTCCTCTCCGCCTGGAGGTCCGGGCGACTTTGCTCCCTCGCCGGCTTCCAGGCTCTGCTCTTGAGGTGCGCCGGGGAATCCTTGTCCTTCCTCCACGCCTGGGCTTGAGAAAGGCGCCCGGGGTGGCTGCGGCCGTCTGTTGGAGACAGCTCCCCTGAAAAGCTCCAGCAGTCCAGAGCATGGGCAGCTACAGCCTCCTTCAGCCTGAGAGGCTCCGATGGCTTCCAAGGTGCTGCAGACAACGTTGACAACTTCTGTGGCCAGACGGTCAAGCGAAGCCCCTGAAGTTGCTCTGTCGGAAGCTGCTCTTTCCGCTTGCCCCGATTTCTCTTCCTCGGAGTTGCCCGCTTCGGTGGTTCCTCCGGCAACAGGCCCTGGCTCAGGTGTGCCGGATGCAAAGTGCTTCCCCAGGCTCTCCGACACGGTCGCTGTAAGCTGCTCGGCCGCCAGTCCGATTTGCTGCCGATGGCGCAGAGAAGAGATCTCCGGAGGCTCTGCAGCTCTGAGCGCACCGGCTGCACCTTCGTGTCCCGGCTCAGGTTGGGAGGGGCTTTGGCCCTTGCCCAAAGCTGCATCCGCTCTTAAGCGTCGCCCCCATTTCAGGGAGTTGCTTGCTCCTTTGGGTGGAGGTGGGCACGATGGTTTGTGAGGCTGCAGCAGCTGTTGTCCCAGACCAGATGGTATCTGAGGCAGCAGGAGCCGCTGTCCCAGAGAAGAAGTGTTGATGTTCCCCCGCAGTTTGGGAGCATGCTCTAACTTGGGCAGGTGTTCCCGAAGCTTCTCCTGCAAGGTGACAGCAGGTTGTGTCTGGCTGTGGGCTGGACAAGCGCTCCCGGCCCTGCGTGCTGAGGCGTCCCGCGGGCCCAGGACAGGGCTCTGCTCCAGCCCCGCGACGAGGGCGGAAGGGAAGGGCTTCCCTCGGGACTCTGCGTGTCTGGGAACACCCCGCTTTGCTGACCTGCTCTCGGATGAACGCTTTCTGGGCCTCCAGCTTGAGCATGGTCCGGTACTGCCTGTACTGGTTGAACTCCTTCAGCGAGCAAACCACCTGCGGAGAGCCGGGGGCAGAAATCCCCCAAGCGCTGTGAAGCCGGCTGCGCAGACTGCCTTCCCGAAACAGCCGCCCCGGCGGGAGGGGAGCTGCTCCCTGCACACCCTGCTCTGCGCTCGGGAACCCCGCTGGGAGGGAACCGTTTTGATCAGCCCCATCTCATCCAAACCTACGTTGCCATCGCTGGTGACGAAACCCTGTCTCTTCAGCCACTGCACGTTGACCTTGCGTTGGTGGTAGGCCTTCAGATGCGGGTCATGCAGGCTGTTGTACTCGTTGCTCATCCGGCGGCCCAGGGGATCCCCAAGGTCAAACGAGCCCGAGGGCCGGTGAAGCTGTGAGAGATGTTCCAGAGTGTGAACGGGGCAGGAAGGAGCAGCAGGGACGAACGCACCTCCCAGCTCCTCAGGCACGCAGGCCGGCATTTCCAAACCTGCGAGGTCCAGACTGATTCCTGGCCCTCCCACCCCTTTCTTCTGCCTTTACCTTTTCCCCCAGCTTTCCCCTGCTGAACACAGGCTTGGAGCCGGGTGTCACGGGGATCTTGACACCGAGGGTGAGGTCCAGCAGCTCAGGGTCCATTGGGCCAGTAGCTACTTCTCCCAGGTGTTGTCTCCTGTGTCCGAGCTAGGAAGACAGAGACCCTCAGGCACAGCTCAATGAGCCTCCTGCCCAGCGGCTGCAAGAAAGGGCCCGTCCCAATGCCCCCGAGCAGCCCCGCCGTGTCCCAGGCTCCCCGGCTGAGCCCTCTCCATCGCCCCGCTGCTCACCTCTGCCTGTTTGACAGTGCACTGAGCACCGCGTCTGCCTTTGGGACAGCAGCGGTGAGACTGCGCTGCACAGCTCCTGCACTCAGCACCGCGTCTGCCTTTGGGACAGCAGCGGTGAGACTGCGCTGCACAGCTCCTGCACTCAGCACCGCGTCTGCCTTTGGGACAGCAGCGGTGAGACTGCGCTGCACAGCTCCTGCACTCAGCACCGCGTCTGCCTTTGGGACAGCAGCGGTGAGACTGCGCTGCACAGCTCCTGCACTCAGCACTGTGTCTGCCTTTAGGACTCCAGCAGTCAGACTCCGCTCCACGGCTCCTTCCAAGAGCTCTCCTAGAGCTGCGTCCTGCGCTGGCTCCTGTCGCTCCAGAGGCACCCGGCAGCAGATGCCACGGCCGCTCTCCCGGCGAGCGGCTTTATAGAGCACTCGCCATTGTGGCATCACGGCGTTGTCGCATTGTCACATCACTGGTTTCCATGACGCTGCCCTGCTGCTGCCCACCGGCCCGTGCTGGGGGCCCGTCTGGAGGCCCATTTGGACCGGCCTGTGGCCCCTGTCCTTCCTGGCCCGGCTTGGAGGGGTCATCTCCACAGCCCCCTTCTCACCTCAACTCTCCTGTGATGCTGTGAAGCAAAGCAGCATCCTCAGCAACCGGGAAGAAAGACAGGGCACACTCCTTGATACCAAAAAGTCTATTCTACTAATCTACTCTATTCTATATAGGTCATCCTTCTTTCCCTTTTTGAAGGCTGGAGTGTCACTGGCTTTCCCCCAGTCCTCAAGTACCTCTCCTGTTCTCCAAGACCTTTCAATGATGGAGAGTGGCTTTGCAATAACATCTGCCAACTCTCAGCACTCGTGGGTGCATCCCATCGGGGCCCATGGATTTGTGGATGTCCAGATTGTCTAAACTATCCCTAACCTGATCCTCCTCAGCCAAGCAAAAGTCTTCCTTCTACCAGACTTTCTCACCTATCTCTAGGGTCTGGGATTCCTGAGGGCCTTTTTTAGCATTAAAGCATTAAAGATGGAAGCAAAGATGGCATTCAGTAACTCTGCCTTCTCTGTGCTATCTGTCACCGAGACACCCTCCTCATTCAGCAGCGCACCTAGGTTTTCCCTAACTGTCCTTTTGCTGCTGGTGTACTGGAAGAAGCCCTTCCTGTTGTCTTTGACATCCCTGGACGGATTTAATTCCAAGTGGAGCTTGGCCTTCCTCGCCACATCCCTGCCTATTCTAAAGGCCACCTTATATTCCTCCCAGGTGGTCTGTTCCTTTTTACACATCACACAAACATCGTTCTTCCACCTGAGTTTTGACAGGAATATATATTCCCACGTCTTTATGGGAACCATCTTTAGAATCCTTGAGAGACATTTCAGTTGGCTGGTGGTCCCTCAAGTGCCTACCTGATGACGAAACAGGTCCGCGTCCCTCTCTGAAACCATATTCTGCAGGACGGCTGCCTCTGCCCTCAGAGTCCCAGTGACCATTTCACTCCTGCTGAGGGCGAGAGTCAGTGCTCGCGCCTTCTCCTGCCATTCCAGTTCTCTGCTTTCCGTCTGCTTCAAAAGAGCAGCCACACGCTCCAGTTCTTCCCCCTTTGCTTTCCTCTCCTCTTCCAGCTGTTGGGTCAGCTCGTTCTGCCTTCTCAAGAGACCGTCTCTCTCCTGGACAACTTGCCTCTTCTCTGCCTCCTCTTCCTCCCACTTTTGGAGTCTATGGATTTGTTTCTTCAGGGTCTCCCCATCGTCTTTCCATCGCAGAGCTGATGTTAATTGTTTCAGGAGGTCACTCTGCATCCTAAGCTCTTCTTCCCTCCCTTTCCGAGTCTCCTCTAAATACCTGACCCTGTCTCTCTGGTGCTCGAGCTCGTCACGAACATGCTGGAGTTCTTCCCGAAGAGCTCTTCTTTCCTCTAGTTCTCTTTGCTCACCTTGAACCTTGGTAAAGAGAGACAAGTTTGAAAATTACTTGGACTTAAGCTTTAAGGGCAGAAATCTTCAGAACTGAGGAAAATAAACACCCTGAATCATAACTGAGTTTTTATGACTAGGGCATCTTTTTCCACTTCTTCAGAAGAACACAATTGGAAAAGCGAAACCAAAAAACAACCACTGGTATAAACTATATTCTTCTGCCCTTTTCACGGTCTGTGGTGTCTCCACACAGTCTGTGACACTGGTCATCTTCATGACCTCTCCTTTATGACTGTTTTCTTTCCCAAGGTGATGACCCTGCTAGCTCAGCTCCAGGGCCTGGCAGGAAAGCAACAGTCTGGGAAACCAGGAATGATGAGTGGAAGGAAGGGGACAACGGAGGAAACTTGGTCAGCATCTGAGTACTCTGTAGCTTCTAAGATTTGGACAGAACCTGTACACGACCACCCAAAACAAGCTCTCCACTGGAAAAAGCTGCTCCTTAGGCTTATTAACAGAAGACCAAAAAATATGTAAGAAATGACCCTTTACAGCATCTGCCAGCCTCACCAGGACATCCGTTCTTTGCTTCTCAGTGCTCTCGAGTTTCCTTTCCAGAGATGCCACCTCTTGATGTAGGGTCACAGCCGCCTCCTTTAGAGCAGCAGCCTCTTCCTGCAAGGCAGCTTCTAGAGAGTTCTTCTTGCGTTCTGCCATCTGTGTCTCTGAAGCAGTAAAGGTGAAGGAGAACGTGAAAAGCAAAGCAAAACCGAACTGATTTGCCTCCTACAGATAAAACACCATTTTCTTAACAGTCTGTCTGTATTTTCCAGGCCCCAAGCCCACAATGACTCTCAGAGCAGACATAAATAAAGGAAACTTTCAGGCAGAGGAAAAAAGAAGAACGAAAGTGTTAGAAGAATACCTAAAACACGTTTGCTCTTCTGCCTGTTGAAAGACCAGGGCTAAGGGTGCGGCAGCACATCACCCACAGTGTTAGAAGCAGGTTGAAGCGACATAGATGAAACCAGGACAGAGACAATAGGTGAGAGTCACATCTGGTGTCCTAAAGGGAAATAAGCAAAAGTGAAGACTGACTATGACACCGTTAACTGACCAGGAAGACTCAAGAGATGTTAGAGGAAAGAACAGATGTCAACATTGTGCTTGAAGATGCACTTTGGTATTTGTCCAATATGATGCTAGGGGAATACGTTGTGCACTGGCAGAAAAAAAGAAGAAAGGAAATATTCAGTGATATGAGGACAACAGCAAGGCAAGAACAATGGAGCATCATGCCAGACCTGAAACCAGAAGGACTACAGATAGACAGGATCTAAAACTAAACTAAGAGCTGAAACTAACTGACGGGGACTGAAGAGGGAAAGAACTAATTGGATAGGCACTGCACTGCACATCAGGACCGTATTACAACCGCTTTGCTTAACAGCTGACCTCATCTGGCCAGAATACTGAGAATTCCCTGAGAAAAACAATGCAGAATGTTATTACTCCCCCCAAACCACATTCACTTTAAAATGAGATCACTGAGATGCATCAAGACCAGTACCTATATGTTACTACTTGGCTCTAACATCTAGCTTGAGCATGCAACACAGTAATGTTCAAGAATACTGTCCTAGAAGCATTTTTAAGAACATTTCCTAGTATATCTTTAAGGAACCAAAATACATGTTGTATGTAATAAAGCCTCTGAAATCTAAAGGTACCCCTACACTTCTGTTTTCCAATGGAAAACACTTCAGATCCTGCCATGTATGATCAATGTGAACTATGAGCTGCAAGCAGAAGCACCGGAGGACTGTCCTGGTTAAACCACGACAAAGATTTCTGAAGGTGATCTGAGATTATGAAAATGCAAATTAAACAGGTTTGTTAATTTCAATTAGTTTTTAACCTTGGATACAAAATGAGTAGCTAGGAATACAACTACAGCCTTCAGTAACACCGCTTCCAGCAGTTGTATAATTTTCATTTTAGAACATCTCCAGCTTTTACATTTGCAAACATCTCGACACAAGTCAAGTATAGTCCACACTAAGTTTCTGCTCAAGACAAATTTCAGTGCCTCATGTGCCACATAAACCACGTTTCGAAATCCCAAACAAAGAACTGAAACTGTCTTTGCCAGTCCTGAGCCCTCTCCACAGGCCAATAATCCACATGAACCCTAGCGACTGCCCTTCTTCTTCAGGAGTCTGTCCCCAGTTCACTGAGACACACGGTTGGGAAGCTCCGCTCCCCTGATCCAAGGAAATTATTATGCTAGAAAAGCTCCACACTAATTTGAAACTCAGCTCTTAGAATTTACATTACCTTGTTACTTTTCACCACAGACTGATACACTGGTGCTAACCACGGTTTGACACGCTCCAGGATTTGGAAGACTGTTGTCCTCTTGTTTCTACAGAAAAGGAAAGGCAGAAGCTAAAGTAATGAGCCCCCAAGTCCTCCTGTCTGAACATGGGAGACTCACAAGCACGCCTGACACAGGAAGCACGAGTGGATTCTTCTCAGTTTGTAACTCCCACCTTCTCATCACCTCAGTATTCAAGCACAGAAACTCCTCTGGGTTTTCCAGACACAACAGCCTGACATTTGTCAGACCTTTCCTATTCTCCAGAGAAAACACAGAATCCCAGACTGTCAGGGACTGGAAGGGACCTGGAAAGCTCATCCAGTGCAATCCCCCCATGGAGCAGGAACACCCAGCTGAGGTTCCACAGGAAGGGGTCCAGGCGGGTTTGAATGTCTGCAGAGAAGGAGACTCCACAACCTCCCTGGGCAGCCTGGGCCAGGCTCTGCCACCCTCATCATCAAGAAGTTTCTTCTCATATTTAAGTGGAAGCTCCTATGTTCCAGTTTGCACCCATTGCCCCTTGTCCTGTCACTGGTTGTCACCCAGAAGAGCCTGGCTCCATCCTCCTGACACTGCCCCTTTCCATATTGATCCCCATGAATGAGTCCCCCCTCAGTCTCCTCTTCTCCAACTCCAGAGCCCCAGCTCCCTCAGCCTTTCCTCACACGGGAGATGCTCCACTCCCTTCAGCATCTTGGTGGCTGCGCTGGACTCTCTCTGGGCCTGATCCAAGGCCTCACAGACTTCATTCCCACCTCCCTTTCCCCAGGAATTAGTCTGACTCCACAAATCACCCCAGTCCATCATCTCACTGCTGATGTCTGGCTCTGAGAGTATAAAAGACATGTTAGGACATAAAAACAAGCGATGGAGATGGATCTGGAGTGTTGGGTAAAGCTTCAGTTTGTCTTGTGGTCTCTATAGATCGACTTTGCAGGAGCAAATTATAACAAATATCTGCATGTGCACAAAAGAGACTCTCCCTCTGCAGCTGAGCTACACTCAGCGTAAGGTCTGGAGGAAGGAGCAAACAGGGTTTAGAGACACATTCTG
Organism: Patagioenas fasciata; assembly: GCF_037038585.1. NCBI lineage: Eukaryota > Metazoa > Chordata > Aves > Columbiformes > Columbidae > Patagioenas > Patagioenas fasciata. Next base: position 14,276,025 of record NC_092535.1, on the reverse strand, counting down.
CTGTCCAGATAGTTGGGCTGGCCAAAGGCAGGGACAAATGCCTGTTTTATGATTTTTCATGTGAAATAAAGGATATTCAATATAGCTGTCATTACATAACATTCCTTAACTACTCTAATATCTGCTAAAAAGTGCAAAGAGACAGAGAGGAAACTGAATGGCTTTGCAATAGGGCCAAAATCAGGATGGTGGTTCCTACTATGGGAGCACTTAGTAAGGTCTCCAAGTTGCTCTTGCAGCTCAGTGTAGCCTAACACAACGCCTATAAACAGTCATTACTGCTTATAGGACTGAGGGTATGAGGAGGGAAATTGTAAGACAAAGTTAATTTACATCTTAAAAGAGTTTCCTCTTAAAAAAATCACACCATGGTAACAAAATTTCAGTATTGTAATGATTAATGTCACCACACTGTACTGACTCTACTGCCTCATAATTAAATAGGAGATATTCAGTTGTACAGCACTTGAATATGATAATGGTTTACGTATTAACTCATTCACCTTGCAATTTCTTGACCCATTTTTCATTTTTAGAGGCACAGGATGATGGGATGTATACAATAGCATCGACTTTGAGAGCAGTCTCTGAGTAGTCATGGGGAAATGAGAGACGCTGTTGCTATTGGCTTTACATAAGGCTTCCTGATAAACTGAAATTAAAAGCTGGAAGTACATTTTCTGAGGTCTTTCTAAGTATTTCACTATTAGTAAGGGACTAGATACTTAATTCCCAGCATATGGTTCTAAAAATTTTCCATGAACCAAATGACAGCTGAAGAGGAAAACTGGAAACTCTGCTGGTCCTTTTGTTGTGAATTGCCACTTGTTGATTGTAGGGATTGCCTCCATCTAGTGAAACAGAGGAAACACTTAAACTCCTGTTAAAGATACCTTCTCTTCTCCCAGTAATCTGGAAAGTGCAAAGAAAGTAGTCTACACCTTCAGCATTAGACAAAATTCCCAATAATTATGTTTCTCTGCCATGTTAAAACCACCTACATTGAAAGATGCTGGGATTTTAAATCAGTAGATGTGTTTGTTTGAGTTTTTTGCCTGTTTCTGTCAATCTCTCACTATCTAATATTTGGCAAGTATCTTACATGAACTATTTGAACGCCCAAAGTTAACCATTGAAGTTCAATAAGGCAGTGAAATAAATCTCAGTTTTTCAGAGGTGTTGAACTCCCACACTTTCCGTTCAAGTCAAGCACGTGATTGTTTCACCTTCATCATGGTCTTGCTGGTAAATATCCAGCAACTTCATAGCAGGGTGTCAGTTTTCCTCCTCATTTCTGATATAACTAACTTCTCTACATGAAAGCACAGACTATTAATAATATTGGATCTTTAACTTAAAAATGCATATCCTGATGAATATTTATTCGGCACATTAAAAATATCATCCATGCTTTGCTTTAATTTGGCTCATAAACCTGAATATTGCAAAAAACCTAAAGACAATATTTTTTCAGCACATCAGCACAGCATCAGTTTAGGAAAACTTCATATTTCTGTTTAGGATACTTATGTGCTTCCTATTGCTGTCCTGTTAAAATACTTCATAATCTTTGGAAGTATTTATTTGAGACAGGAAGGACCGTTCCCATTTCACAGCTGGAGAGATTTATGACATCTAATTTCCACTGATTCCAGTGGAGGCAGATGTTGAATAATTCGTTAAAATCTGACGACAACTAAGTGACCCAAGGTCACAAAGGAATCTCATGAAGCATGATTTTCAGAGTTGCAGATCACCCTGTTGGGACACCTGGCTTCCCAATTTTCTTCTCATGCTGAGGATACATTATTTAGACTATCGTGACTAGGTGCATACAGCAGTATTAGCTTAGGTTTTCAGCTCAAACTTGAGCCAAAACTTGCCATTGTCTATCCATAGCAATAGCTTGCTCCCCGGCTCTGTTTTGGAGTAAGTCACCTGGATCTTCAAGCAAGAAAACTTAGATTATGTCTCAATTGTTGGCCTTGGCAGCGCTTCCCAGCTCCTACGACGGATACATGCTCCGGTTGCTTTTTACTGTTCTGCTGGAACAAGATGCAAACACGAACTATCTCCTCCACCAGAGGCCCGGATTTTCTTGTGTCTGGAGAGGGATTTTGCAGCCTGAGTACTCCTCCATGTGTGCAGTTGCTCCAGACACAGCACCTCTCTAGCATAATTATGTCCAGGTTTGAGTTGCACTCTTCCTAGCACAGTGCTTTGCCATATTAAGCCTTTTTAGCTTCAGTGTTGAGTCACTCCAGAATCCTTTATTCTTGTTCATTCAGTTCAGATTCGAAGAGATTCCGTTTTATACTGTGATTTCTAGGAATGCCAGAATAAGAAGTTGCCCAGATTCCACAGTCCAACCTTTCTTGGTTTCTAACATCATTGGGAAAGGTTAGCTTGTGTTTCCAGTTTCCACAAGTGTATCTCCTCTCCAGAATTCCCTCTCTTCAAACAGGCAGAAGGTTCCTCTGTGTGATGCTGCCATGTGTAAGCAGAGTGTTCTGGTCACAGTCATGGACACTCTGACCAAGACATGCATGGGGCTCCATCTTCTCCATTTGCTTCATTTGACCACATTGGTTTTACTAGTATCATTCTGGATTTGCCCCGGCATAATGGAAAGAAAGATCAGGCACTGAAGTGAGAAATTCTTTCTACCATAGGTAGAAATAGGAACTCACATGTCACTGCTGCTTTCAAATGTATTTCTAAATGAAAATACCTTTTATACTGTCAGCAATATAACACGGAGATGACAGGTTCTGTTGGTTTTCCATCAGTTACAGCCTGTGTCAGCAGCTTTTCAGGATCCAGAACACACTCCAGTTTCTGCACTAAAAGCCATTTCTTTATGTTGCCTTTTTGGCACTCTGAGTGCTAGTGCCTTGTAATGCATTTGTTATTCCTTTTTTCATAGAAGAATCTGTAGCGTATTCCTTGGAAGATTTGTTGCCACAGCTTCCACAATCACCTCCTATTTTTTCCATATCTCTTTTAAATACAATTCAGTTAAATAGGTTGATGGTGTTTGCATTATTCTAAGCAGAATTCTTGGCAATATGACAAGCTGAACTGGGCTGAGTTTTTGTGGTTTTATGATAGTCCTGGCCACAGCTGATGTTTCTTAAACTAAATGTTTGAAAACAAAAACATGGGTTTTCTTAAATGTGAGATTCCTGTCTCTGGTTATGTAGAAGTTATTTGGGGCAGGAGGCAAAAATTGCAGAAGGAAGAATACCCTTTCACAGATATCCTACAAAATGTGTTAGAAAAAAATTCAAAAGCACAAATAATAGTTCTGTGTCTGACTGTTAGTACTTGTATTGCAGAAGCGTCTTGCAGCCCTAATTAGGGACTAAAATATCTTGTTTCAGGCTCAGCCAAGGAATAAAAGATGATGCCTGCCCATACAATACGTAGACCGAGATTCATTGATGTTTGATGGAGATCAGGAAGGATGGTGAAGTGATAGTCTACCCTTCTGAAAGAAATATGTAAGTTTAATACTTTTTCTTCTCTATTAGTATATTCATGTCTTCTAGTCCTAGACATTTTACCTTTATCAGTTCCTGGGAATTCATTCAGAACTTAGCAATGTGACACTTGCCTTGCCAGCTGTTTACAAACCTCCCTGCATAACCCAGCTATTGCATCTCAGAGCTGATTTGCAACAGCTCCACTAACTCAGCTCTTGGCCTTCCAGAAGGGGAGGATTCAACTATGACATTCTGTGGCACTTTGCAAATGCCTAGAAAAAAAAGATATTAATGCAGAGTCTATGAAGATCAGTTTCAGCAGCTGTGTTATCAGGATTTGCCCCAACGTCCAAGAAGTGTTGCTCGTTTAATTGCATTTGTCCGTGGTTTCACTTCTGGACAATTAATGTGACAAACAGATTTCCAGTTAGCAAATTTCATACTCATCCCAAATACAATTTTATTGTCACTGAATGAAGAGAGGGAAAGTGATCTCCCTCAATTTTTGTTTCTTCTTTGAAGATCAATCGCCACCGTGTGCAGCACGTATTTTCTGTTTATGGGATTGATAAGTTTGAATGATTAAAATGTATATTGGAATATGTAAATTGATCATGTGGGAAGTGACATATTGAAGGCTAGTTCTCCTTTTTGTGCTTGGAAGTGTTCATTTGCTGATGGAAATGGATTCTCCCATATGCCCTATGCTTTTAGAAATTATTTGAATCAAACCCTTTGGAAAAGCAAAGAGAATGAAATTAACAAGACAGAGTACACTAGAGATACAAAAATACACAGGTATCTTTCTTGTCAGTCCTTATTGCTGTCTCTTCATTGAAAAAAACAGCAGGCAAACAGAAAGATTTCTATGTAATGGACATAGTCTAGCGAAAAAATAAATCACGTATTTCTGCTGAAGATTTTCACATTAGCCTCCTCACATTCCTTTTTCTCCATACTGTTGTACAGTTATTAAGTGGTAGTTTCCTTGCGTGATGCTGATGAGGAAAGGGCTATGTCTTAAGAAAAAAAACATCCCCACTGACCATATGAAAACGCATTTTTATAATCAGATTTGTTTTGAAATAGGGTATTAGGAAGCCTTCCTTAGTTTTCCTTCTCGGGACTGGAGGGTTGCTCACTGGCCTACTTACGCCATCTTCTGGATACTTACAGAACTGCCTTTTATCACAGGAAAAGCCTCCATCAAGAAGCATTAATAATTATCATTGCCTTGAAATAATTTGCTAATTGAATCCCTGAAGTAATTTTCTTTCTTGTTTTATAGAATTTAGAGCAAGCCAAAAGTTACTGAATTATTAATAACGTATCATATTCAGCTATTATGAATAACCAGAAGATTGGACAAAAAAGGTCTTTGTAAGCGTGGTCCCAACAATAATGATAGTGAAGTTAGGTTTTACAAAAAACTACCTTTTATGCTGATACTTTACTAATGAGAGCCCCATTTTCTCAAAGACTGGCTTTTCATCTCTTGGGGATAATCACGTAGAAGGAACAGATGTTAATCATGTTGCATAATACGTGTGCTGTGTGACACTCGGTTACCGTTCTGATCCAAGTGGTAGAAGAATCTGCAAAGAGCAGTTGATGTTGTCTGAGCTTCTGGAAATTTCAGCTTTGCTATTATGTTTATTCATTTAATCACTCTTGCCAAATCTCACATCAGGTAATTACATCTGTCTTAGAAGGCAGGGAAAAAGTCTTCTGTAGCCTCGTTGTATTTCATTTTCCATAGTATAGAATGGTTATCTTGCAAACTGGGTTCTACTGCAGCTTCCAAAGCAGTAGAGAGGTGGCACAGGCAGAGCAGAAGAAATGTGGAGATTTATCCTTCTGAGTGAACAATGTTTTGTGAGTTTGAGTTTCAGTTCACACCTCACAGCGCAACTGGAAATAGCAGACTCCTACCACACGTGTTAAGTGAAACAAAGTGGGCATCTGAAATATTAAATATTCAGGTTTTTTAAGTGCCTTCTGTTTCTTGAGAAATATATCAGTGCATAAGTAAAGTGCATTCAGGATTGAATTGATTAATGACAGTAGACATGGTGAATTGTGTTATTGTAGACATCAAGAAAGTGTCCTGGTCAGATCCAGGTCAATATGCTGTGTCTCACTAACAGGGTTAGCACAGGAGAGTCGAGGTTTCCGTTTTGAAAGCTTCTCATCACTTTTGAAGAGCGCGGAGAGCAGGGGCGGCACAGAGAACGCCGCCCAGGGAAGCGCTGGCTCCGCGTCTCTTCCCTCGCTTTTCCCCGATCGCCAGCCTTCCCATCCAAGTGCAATTACAGGCTAAGATGGAAAGCCACATCAGAACAGCCTGATTCTCTCATTATTCTCAGTCTTCAGTACCAGCATATGTTAAGAAAGAAAAAGGCCATTTTCAGTTTCTTTGAAGGTGATGGTGGCTTTTGAACTGAGTTGAGAAACTTTGTCATCACCACAAGAGCTACAATGTCGGTTCCCTACTTGCTCTCAGAAAATTTGAGAGAAGTCCCCAGCTTGGCCTATGGGATTTTTTAAAACACTAATCCAACACTTTGTTACTAAGTGTTTAATTATTAGGACTGTGAAATACAACACCTAGAGCATTAATAGAAAGAACTAATTATAGCACACTCAGCACATGCTTTGCCCTTCACTTATAAAATCTCTTGTCATTTATTTGTCCTTTAAATGACTTCTTGTAATACCTTAATCAGGACAAATGGATCCTTCAGAAGAGAGAAAATGGCCCCAAACTGGCGCAGAAAGATCTGATTAAAACTTATCCTCCTTCTGTGGCAGCCTGAAGATCCCGGGGGATCTGCCATTGCTCAACAGAGCAGAGAGAAGAGCAGGCAGGGAAAATGCTTTCTGCCTGAGACCAAAAGATTTTATTGCTGCCATGCTGCCATCCACTCTCTGTAGGACCATCCTGTGATCAGTCTCTCTTGTATCCTTTAAAACTCAGTGTCAGAAGTTTGGTTCCACTGTGATTATTTTCCCCTTTACTGATTGTGTGCCATTTACTTTTACGTAAGATTTTTATAAACGAGGCAAAACAAAGACAGAGATGAAGCTTGTCCGGAGATAAACACTTGTGCTGCTGGGACTCTGTCGAGGGTTAAGATTGCGGGGTGACAATCAAACCCTGGCAGATGTATTGTTAACCTCCTCTCCCCCCCCCACTTCCCCCTTTTGCCCCTCCCTCTCCCCCCTTCCCACTCAGGACAGGCGATCGGGAGGGAAAGAAGGACAGAGAGAGAAGAGTTGGAAAAGTTAAAGATGTTTTACTAATGCTACTAATAAGAATAGAGAAAATAATACAAAATATACAAAACCAATCTTGTAAGTCTCAGCAACTGCAGAGCCAGCACCCAAAGTCCTGGATTAGACTCTGTAGCCAACCGGAGCTGGATTCAGTCTCTCACTAGGCCTCAGTTCGCAGGGACGACCAGCAAGGTCCTCTCCTAATGTCAGCCATGAGGAAAAAAAAAAGGAAAAAAGGCAAAGGGGACGAGATCCTCGTGATCTCCCACTTTTATATGAAGTATTCACGTGAATGGAATGTTATACACCGTTGGTCAGTCTCTCGGTCACCAGTTTCTCGTTGCCCCTCTCGCGAGATGTCCATCCGTGCTTATCAATAAGTTTGCATTCCATTGCTAGGTTTAACCAAAACATGTGTCGGGTTCTCCAGGAAAATGCAGCTAATATGAAGGCTTTAGCTGACAGGCAAAAATTCACTAAAAGAGAAACTTGTTTTTTAACAAAACCAGGACATTCCACCCCTTATAATATGACATTCACTGAATACTTAAACCTTATCAATACAATCTATCAATACAATCTAATTAATCACTACTACTATATATATATACATATGTACATATATACACAGGAGTAATTAATCAGTGGACCATCCTTTGAAAAGTTCATTAAGTTCATTTTGTCACAACAGTCTCCCAGGGCAGGAAAAATGATACAAGTGCATCTCATGACCACTGTTTGTGGGTTAAGGACACCAACTTCGAAGAAGGTGTTGGGCGCCACTCGAAGAAGCTAGCTCTAGTTTCATCACCATTGTCTTGATCTGAAAGACACTTATTAAACATTGTTAGTGCGGCAATTCACATCATACAGTTCAGCATTGCATATTTTCACCTAAAATCAAATCCCCTTGAGGTACACACCGAACTTCTCCATCCTTAAGCATCACCCACCAGGTGCTGCCAGGTCCCTGGGCAAAAACAATCCCACGAATAGGTTTGCCTTTGCCTGAGGCAGGAGTAACCCAGACTGCCTTTCCTAAGATATTTTTCATGTGTACTACAGGGACTTTATCTCCTTCTACAGTCCATAGAATTTCTGATTGGGCAGGCCCGGCTCGATTGGTTGATCCCCTAGTGTTGACCAACCAAGTGGCTTTTGCTAAATGTGAATCCCAGTTTTTAAAGGTTCCGCCACCAAGTGCCTTTAGTGTAGTTTTTAACAAACCATTGTACCTTTCAATTTTCCCAGAGGCTGGTGCATGATATGGAATATGATATACCCACTCAATACCGTGTTCTTTGGCCCAATTGTCTATAATACTGTTTCTGAAATGAGTACCATTGTCTGATTCAATTCTTTCTGGCGTACCGTGCCGCCAAAGGACTTGCTTCTCAAGGCCCAAGATAGTATTTCGGGCTGTAGCATGAGGTACGGCATATGTTTCCAACCATCCAGTGGTTGCTTCCACCATTGTAAGTACATAACGCTTACCTTGACGTGTTTGTGGAAGTGTAATATAATCAATCTGCCAAGCTTCTCCATACTTATACTTTAACCATCGCCCCCCATACCATACAGGTTTTAACCGTTTTGCTTGTTTGATTTCGGCGCAAGTTTCACATTCATGAATAACCTGTGAAATAGTGTCCATAGTTAAATCCACCCCTCGATCACGAGCCCATTTGTATGTTGCATCTCTACCTTGATGCCCTGAAGCATCATGGGCCCACCGAGCTAGGAAAAGTTCACCTTTATGTTGCCAATCCAAGTCCACCTCAGCTACTTTGATCTTAGCAGCTTGATCCGCTTGTTGGTTGTTTAGATGTTCCTCGGTGGCTCGACTTTTAGGCACGTGAGCATCTACATGACGAACTTTCACAGGCAGGCTCTCTAGCCGAGCAGCAATGTCTTGCCACAGTGTGGCAGCCCAAATGGGTTTACCTCTGCGTTGCCAGTTGCTTTTCTTCCATTGCTGTAGCCACCCCCACAAGGCATTTGCTACCATCCATGAGTCAGTATAGAGGTAAAGTATTGGCCACTTCTCTCGTTCAGCAATGTCCAAAGCCAGCTGGATGGCTTTCACTTCTGCAAACTGACTGGATTCACCTTGTCCTTCAGTGGCTTCTGTAACTTGTCGTGTGGGACTCCACACAGCAGCTTTCCACCTTCGATGTTTTCCTACAAGACGACAGGATCCATCTGTGAACAGTGCATACTGCTTATCAGTCTCTGAAAGCGTATTATATGGTGGTGCTTCTTCAGCACGTTTTACTTCCTCCTCATCTGGAGACATCCCAAAGTCTTTGCTTTCTGGCCAGTCTGTAATAACTTCTAATATCCCTGGACGGTTGGGACTTCCAATTCGAGCTCGTTGCGTGATCAGTGCAATCCATTTACTCCATGTAACTTCGGTTGCATGATGTGGAGAGGGAACCGTCCCTTTGAACATCCAGTTCAGCACCGGCAGTCGAGGTGCCAGGAGGAGCTGTGCTTCAGTGCCGATCACTTCTGAAGCAGCTCGAACTCCTTCATATGCTGCTAGTATCTCCTTTTCAGTTGGAGTATAGTTGGCCTCAGATCCTTTGTATCCTCGACTCCAAAAACCTAAGGGTCGACCTCGGGTTTCTCCTGGTGCTTTCTGCCAGAGGCTCCAGGTAAGTCCATTATCTCCGGCTGCGGTGTAGAGCACATTTTTAACATCTAGTCCAGTTCGGACTGGTCCAAGGGCCACCGCATGAGTTATCTCACGCTTAATTTGTTCAAAGGCTTGTCGTTGTTCAGGACCCCACTCAAATTGGTTCTTTTTACGAGTCACTCGATAGAGAGGGCTCACAATGTGGCTGTAGTCAGGAATATGCATTCTCCAAAAACCTACAACGCCCAAGAAAGTCTGTGTCTCCTTCTTATTAGTAGGTGGAGACATTGCTGCAATTTTGTTGATCACATCCATTGGGATCTGACGACGGCCATCTTGCCATTTTATTCCTAAAAACTGGATCTCTCGTGCAGGTCCCTTGACCTTGCTTCGTTTTATGGCAAAACCAGCATCCAAAAGAATATGAATTATTCTCTCACCCTTCTCGAAGACTTCTTTCGCTGTGTCGCCCCATACAATGATGTCATCAATATATTGCAAGTGTTCTGGAGCTTCACCTTGCTCCAGCGTGGTCTGGATCAGTCCATGGCAGATGGTAGGACTGTGTTTCCACCCCTGGGGCAAGCGATTCCATGTATACTGGATGCCCCTCCAGGTGAAAGCAAACTGCGGCCTGCACTCTGCTGCTACAGGAATAGAGAAAAATGCATTAGCAATGTCAATTGTAGCATACCACTTGGCTGCCTTTGACTCCAGTTCAAATTGCAGTTCTAGCATGTCAGGCACAGCAGCACTCAGTGGTGGTGTAACTTCATTCAGGCCACGATAGTCTACAGTTAGTCTCCACTCATCACTAGACTTACGCACTGGCCAGATTGGGCTGTTAAAAGGTGAGCGAGTCTTACTGATCACACCCTGGCTTTCCAATTGACGGATCAGCTTCTGGATAGGAATCAAAGAGTCTCGATTGGTGCGATATTGCCGGCGATGCACCGTCGTGGTAGCAGTTGGCACCTGCTGATCGTCAACCCTCAGCAGTCCTACAACAGAAGGGTCATCTGAAAGACCAGGCAAATCAGACAGCTGTTCAATTTTCTCAGTGTCCACAGCTGCTATACCAAATGCCCACCTATACCCTTTTGGGTCCTTAAAATACCCTCTCCTGAGGTAGTCTATACCAAGGATGCACGGAGCATCTGGACCAGTCACAATGGGATGCTTTTGCCAGTTTTTTCCAGTTAGGCTCATTTCAGCCTCTACAACAGTCAGCTCCTGGGATCCCCCAGTCACTCCAACAATATTGATGGATTGCATTCCTTTATAATTAGAAGGAATTATTGTGCACTGAGCACCAGTGTCCACTAAAGCTTTATACTCCTGGGGTTGTGTTGTACCAGGCCATAGTATTTGTACAGTCCAATAGACTCTGTTATCCCTTTCCTCCACCTGGTTGGAGGCAGGGCACCTCTAATTCCTGTTTTGCACAGTCTCTGGGTGTGAATTAGAGGTTCCTTCAAGAGCATCAGAATCTCTTCTGCTCCTTTTGTAAACTGGAGCAGCCACCTTCCTAGGAGTTTTTCCTTTTATCTCACGTACTCGTTCTTGAAGTTCTGAGGTAGGCCTTCCATGCCACTTATTCATGTTTTCTCCCTGCTCATGTAGGAAGAACCACAGTGAACCTCTTTTTGTGGGCTGTCTCTGCCCTCTCTCTCGAGATTGGAAACGCCTTCTCCTAACAGCTGAAACATAGGTTTGTGCAGGTCGTGAACGGTACGAGTCTTCTCTGAGCTCTTTGATTTCTTGCAACAGCTTTTCAAACCGGTCATCAGATTTTTCACACAGTTTCTCCACAGCGGAGACACAAGCCCGTAGAGAACCAGCAAGGCTGTCCTCAAAGTACCGGAGCTGCTCAATCACTTCATTAATTTCTTGTACACCTCTAGCCGACCAGACCATCCCTGCCAATGACTTAGCATATGCAGGTGGTGCACTTTGTACAAATCTGCGCCACATAGATTTTGTACAATTGATTCTATCTGGGTCTGTCCCCTCTTGGCTGTTTGGTCCTAGATAGATGATCTCTCGCACAGCTAATTCTCTCAGGAACTGGATACCTCTCTCCATAGTATTCCATTTCCCTAACTTGGATATACAATCTTCCTTGTAGGGAAATCTGACTTTCATAGCTGCCAGGAGTCGGGTCCAGAGAGTAGCGGCATTAGACTCTCTTGAAATTGCCCTATCAATGGTGGAATCTTTTGACAGAGATCCCAGCTGCCTGGCTTCACCACCTTCTAATTCAATTGTTTCTGCCCCATTGTCCCAGCATCGCAGCAGCCAGGTTAAAATATTCTCGCCTTCACGACGACTAAAGTCTTTTCGCAGATCTCTCAGCTCACCTGGAGAAAAGGACCGAGTGGTGGTCACTTCATCTCCACCCTGTCCTGATGATGCGTCTTGGGTTGATGTTGGCCCTGTGCCATCACCTGCTGCACGGGTAGTCTTTCTAGTGACTTTCTTACAACCAGCAACTGATGCTGATATGGGTTCACCATCATTTGATTCATTTTCAGAGTCTGAATGACTGTCACAGTGATTGCTGTGGTTACAGCAGCAACAGTGCCCAGTGTGTGAAGGCGGGGGGGCTGCCTTGTTAGCCTTTGAGGCTGGAGAGGTAATGTTATCTGCAGCGACCTTGGCAGAGGAGCTCTGCGGAGGAGCTGTAGCTTCAGCCTGTGAAGCCGCGGTTGGGGGGGCAGTGGCTGCAGCAGCAGCTTTGGCTGTTTTGCCTTTTCTCGAGCGGCTAGGAGTGCTTTTTGCTAAAGCTTCTGAAGACGCACTGCAAATCTCAGGACTAAAAAGAGACGCAAACTTCCTATTGAACCTCATTTCTCTTAACAGTAACACAAACTGACATACATTCAGCAAACCAGATAACACCATCACAGTTCTATCAAAGCTCCAAGGATATTCAAAGTTCTCTAACACATTTGCAAACTGTCCCAGCGAAATCACAAAAGTATTGTTAGTCAGCCTTTCTAAAGATTCGCTTGACCAATTAGCAAATATAGAGCCATTCTGCTCTTTAATCTCTCCTGGAGGTTTTTCAAGGTAAAGCAGAAGCGAGTAGAAATTCATTAGCGGCTGCAGAATAATGAAATAAACCAGTGCCAAACCACACAGAATCATCATGACCGCTGTCCAGTTTCTTGTTGTTATATAATGAATACTTCGATTCAGAAAGAAACACCAACACAGGTATGGGATCAGCGAGCACAATGTAGAAAATAACTGATACAACTTATGCCACAACATCTTTAAGTCAGTGTAATTCACTTTGCCTTAATACCACTAAATAATATCTGAAGCAAACAGACGCGCGAGTATCACAACTCTATGAGTTGGCACCGTGCCAAGAAAATTGAAAGGTACGTCAGAGCAGTAGAAAAGCCAAAAATCTCCAAATTTACCCCGTTCTCTTCGCCCCACGTTGGGCGCCAATTATCTGTCGAGGGTTAAGATTGCGGGGTGACAATCAAACCCTGGCAGATGTATTGTTAACCTCCTCTCCCCCCCCCACTTCCCCCTTTTGCCCCTCCCTCTCCCCCCTTCCCACTCAGGACAGGCGATCGGGAGGGAAAGAAGGACAGAGAGAAGAGAGTTGGAAAAGTTAAAGATGTTTTACTAATGCTACTAATAAGAATAGAGAAAATAATACAAAATATACAAAACCAATCTTGTAAGTCTCAGCAACTGCAGAGCCAGCACCCAAAGTCCTGGATTAGACTCTGTAGCCAACCGGAGCTGGATTCAGTCTCTCACTAGGCCTCAGTTCGCAGGGACGACCAGCAAGGTCCTCTCCTAATGTCAGCCATGAGGAAAAAAAAAAGGAAAAAAGGCAAAGGGGACGAGATCCTCGTGATCTCCCACTTTTATATGAAGTATTCACGTGAATGGAATGTTATACACCGTTGGTCAGTCTCTCGGTCACCAGTTTCTCGTTGCCCCTCTCGCGAGATGTCCATCCGTGCTTATCAATAAGTTTGCATTCCATTGCTAGGTTTAACCAAAACATGTGTCGGGTTCTCCAGGAAAATGCAGCTAATATGAAGGCTTTAGCTGACAGGCAAAAATTCACTAAAAGAGAAACTTGTTTTTTAACAAAACCAGGACAGACTCCCACTGACTTGGGCACAGCAGGGGCCAGAAGTGATGGGGATTCACAGGCATCCAGATTAGACCTCTCACTGTGAACAGGTAATTGAAACACCATAGCCCATCACCAGCATTTACCAGTGTCACCCTGAGACCCCCCCGCCTCGATGTTCCCCTGGGGTACCCCCAGAATCATCGATAAAGGTAATTAGTTTAAAGCAGACCCTGAACAAAACAGAGGCTTCACATGCTCCTTCTGCCGTCATGTACAAGCAAAGCAGAAGCTGAGGCCATCGATCACCCGTGCTTGTGTTTGCACAGACAGCACTCCTGACCCCAGCCCTGCCATTGTCCCCTCAGCAATGGCTATTTCCGTGTAGTGTTTCGGTGATTGTCAGCATGATGTGTTGTAGACCCAACACAAGCTTACACAAACAGTAAACACACAGAATACTTTCATTATTATTCTTGCATATTTTTCAGAAAATATGGCAAAACACGGCATAATTCTAATGTGACCATTATGGTTATAGTTTGCAATAAAAAAGTCATCTTGGTTATTAGCAGTGCTGCTAAATCACTGACCTGATTGGAAATGTTCCATCTGGAATTATAAATTAAGGACAGATTAGCAGAGTAGTGATTTATTGTGCAAATAGATCCTGCTGACGGCATTCAGGAAAACTTATCTGCCTGCCACTCAGCCAAATTCTTTTATCACAATTGACTAAGGTTTCCAGCCTTGAATTATTAGTTAATAACATCAGAGCAAAAGCAAAATTTATAGCTTAAGTAAACTTCAAAACAGGAGAACAGTGCCTTAGATACCAGACTTAGTGCTTGCCTTAGGCAAAGCATTTTTCTTTTAGCACAGAATTGTAATAAAACAAAAGTAAGATTTGTGACTAATTCCACGTTTTATTGCCTATATAACTTACTTGATGGCAGAATACTATCTTCTGAGCTGTTCGTTCCTCATTTGTGTATTTTAACACCAATAGTCATCGTGCTATAGCTGAGCATAGGCCAATTGCACACATTCAGATATGTACAAACCACGAAATTTGAAAGTAACACATCTGTGGTTTCTATTTAGGGAAATTTGATACAATCCCTGCTTTATCATTTCACCTGGTTTATCAAACGTGCTTGAGGAAACCCATGGATTTCTTCAACTAATTTAGCGAAGATAGTTATTTGAATGAAAAGAATAACCATACCTTGTCCTCTGTCAACAATTTCTTAGCATTTACAGTATTATTTACAATTGTGTAATAATACTAATAGCCACCAGATGCCAGCATAAGCACGCAGGCACTAAATAAGTGCCTGTTTCATGCTAAAAGGCAGGGTGGTGCAGACCTCTCAAGTCATTATGCAGTCACAGTCATGCGAAGAGTAGAAGTGCACTTTCTTTTAGATGTTTCAACGTCATATAGAAATAAAAGATCTGATCATTGAGGCAGGTTCACATGGCACTGTACTGAAGTTAATCTTGGATTTAAAGAGACCACTTACTGGAGAAAGGGCTGTATCACTCGCCTAGCTGGTCATCACCTTCTCTGCTCAAAACTGGCTTTTTTCCATATGGAACTTTGACTGGAATTTCTAGCCTAATAGATCTGTTGTTTCAGTTTCTTGTTGTTGTTTGTTTGTTTTCCTTTGCATACTAAACTGAGGATCATTAATACCAGATCTTCTATTTGTGTAAGTCTGCACAGAATATGCCAAAATCCATCATCTATTCAGAGCAGGATGGACCTTCCAGACATGTCACATTCTCAGCCGTGGACACGTGAACAGTGTAGGCAGGAAGAACAAAAGGCAAGTTCCTCATAGTGCAAACATACTGTGATGCTTTCAAATGCAGATTTTCCTCTTGATTAGTTTCAGCTGAACATATGAACATGCTGCATGTGAAATTAAGTTACACATACTTATCCACGTATACTAGCAACATGGCAATGTGGTTTTCTGCAAGCATCTACCCACACGTCTGTGCTGTCTTTGGATCACATTTTAAATGTCCTGGAGATTATAAAAGAGAATATGAAACTCATTGATTAGTGTGTTTTTAAAAAAGGTATGAATCTGATGAAGTAACACAGCCATTGCGGAAGTGACTGCCATTTGGAGTAGAAATAACCATAAAGCTTTAACTACCCAGAGCGTGGCCAGCAGCAGCCAGAGAGCCGAGATATTCTGCACTCCGTAAACAAGTTCTCTGAAAGAAAAATCCAGAGGTGCCACCTTGTGGACGATGAAAAAAAATACAAGTAACAAAATAGGTAGTATCTCATTTTTATTATCATAAATATACAGTAACTTTGAATTACAAGATCACTTTCCAATGAAACTACTAGCAAAAATATCCACCAAAATGTTCAAATAAATAGAACACATGATTACCAACATCAAAAGCTCAGCTGCAAATTCTCAGTTAATAGAGTTCCAGTCTTTACAGGTAGAGTGGTCTGTTTAAGTGTTTTTCAGAAGAAAACCCACTAGTACCAATGGGAGCAACAAAGGCTCAATACCTTTAAAATAAGGCAAAAAACAGTGCATTACAGGTAATTTCATACTGTAGAAATTTCAGCTGTAATATCTGTCAAAATACTCTCATATTTCTAACAAGATCCTTTAAATAGCAAATACAAGATAAAAGTTACCTCAAGCGACAAATGAAACACAGAAAGGACACAAGCAATAATGGGATTATGGCATAATGGAGCATCGTGGAGTGAAACAACACCAATGAAACAAGACCAATGAAATAAGAAAATAAATATAACCACCCTAATTTCTGACCTGCTGTATATAACTGAAAGGTATCACACGGTGTGAGGGGCTGCGGGGGACGCAAAACTTTATCTGACCACAGTATTTCACTGCAGAGATACAAGTAATGTAGAGAAAAAAAGGAACATGTCAAGAGAAAAACAACATTTTTTAAAAAATTCATGTTATGCATTAAAAATACAGCTTAGCATTACCAAGGGAAACAGTTTATACCTATTGGAATACAATTCTGTTTCTTAACATCCTTATAACAGGGTAACTTCACTGAAAACAAGAGAGTTGTTTAAAGCTTATGCTAGTGTAACTGAAGTAGAATCTCGCTATTTATTTAAAATGCAACCTGAGTGTATCCGTTCTGTAGGTATTACTGCAGAACACGACATTTTCAAATTATCCAGGAAAAAATAAATCACTCTGTTTCAATATCTCACATCACAGTAAACTTATTCTTCAAGAAGCATCCTCAGTGCTCAGCTTAGACACACGTATGATCATATTGCTAAACATGGTGGGAAAAATATACATAGTCACACAAACACTGTGCTCTGGAAGTATTTTAATTTCAAACTGAATGTATTTGATGGAATAAACTATACTTAGAAGTGCTTCTAAAGACAATATCAATACAAAATGAAGGAAACATAAACCATAGTCCTCTTCATAAAAGGAGCTCTTTTTATCTATAGGCCCAGACAAAATGGAAGCAAAAGTGCTACAGGATCAACTCCAACCCTTGCAGGTCTGCTCATGCTAAGAGCTGCTTTTTGAGGCAAAATTACATAATCTATATAATCTATTTCTGTACGTGAACAAAGAAGACTGTGTAAGAAATATCAAATCAATGAACAAAAGTGAGACTTGTGTGATTATCATGTGAGACAAACTCACTTGGCCAGATCACAGCCAAAGCTTAATGATGAACACGTACTCAGACTCATTTCAAGTGGCATCACCATCTCTGCCTGCTTAACTTTTCAGTCTCCAAAAACAGACTGATGTCCGTCAGATCACAAGCGCTACCTTCAAACAAACCTTTCCTAGGCCTGTGACAAAAAACTTTATTCAGTGCTAATCAAAGCCGACTGAAACACTATTTATTTATTCTTTAAGAAGTGATCATGCAAAATGTGCCTGTATCTACATGCCCTCCTTATAACCTAGGAAAGAATCAATATAGAGTAACATTTCAGAGAAAAACTTAGCATACACTAATATTCAGTGCTATAATAACATGCTAACTTAATTACTGCATCTAACAGAACTTGTTTAAACAAATGCTATTCAGATTATTGACTCGATGCTGCTCACCTTGCGTTTGGTGCTTCTAACAGTGCCCTAAACCAGAGTACTAAAGTCATGCACTAAAGTAGCGCTTATTGGCAACAGCAGTCCTACTAACTTGTGCTACTGTTAACGTGAATCAGGAAAACTTGACTAATAAAGGTTTGCAGAGTTTGGCCAGAGCTTCAAATTGTAGCACTGGATGCAAGAACCTTTCCATGTAAAAAAAGCCGAAATACCCGATGAGTCTGGAACAAAACAAAAGGATGAAATAGCAAGAATGGAACGTGCTGGTCCTCCACGGTTGCTGGTGTTGAACGCCCTCCTTTAAGTTTCACCACACTTCTGACACAGCCCATTTATTTGATCTTCGAGCAGGTCAGATTAAGTTTCACTTTAATTGCATAGAGCTGAATGCACATGCGACTACAATCCATTTCAATTGTATCTTCACAAATACTGAATATGGAAATATAATACTCTGTATTACATGTGTTTCTTTTGTCAATTTAAAATTTCACATTTGGTCTCCAGCAGACTAGGAAAAAAAACACTAAAAATATTTCTTAGACTATTCCTGAGCAATGTACTGTAAAATACTCTAGTTTATTACTACATTTATTAATATTCTCACATTTTAAACTATAGATAAATCCATGCTTTGAAATTTTACAAAGCTGTAGATCTGATAGGCACAATGAAAGAGCAGAAACAGCTAAGCATCTTAAAACCAAGATGAGATCAACAAGTGCAATTTAGCTATATACATAATGTACTCTGTAGTATTTGCTACTTTTCCATTTTCTATCACAATGTGAAGGATCCACTTGTAAAATCTGGTCCATCAGACCTCAGCTCCCTTTTCATAAACAATTCACTGTGGTGGCTGAGGATGAAGTTAATGCTGCTCAGTATTTAATTTTAAAATGAAAATACAAAGCATCCTCTAGAATTTCATCTTTAATGAGATTGTGTCCCCAGCTGCTGTGATTGATTAATTTGAAATTATAACAGATGAACTGACACTCGAACACTCACTGAACCATTCTTCATATTCTCATGTATCTCACAAGCACAGGAGAAAGGAGAGGGTCCAAGGACAGGGTTGTACCATTTCTTTCTGTCAGGTATTTCCCCACATCACTGCCCTAAACCTTGAAACAAGAAGCCAAACAAACTGAAGTAGACTGGGCCATGGGATAACCAACAGTCATCTCGGGTGATTGAAAATAGGAATCTTTTATATCAAAATATATCTTTACTTGAACTTAGAATAGCCTTTAAATTCACCCCCCAGTTCTGCAAATTAGACCACAGAGTCTCTATTAACACCCTTATTTTGCATTAGTCATATATATCCATGTGCAATTTGAAATTTGGCCATTTCCTTTAAATTACAAAAATCACCAAGGCTTACAAAATGAACTTCAAGGAAAGTTGTCTGTAAACACAGTGAGGATTTCTGGGTATAAAAATACACATTCCATTTTCTTAATCTGTCACTATTGAAGCTGTCTGCTCCCCAATATTAATAATTTTTTGTCTTAAAAAGAATACTTTCTGCATTAAAATATTTCAAAACATTTTCTCCATTCTTCTTATACAAAAAATCTAATTCATCAAAAATATCCAATTCATCATCTCCATTTTCTGTGAAGAATTACAGTTTTTCTTTGCATAGATAAGCATGCTCCATTACTTTATAAAAAACAGTTGAGCCCTTTTCCATCAGAAAACACCATCAACCTGTCCCGCAAAACAGCACATCTGTTCACAAACAAAAGCATGGATCCTATTCTCTCAAATACACCAATTAAGCATGAGAAACACCACAGACTTCAGTGGATTTCACCTGGTGCAAACAGGAGGGCATGTTATCATTGTATATTTCTCTAAACTTTTATACTCTACTATTGTTACCTTCATTGAGCAATTGTAAATATTTTTGAGGACAGACCAGCGGAAGACACTTGCCTTCAGGGAAAAGATTTCCTGCTGGCCTTGCTGGCTAAAGATCAAATGTATTGAAATGAGCAGTGGTGATTTAGAACCATGCAGCAAGAACATATTTTCTCAGGATCTTCCTCTGAAGAAAACATGACCCTTCTGCACTGGCTAAATGCTTTCTAGCAGTCAAGAAGCATCGACATATACTAATGAATTTTTCTTCAGTTAAATTTGCGTGATGTTTGCTTCGTGCCATTTGGTTTTATTTTCCTGTCCCCTGTTGGTTTTTTAGAAGGAACACAATTGTTGGCATTGCCATTCTTCTTTGGATTTGTACATGAGTATGTTTTTAAGCTTTTGATGGGAGCAGCTGAACCATTAAATACTGGGGTTTGCTTAAGGGGTCTGATATTACCGACACTTTGAATTTTGGAACTGTTCTCAGAGGGCTGCACATTGAAAAGCTGTTGCTTTGCAGTCGTCTTTTTTTTCAGTTCACTCCTGACCTCACCAGATTGTCTGTGAGAAGACACTGCACATCCCATTCCCTCAGAAAGTTTCAAGCGACCCGGATGAGAATATAACTGGCGACTTTCTTCACAGTATGAATCTCCCCTGTGACCTGAGTAGCTTCTGGGCAGCTTTGTAACACTTTCTTGGGGAACCGCTTGCTTTTTAGGCAAAGGGTTGAGCAACGCTTTGCCTTTGCCAGGGCTCTTCAGGGTGTGGATGGGGCCGGGAGCGGTCTGAGGCCTGGCTTTGGCTGCCTTGCCTTTCTCGTTCTGCACAGTCTGCATTTGCAGCCATTCCAGCTGCAAAAGGCGATCAATGTATTTCTCAAGAAATCCTGTTGGCTTTGGTCGAAGTTCAGTTTTACCCTCTACGTTAACAAAGACGGTCAGTTGCTTCAAGTCCCAGGAGTTGAAAGGGGGTGGGAGGAAGTCTGGATAGTAATATTCTGATTCTTTAAAACCCATATCAGAGACATGTTCCAAACAAACTGGATCAATTTCTTCAGCTCTGAGAATGAGTTCTGGCGGTGTGCATGGAGATGGGGGAAGGGGAATCCTTTCTGAATCAGAGAGATCACTGGCACTATCATCTTCAGCATCTTCTTTAATAATTTGTACCGATTGAAAATCAAGAAACATTTCATTTAGAGATGCTTCTTGCCAGTTAGAAGAGCATGGACCAGCTTCAGCAACAAATTCTTCATAATTTCTTTCCAACTGATCGTTTTTACTGCAATAAATATGTGGCACTGGGACATCTCTAACGCTACAGAAACTACCTTGTGTGCTACTCTTTATGCTAGGAGGAATCCTCTGCATAAGGAATTCATTCTGTCTTCTTTCTGGGAGACTCCTCTTTGGTCCTTGTACTTTGTGCAGTGATGTGCAAACACTCGCGATCCTAAACAAAAAGAATGATCAAATCCTGTTAGAATCATTAACATCTGTGGAACAACAGCTTACAAAGGTTTTGCTACCTCCTTCAGAGACATGGATCTACACAAATGAAGGTAAACTGACAAGGAAACTTTGTAATGATGTGAAATAAATATTTGCTGGCAGAGACAACACTGTCTACTACTTTTTTGTTGTTGTTTTATTTTATTCTGATTTTGCCTGAGAACTCACTGAGTTTCCATATTGATTACTTAAATTTGTTGTCCTCATAAATGCTGAATTCTGGGACCAGTGAAGCCAAAGGCAAGGCAGGGAAGCCATGATTTCATCCCAAGCATTTGATATACCAATTTGAAATGTATACAAATTATTCTGAAAATCTTAACATGAAGTTACCTTTTTGACTGAGTATTGTCATCCAGCTGGTTTCTTCCCTTCTTAAAAATACTTGGTTGATTTCCATCTTGAGTGTCATGCGAAGTCTGAAAAGATATGAAAGCATGTGATGTTATTAAGAGCTGACATAAATTAAGTACCCTTTTTCGGTAAACAACAACGACAAAATAATAATTTACCTTTTCAGTGGCACTTGATACATTTTTGCCTAATCTTCCAGGAGAAGATTTCACATGAGAAATTGGTTTATTTAGTCCTTTGGTGCTTGGATGGCTTTTTCCATTACTATAACTAGCAAGAATTGAACAGAATATCACATATAAATAGCAGTGTATACAACCATCAGTATAGAAATACAATAAAAGTTTAGAATGCAATTCAGTTTAAAAAAGTGAGAGCGTTCATTACAATTACTCTTGGACTTGAAGTTCATCAGAACTACACCATGGTCACTGTATTTTTAATACTACTAATGCAAAAGTGAATAATTCAATCAGAAGAAATAATAGAACTTAGCCCTTATGCAGGATCCTCTTTCAGAGGATCTGAAAGTTACTTTGGGGATAATAAATACTAAATGTTAGAGACTACATTTTAAACTACTAATTTCGATAGTACCTGGTATGTAGTCCTACTGCAATTTAACAAAATTAATTATAAAATACAATATGAGGGCTACTGCAAGCCAAATCTTGCTTGCCTTTCTCACTTGCTTACTCTCAACAAAATCTGAAGGATTGTTCCAGTGAAGTTAAGGAGCAGAAGTGAGCAGGGAGCATACAGTCTATTTTGATACTAAAACAAACTATTTCACAACAAAGGCACAAATAAAATTCATTATTTCATGTTATACTGGGTTTGTGGAAATATTAGTAGGAGAAAAACTAATATGCAAGCAAAAGGAATGGGATTACTGATCTGGACAGCCTAAAATTCATACTTCCTCACTTAAATCCAATACATTTCTATCTAACCACACAGAATATTAAATCACTGTATTCTGTAAGAATCAGAAAACAGTGTTTATTCTACAAACAAGCAATATTACCAGCTTTAAAAAGAAAAGCTATAAAATATTATTTTAGAACAAGAACAAGCAAACTGTGCCCTCCCAGTCTAATGTAGTTTGACTGCAGTTCAGTTAATTTGTCAGGCCGTATATCTTGTTCAGTTTTTCTGTCAGTATAGTCAGATTTTACTTTAAAAAATCTGATTTCACCAATTCAAGAGCTTATAAAAGAATGAAAATAAGTCTCGTGCCTCCAGCATTGATGTGGGCAACTCGGTCACTCTGTGACCTGCAAAATCATACTGCACAATCATTTCAGAGGAAAGGGTAAAAGTCTGAACAGTACAGCCATGCACTTATTAACTAATCTGCAGTATTTAGGGATTTCTCTAACTAGAAAGAGGGAAAATAATTTCCTTACTTTACCATTCCTTTGTGGTTTTCATTGATTTGGCTTTCCTTTTTCTGTGTCTCTCTGTGCAGTAGTAAGGGATATTCTTGAATGCCTGGTCCCATTATAACTCTTTTTAAAGTGCATCTGCACCTTGATTTTTACATAATCTCCAGCTGACTTCAGTCTTTTGGGTTCGTAAGACACAGGTATCAAATGCAGACATCACCACATCCTAGAGATGCAGTAAACAAACACCATGAGATTCTTCCCAACCTGATTTATTTTTGAAGTGGTATAATAAGAGCATAATCAGCAAAACTGTACAGGAAAACACTGTCCCCTCCCCAAGAGCTTGCTTAATGGGAACCAGCATCACTGGCCTCGCTATTGCGGTTCCACGCGGGCTGTCACCGCCCAGGCACTGAGGACGGAGCCGAGCGGCGAGGGTTGGTCACCAGAGGGGACAGGAACAGCCCCTTCGCCAGCCTCGGCACAGCAACCACCGGGCTCTTGCCATGGGGTTTACCAGCCCGTCCCTGAAGGATTGTTGGTAAAATATAGGAAAAATATCGGTGTTAAAAGAGCGACTTTCCATTGTGTGATGTGCTCATCATCATTTTGTTCCTCCTGCGCAGTGTCACATGTGTTGACTGGAGCCAAGTATCACATTCAAGTGGTGGTGGGTGTTTCTGCTTTTAATTTAATGAGAACAGATGATCAACCACCCGCATTCTGTGCATGTTGAGTTGTCCTTTCTGTGTCAGAAAATGCACTGTTCCTATATTCATATGGGCAAATTTTGTATCAAATACTTAACTTTTTTCTCTTTTTTCCAAAACAGATCTCTCAGTACTCATAAGCTCCTACTAAAAATACTCCGAGCAGGATTTGTAACGTTCCTTTATTTTCCAGAAACTGCATTCCCATACCAGGGACGCACAGATTCGATTTGCAAAGGATGACAGATGACTAGCACCAAAATACCTCTCTTCACTCACCTCTAGCTCTGTTACAGTGCTATTTCTATATTTATAGCTATAGATCTGTATCTATTTACATTTGATGCTGTCATGATTTCAAACGCTTCTCCCCTCCCCGGCCGAGGAAGGAGGGCAGGGGGTTGTCTGTCCCCAGGCCCCACGGCCGGGGCTGAAGGGTCACCTCGCCGCCTCGGGAGAGCCCGAGTGAGGCACAGCGGCCGCGGGCTGGTCCCGCCGCTCCGAGCCCGCCATGGCCGCCTCCGCCCGCGCCCGCCGGGCCCCGCTCCGCTCCCTCCCGGGATGCACCAGCGATCCCCGCTGGTCGCTGCCACCGCGCTCCGTGACAACAGCTCGTTAATTAACGGACCGTCTCCACAGGTCTTCTGCTTTTCCACCCACTCCAGCCCCGCTGGTCCCGGCTCCCTCACCGCCGGCTCCCTCACCGCCGCCTCCCAGCCCCGCCGGTCCCCTGCCCGGTACCTGCCTGTGCCTCAACCGGTACCGGCAACTAAGGGCAGGCCGAAGGGCAGCGGCGTCAGGCGGACAGTGCGCAGGCGCGCGGCGACGGCGCGCACAGGCCGCTCGGTTGGATTGGCATGGGGTGGGCGGAGCAATCCACGCATGCGCACTCCGGGAAAGGGGGAAGTTGGCGGCGGTCCGTGCTGCGGGCGGCCGGCCTGGGGGCTGTCGCGGCAGCGCTGCTGCGGCGGGCGCCGGGGCGGGCTGGGCATCGCCTGGCCTCGCCGCGGGGCGGAGGGAGGGCCCTGCAGCTGATGTGGGCTGTAGAGTCGCCAAGCGCGGGTCCCTCCCCTTCCAGCCACAGGACCGAGCCTGCCCTCACAGCCCCGCCCGACAGCCTTCGCCGGGACAGCCCCCGCGCTCCCTCCAGCCTGTGCAGCAGCCCCGGCCTCGGCTCCGGCTCCCTCCCGCCCGACAGCCTGCAAGCCTTCCCCGGCCTCGGCAGCCCTCTCGAGTCGCCCAGCATCCAGTGTGACAGCCTGGAGTGTCCCTGCTGCTGCTGCGGGAGCGCGGGGTCGGGCAGCGGCTGCCCGGACAGCCTGCAGGCCCCTCTCGCCCTTGGTAACGGCCGGCGGTGCTTCGGGGCGCACCACAGCAACCCCCAAACACACAGCGACCTCTCCGACAGCCTGGAGTCCTTCGGTGTCCAGCACGACAGCCTCCAGTCGCTCTCCAGCCTGTGTGAGAGTTTCAGCTCCTCCAGCATCGAGGGTGACAGCCTTGAATCCCTTTCCAGCCTGAGCAGCGGGTCCACCAGCCAGCACAGCGGCCTTGAGTTTACCAGCCAGTGAGGCTGCCTTCATCTCCCACACAATGCTCTAGCCTCTGGTTCACTTCCAGCTGCTGCGAGAGCATCCAGGCTTCTGCCCTTCATTCAGCAGGCTGCGTTGTTCCAGTTGATTCTTGCTGCATCCACTGCAATAGCCTCAAATACTCACTGTCTGTGGCTGCATTTCCCAAGTTACGTGCTCCAAAGAGGCAGCGCTCGTTATTACCTGCATTGTTAACGCTGATTTTTTTGTCGTCAGTTAAGAATGGAGGTGCGTGGTCCTCGGAGGAATCCCAGTTACCTCTCTGATCTCTATCAGAACATGTTACGGGCTGGAGAAGCACCGGGACAACAGCAGCAGCAGCCCCCAGCAGCGCGTACCAGCAGCTGCATGGCTCTTCGGAGCAGTTCCCCAGCCAAGGGGGTACCCCAGCCAAATAACCTTCAGAGTAGCACATCCTCCAGCTGTGATCCAGCGTTACGGCCTATCATACGCCGCCGAGCAAGATCTTTGCCTACATCACCCGAAAGAAGGAAGCGGGCAGCAGTGCAGTGTCAAGTTCCTGGATGCCAGAGTCGCATGAACAGAGTGAGATTTGCTGATGCTTTGGGCTTGGACCTCACTGAAGTGAAAGTCTTCCAGACTGGGGAGGATCCATCGATCCCCTTGCATGTCCTTTCCAGGCTCTCCATAAACTCAGACCTCTGGTACAGCGGCTCAGACTTGGAGTTTACCATGCAGTGCTTGGTCCCTGACTTCCAGCAGCCTGCGGACTGTATGGATTTCTCCTCTCGACTTCAGGAGCAGCAGGTGTGTCTTGAACGAGTGACCAGCTCAGATCTGGGGCTCAGTGGCACCATCCACGTTCGCAATGTTGCTTTTGAGAAGCGGGTGTCTGTGCGATACACCTTCAACCAGTGGAAAAGCCTCCATGAAGTGTGTGCTCATTGGCACAGGAGCATTTCTGAGAAAAATGGGCAGGATCAGGTTGATGTTTTCACTTTTTTTCTCCCCGTGCCTCCTTTCCTCCTTCAGCTGTGCTCTGTAGTCCAGTTTGCAGCAAGGTACCAAGTCAACGGCCAGGAGTATTGGGATAACAACAAAGGCAAAAACTACAGCCTTACTTGCCGGACTCACCCCCTGAAGATGCCAAGAGAATGTGAGGAGAGCTGGATCCACTTCATCTGAGCAAGGAAGTGGATGGAGAGCAGCCTGTCCGTAGCCTGGGTGACACTCTTCCTTGGCATGGCTCTCTGCTCCTATAGCAACAGTCTCCTTTTTGAAACCTGGCAAAGTGTTCCAGGGCAGGGAAGTAGCCAATGACCCGTACAAACTGTTCTAAACCTCCCAAGAGAGTAAAAAGGGCCAAAATGTGTATTGAGTTACATTCATTGGAAGCCCAAGTGATTTCTTGTGTGTGAGTCGGTGCAGGATGGTTTTAGGGGGATGCTGTCAGACTATCGGAGAGTGAAAAAAAGACACTTCATGTTGCTAGTAATATTCTAGGTTATTCTAGGACGTTTCTATCTGATCTATTTTACCATTTTTTACTGTCTTGTTTTCTAAATGGGCAGTGTGGCTTTTCTGGTTTTGGTTCTAATTTTGTTTATCTCACCAAGTCTGGGCACTATTCCATTTATGCATAATTTGGATGGCAGACACTGTAGGGAAGTACTTGTATTTATTTTTATATATTATTAAGGCCCTAACCATGTTAAATATTTCCATTAATATTTGCGTGGGAAATTTGGGACATTTTCTTCCATCAGCAAAACCACTGAATTACTTCTCAGCACACCGTTAAAAACCCCTCTCTTACGAGACTGGTATTTGACACCAGTTTACAATGGATGTTGCTGGAGCCCAATGCAGTACTTGGCTTACAGGCAGAAAGATGCCATTGCCATCTTCTGGGAGAGACTCTGGTGTGCCAGCAAATGTCAAATCTGAGTGTTAGTGCAGGCAGGGACAAATTACATACAGCTGGGCGTGTCACATTAAAGGTTAGTGTCGTGTGTACTGTGGTACAAGAAAGAGCTGAGAAATTAATGTCTCAGCCTGTATTGTCTTCCTTCTGCAAACTCTCAGGGTATTTGCATGTGCAAAATCTTGAATACTAAAGTAGTATTCCAAGTTTGCCTTTTGCCTCTTTGCTTGTCTTGCACTGCTGGAGAAGAATTGACAGTAGCTCTTAGTAAACCAGTTGTCTGGCATTGCTGACTGTGACTTGAGACCTGTAACAGAACCGAGAGGATCTCTGGATTAAGCTGTTAAACTTTCACGCGATTACTGGCACCTGTCACATGAAAGATGAAATTTGCACTGATGTTTTCCTGTCCCATTCAGTAGTGAACATGAAAAGGATTCTAGTTGACAAAAAAGGGATTATGCCATTAAGTAGTGGTAATACATATCTGTTGTGAAAGTAAATTTATGATCACCCATACCAATTCTCAGGACGACTTGACTGCTTTGCACTGTGTTGAACACTTCCCTTCTAATGAGCATTTTGTAGAAGTGAATTCTTCACAAGGGTTGTTGCCATATATTGCACTTTTAAAAACCTATATTTATTATAATCATACAATAAATTAATGTCTCGTAATCTACCATTTCAAGGCTCTTTCAAGTGTGTTTTTAAAAAAAAAAACATATGGAGTCCATGTAAATGAAAAGGAGTTGTCTTTCCTGGTTAAATGTCTCGTCCAGAATGAAGTATATTACACAGTATGTCAATAAAGCACTTATGTTAGACAAAAGATAATTTTGTTTTAGTGGAAAGTTGTACAATTGCAAAGTGCTAAATTAATTTTTAAAACAATAATAAACCTATGCCTATTATAATACAAAATATTGTAATAAAAGCTTTTCACAATTTAATGTTGTTTTTGTCAATGGTGTACCTGTTAACAGCTAAGAAAAGTCATGAGGCAACTTGGTGCTGAGTTGTCACAGAGCAACATACTCAGGAAAGGTGGGGTTGAGATGCTAAAAAATGAAGAGCACTTGGTAAAAATACAGTGATTAGTCTATATAGCTGTAAAAATCACCAGGCTGCTACTTTTTACTAGGAATGTGCTGTCATTTCACCTCAGAGTTGTATGCAATGCAGCACCTGCGGGATTAAGATGTGATGCTGGCAAAGGGCACACTGCCACTTGGCTCTAATGCAAGAGAAAGGGGTTTTCTTCTAACAGCACTTCCAGAAACTGTACCAGACTCTACTTAAACACGATAATTTCTGAGCCTCACAGTTGTGTTATTCTTTCTTCCATTTGTTGCAGTTTTCATTGCTGCTAGACATTTTGCTAGAAGACATAATTAAAAAAAGACATTTTACAAGTTACTTTTTAATCGGTGTTAATAACTTCAACACTGCATTGTCAGAGTTGCTTATTGCAAATCATGGTTTAAATACATAGGAATGTCTATATTATGCTAAATTGTTTAAGAATGTCAATGTCACTTTTTATTACGAAGTATACAGATTATATGTTATATGCATGTACATGCATTAATAAGAGAGCATGGTATCATAGTATCTTGTCTTTATGACTCTTGGTTTTCCATTTTCTTATACTACTGATCTGAATAAGAACTATCAGTATCACCTTAATTGTCGTAACTTTACCCACTAAAATAGAGCATTAAGTATCACCTGGAAATAAAAATGGCAAACATGGTGTAGACTAAGCAGGAAAGCAGCAAAGGATAACGACGGTGGTCTTTGATTTTAACAGATCACTTGGAAACAATGTGAATTGGTTTTAGCCTAGAGAGCAGGGCGGTGTTTGGGGTGGTGTGTAAGGGTATTTAAGAGCAGGACTGGCTTTTGCTGTGAACATCCAACCATCAGCTCTATTGTACAGGTAGTTAGTTTTATTTCTAATACAGGTTTTATTTTTAGATTTAATTTCAAATTCATCTCTTTTTTTTTTTTTGTATTTATCTTAAATAGAAAAATTAAATTCCAGTTTGTAGTATTAGTAACATGCTAACAGTCAATTGTAACTACACTTAAATTAGTGTATCAGCAGTGCTCAATACAATGTTATACGTACTTTACAACATTGCTAGGTAAAGACACAGAACAGCAAGTCTAAATGATTAGTCATTTGTCAACATGAGTCTAATGTTAGTACTGACTTCTGTCCTGATTTGGCTTTCTCCTTGTGATCTCAGATCTGCAACTATTTCAGCTGACACTTGATATTAAAACTTTTGGCATCAATGCTTCTGACCCTTCTCAGTTCTACATACAACTGCAGCTGTGCCAAAGACTGGTTATATTGACCAGCACAATGTTTTCCAGCACCTGAAATGAAGGTAAGTATTTCTGCTACTGTAGGGTCCCTGTGCATAGTGCTACTCTACCTTAAAGACAGTTTTGCTTCCATTTTCTCTCATTTTTTTCAGTATAGTTGCCATATGTGTGGCCAAAAAAAATTTCACTGCTTTTTCCAGACTGTTAATGCATAGCTTGAGGAAAATTCTGCTTTCTGTTGACCTCCCTTCTGCTAAACCAAACAAAATAGACATTAGAGAATGAGAACTGAATACGCAGTAGCCTCCTAGTTACTGTAGTGTACCAACTGCAGAAAGGAAAGTGTATGATCCACTTCTCACGTACTTTATGGCTCGCTTTTCTTTTGCTATAGAATGAGGCTGTTTTCTTTACAAGATTTGAAAATCTGCGGGTAGTGTAAGCCTCCATGTATGCTAATGTGACTGGTAAGGGAATGCATCAAATGCAAATTAGCTTTTATTACTTCTGCTTCATACGATGAAAGCAGAATTCAGTTTTTATACAAAACTTCTAACGCTTCAAGTTTCTCACACCAAGTTTTGTCCCTGGTAGTTTCTCAGTAAAGCTGCACTTGTGCAGATCTGCTTCAGATCACCCACCGCCTCCTGACGAACGGACGTGACAGCAGCGGGTCCTGTGGTGAGTGCGGGCAGCCGAACGCGCCTCCCGCAAAATGCTCGGCACTTCTCGCTCCTTCGGCATCAGCTCCTTAGTGGAAATAACTCCAATTGTCATACTCCTTGTCATTTTCTTGAATTATAGTGACATCTGGTGGCATTTTAAATACTTTCTGCACAGCTTTTCCTTTTGTAGTATTGTTTTCTTTCTTATTTTAGGTCATCGGTGTTATTTACAATTGCTGCAGGTGTATCTGCTGTGAAAGGTGACTCTTCTAGATGCTCCGCTATTGCTGTTTATTCTAGGTATGAACAGAGATGCTTCCTGATACTCCACTGGAATATGTGAGATTCATGATAAATATTATCACCTGTATGTGTGATACAGGTGGTAGATACGCAGTGGGGTAAACCCCACTTGGGAACTGTGGGATTTCATTTAAACACATTACCCAGTTCCCCCTGTATATAAAGATCACAAACGTCTGCAGAAGCCCTTTATCAACAATGGGTTTGTATCCAAGTTTCTTTATCTGTTCTACCTACTTGGACACTTGCTGGTAGCAAAACTGTTTCTGAATTACACATAGAAATGAATTACACTGGTTTAGCAAACTTACGCCCAGTAACTCGTCTACACTATGCACTGGAATTTGTGCTTCTCCTCCTGTTCTTACGTCCCCTTAATGCCGTGACCGCAGCGGTTCCCGCTGGAGAAACACTCGGGAACGCCTCCGTGCGCGCCAGCACGACGGACGAGCCGGGGCGGGAGCTAGCGGCGCCGGCAAACTCATTGGCCCGCGTGACACCCTGGCGGGCAGTGATTGGCTAGAAACTACCGGCGCTGGGAGTGATTGGCCGGCGGGAAGTGGCGCTTATTCCTGCTGCGGCGGTGAGGTGAGGGACGCCATGTTGTGAGGCTTTGCTGCCGCTTGGCGGTGTGGTGATCTCTCGGCCAAGCGGATCCCGCTGCTGAGGGGGCAGGAGGCACTACGGGGTATTTTCTTGTCAGTAACAAAGTTATTGGGGGAAATGGCAGTGGTTCCGTGTGTTTGGAGGGCAGAGGTCTCAGTCCCGTGTCGATAAGGAGGCAGCTGGAAGGGGTTTATATTCTTTGGCTTGTCTGGCCAGGCAGGAGACCAGAGATCTGTGAGGTGATAGTGAAGACTTCAAATTAGGCTGTTGCATCCTTGTATTGGGGGGGGAAGAGGGGACAGATGGACGGACAGACAACAAGCCAACCAAAACCCACCCGCACCCTGTATTGTATTTGTTATATTGATATTATTTAGAAGTACAGAGGTGACTCGTGTGTTTGTGGTTGCTTGTTCTACAGCAGTTGTTCCCTATTTTCAATCATTGTTTCCCTTTGCTTTGTTTAATTCTAGGTAATTTCTGGGATAGGGAGACCAAAACTGCACATGGTGGGTGGGTTGATGTAGATTGGTTTATGCCAAGCATACAAAAGTTTGCTGTTTGTTTCCATGTGAACTCTCAAAGAAAAATACTTGCATCTGCTCTTGAGTATTAAGGCAATGTTTTCAGAAAACAATAACTTTTGAGCTCTTGCTTTTTGGAGCTAATACTAATCTCAGCCCATCACTGTATGTATCATTAAGAAGGCTTTTCCCCCTGCATGTGTTTATCACATTCTTTTTGAACAATTTAATCTGCCTTTTTATAAAAAGGCTCTTCTGGAGTTCTACCATTCCTTTAAAAGTCCCTTCCAACCCAAACTATTCTATGATTCTATTGTTTACCTATTTCGAATAACCCAGTGTTGACCATATAACTGGCCATCTTCATGCTCTTGGTGAGAAACACTGAGAGGCCGCTGCAGGACTTGCTGTTCCTCCATTGCCAAACACGATAATTTCTTCCACTCCTAATTTAAACAATTGTTTATCCATTTAGGGAAGTTGTATTATATTCCCAGTTAGTTTAATTTCTTGAATAGTATTTATACAACAAACTTTGGAACTTGTATGTTGAGTAATTACTGACATGTTTGCAAAACCTGTTTGAAGCCTATGTCAGTGAATTGTGTTTTGGTCAAGTGATGATTGTTTTGTTCTTATGCAGCTGAATAGATGAATTGCAAAAATGGCAGCCAGGAATGAGATGCAGGTATGTGTTTATAGACCAGAGTACCAGTATTGATTGTTTTAATTACTAGCTTAAAGCATTTCTGCTGATCTTTCATTAGAAGTGAAGTTTGTAGCTTAGCAAAGAATGTGATAGGAAGAAATTTTCCTTTGACATAGGTTGGTACTAAGTACCTGGATAGAAAGCAAGAGGAATTGTTACTGATGAAAATAAATCATGTGCATTGTATCATTGGGGTAATACTGAAGATCAAGATGTTGAAATCTGGTTATAATTGATCTAGAAAGAATAAAGTGGCAAAACAATTGAGGAAGGCAGTAGTCACCCAATATGTTAATATCTTTTAAACTCACTAATGGATAACGTAGAAATGGAAAATATTAAATGTACTGAAGGAGGGATATTAAGGCAATAAGCACTTGAGTAAGCATTTATTTCTGAGGAAAGAAAAAACATCCAGCTAAGGAAACCTAGCAAATCATTTAAAATGCAGTGAATAAGTATTTGCATGATTAATGTATTAGATATAGTGTTCTGTACTTCAGGTTTTACATTTAATGATTTTGTGATTCAGAATATTTGCTTAGAATGCAACAGATGATTGTGTAAAATCTATGTTAATTCTTCTTAAATAACTATCGGTGTTGCACACAGTAATACAGTTGCTCTATTTTCTTGTCAACAGTTTGAAAAGTTAATTGATGAAGTTGCAAAAAAAAAGGATTTCCAATTATTAGAACAATTTCTGGCAACAGAAGACACTGAAAGTGTCTCTCACAAATGCAGCAAACAGTTTGTCAACAAATTAGACAAACTTCTGAGTCGGGTAAGGTAATGATTACGTCAGAATCATCTTTACTGTCACTGTAATAGTCTGAAAAAGTTGGGGTTTTTCCGTTTGGCTTGGTTAATAGCAGCAGTTGATCTGAAAAACTGAAATGAAGTCTAAGAATGAAATCTCTGTTGAAGCTGCAATTAAGTGGCTTTCGAGAACAAAAAGACATCTGGTTAATTGAATACAGGTTCTTCTTGAACTAATGCTTGTGTTACAATTTCAATTTCAGGAATTTGACAAACGCGAAGTCAAAAGCATTTCCACTTTACTAAATTCTATTCAGAAATATGGGGAAAAAATCAGCATAGCAGGAGAAGATGGGCTCCCAGCAATGATGAAATACGGTCTTATTGAAAGGATAAGTAAAACTATAAAGCATATGTGAACTTCTGAAAAAAAAATTAAAAACTAATGAAGCATGCATAAGTAATGCTTCAGTGCTGAACAGCTTAGTGTTCACTTTGTTCCTCGATTGTTTCTCAGTTAGGAATTCCTAAAAACTTTTGAACAAACATCATTCAGATTTAAATGTTCTTGGACAAGGTTTTGCAAATTATGCAATATGTAATTAATTTAGATAGGCTTACAGCAATTATAACAGTATGATGTCTCTTGTGAGCTTGCTATACTGCTTTTGACTCAGGAATTGGAATTTGCTGGTGCAATTAAATTACTTTTTGTTCATAGTCGCAACAGCAACATTGTACCTGTTCTTTGAACAGCTCTTTTATCTGTGATGGCAGTTGAAAAGTAGGTCCCTAATTTTTGTGTTAGAAAGTCAGCTGCAGAAATTACTTACATTAGTTTGAAATTGCCTCCATTTGTTCAGTATGAGTGAAGAATTTCAGGCTGGGGCTAAAGTATGCTCAGCAGACTGGTAACTTTGCTGCTCTTGTTTTGCTCTTTGTAACTCGAAGAGGGATGGGGTTGTAGCTGGGCTTGCATCAGTGGGGCAGCACTCTAGAGTTGATGAAGGCTGGGAGGCCTTCCATACACCTCGGGTGAAATCGGTGTGCTCGGCTTGTTCTCTGAGATGCCTGTACACCAATGCGCACAGCATGGGAAATCAGCAGGAGGAGTTAGAAACCTGTGTTCGGGCAGGAGATTATGACCTGGTGGCAATTATGGAGACATGGTGGGACAGCACACATGACTGGAATGTGGTCATGGGTGGCTATGTCCTTTTCAGGAAAGACAGGCCAGCCAGGCGTGGTGGCGGAGTTGCTCTTTACGTGAGAGAGCAAGTACAATGTATTGAGTATTGTCCAAGCACGGATGACGGGCAAGTTGAGAGTCTATAGGTGAGAATTAAGGGGCAGGCTGGCAGGGGAGATACTGTTGTGGATGTCTATTATAGGCTACCACATCAGGCTGAAGAAGTTGATGAGGCCTTCTACAGACAGCTGAGAGCAGCATCAGAGTCAGAGGCTCTGGTTGTTGTGGGGGATTTTAACTTCCCTGATGTTTGCTGGAAGGACTTCTTGGCCAGCCAGCCACAGTCTAGGAGGTTCCTCCAGTGCCTTGACGATAACTTTCTGATACAGAGGGTGGAGGAGCTGACTAGAAGAGGTACACTGCTGGACCTCATCCTCACTAACAAGGAGGGTCTCATTGAAGCGGTAAAGGTTGAGGGCTGCCTTGGTTGCAGCGACTATGAAATGGTGGAGTTCAGGGTCTTGTGTGGCAGGAACAGAATAGCAAGCAGAATTGCAACCCTGGACTTCAGCAGGGCAAACTTTGGCCTTTTCAAGCAATTGCTAGGGGAAATCCCATGGGCAAGGCTGCTTGAAGGTAAAGGGGCCCAAGATAGTTGGCTAGTGTTCAGGGACTGCTTCTACCAGGTGCAAGATCAGAGCATCCCGACACATAGGAAGTCAAGGAAGGGAGCGAGAAGACCTGCTTGGTTAAACAGGGAGCTCCTGGGTAAGCTTAAGTGGAAGAGGAGAGTGTATAGATCATGGAAGGAGGGGCTGGCCACTTGGGAAGAATATAAGGCTGTTGTCAGAGGGTGTAGGGAGGCAACTAGGAAAGCTAAGGCCTCCTTAGAATTAAACCTGGTGAGAGGGGTCAGGGACAACAGGAAGAGCTTTTTCAAATACGTGGCAGATAAAAATAACAGCAGAGGCAATGTAGGCCCACTGATGAACAAGGTGGGTGCCCTGGTGGCAGAAGATACAGAGAAGGGAGAGTTACTGAATGCCTTCTTTTTCTCTGTCTGCTCTGCCAGAGGCGGTCCTGAGGAGCCCCATCCTGCTGAGGCCCCAGAGGAAGCCAGGGAAATGGAGGAGTTTGCCTTGGTTGATGAGGACTGGGTTAGAGAGCAGTTAGGCAATCTGGACATCCATAAATCCATGGGTCCAGATGGGATGCACCTGTGGGTGCTGAGGGAGCTGTCTGAGGTCATTGCTGGACAACTCTTTGTATATTTTTACTTAAGTATAGCACAAACTATAGTCCTTTTTCATGCTATTAAAATAGATTTATTTTCCCTTTACATGGTTAGTTGGTTTGAGAAGGTGAAAGGAATTTTGGTCCTTGGAGGAAGTGGAAAGAATGAAGTGCTTACAAGTCTGGCTGAAGATTTCTTCAACATGTTGCTGGTAAAATATACTGATAATAAAATACATAGTGTGTATTTGTGAAAATAATTATTACTAGTCTAGCAACACACAAACTTTAAAATGTGTTTCTATTTAATAACCTTATAAAATGAATGTTACAATGTTTCTGAAATAGATTATTAGGTTTTCAGATAAATAGTTTACCTGTATTCATACTTGTTTTCTCTTCATGAAATGAAATTTTTTAGAAAAGACAATGTAAGTGTTCAATGAACAAAAAAAATCTCATCTTGATCCAATGTTGCTTACATAAATTTTTGGTATGCTGATCCCAGGACCCCAAGTTTATAAGATCTGTAAGTTTTCTGTTAATCAGATTTGTTGTCATTGAGGAAATATTTTCCATAAATTTAACTGAAATATAATTTTATAAAACCACACTTGATATTAGAATAGACTCTTATGTTCTGCATGAAGAATGAAATAATTTTAAAATGCTGAATGTATTTTGATTACTTGCTTTAGGTACATTTTACTTGATTTTTATGTTGTAACATTTAGTATCAAAATTATGTGTTTTCTTTTGGATTTTCTTTTAGGCTGTGTGCGATAGCAGACCAGAAGGTGAGCTTAAATAAAGCGTACACTAAATATGATAGTTCAAGTGTTCGGAGAGATGCTGAAGTGTTAAAATGACTCTTAGTACTTGTGGAACCATCTTGAGGCAATGTAGTTCTGAGAAGATGTAATGAAGGCGATACAAAGTTTCTTGATCTAATGTAAATGTGCCACCAGATCTACATGCTTCAGAACCCTTCAGAAAAGGGCTTTATCCTCAAGAGGGCTGTTCTGCACACAAACAGCCGCGTTTCTCATTCGTGTGAAAAAGGCTTGAGTGTCATCTGTAACTTTGATTGTATAATTTGAGATTTCCCTACTGATAGATTTCCTTGTAACTTGCTGATGTCAGTAGTAAAAAAGCAGAATAGCCTTCTCAGAAATGGCAGCTGAACCAAGGTTTTTCCTAAAAAGTGTGTTGTTTCTAAACCACTGTCATAGGTCAGCATAGCACAGTACTTATTTATTGAGCTTGTTGTCACGAATATCATGCTACTCTTACTTTTCAGTATAGCACTAGGGAGAAATTCACTACAGACCATTGCACTGCCACGATCAAAATGAGAGATACATTTTGTTGTTCCTGGGAAGATAAAATTCCGGGGTCTGAATTATATGTCGGGTAACTAAGTTATAGAATTGATCCAATTACATCTTAAAAATAATGATCTCCTGCCCAGAAGACTTCTGCAGTGATGCAGGAATAGAAATATCATAAAAAGCCATATTTACTAGAAACTGAAGTAACTATTCTGTCTTGCATTTAACCACGAAGCTTAAGGTGTTAGTTGTTAAATATTTCCTGTGTGGAAAGGAAGGCATCCTGTGTTTTATTTCCAAATGAAAATGAATGTTTTTCCAAATGCTGATGATAGGGCACTCTTGATAACTCTTTAAATTCTTTTTTTCCTGTTCATTAGGTAAAATGCAAATACTAGAAAACTTTGTTCTGAGAACATGTACCCTTATTGCTGATGTAAGAATTAGTATTTATGTTCAGCAGGAGGTAAACATGCTTCTTTCTAAGTAACAGTTTTCTGGTTAGTGTTTTAATAGACTTTGTGAAGATAGTAACGTTATTGTGCAGATGCTGCAAGAAGAGAGAATATTGTAGTGTTCTGGTATCAGAAGGATGATTTAATGTTTCTCTGGGAATGTTTGTTGTTAATATGGTGAGGTGGTTTGGGGTTTTTATGTTTGTTTTTCAGATTACTGACCTGTAATTTTTGGTGAGAAAGCTGTATAGAAGCGTAGGGAGTAATATGCTCTATTACAACTGCTATAAGTTGGATTAAGATCGTTGGTTGTAAATTCTTTAGATACTTGCAGGAAATGTGTATACCTTCTAGTACACTGCAAATTTCTCATTTATTTTAGTGATCTCAGGTTGTCAGGTTTTTTTTCCTTTTTAAAAAAAAGGAAAAGTTACAAAAAATCTTTTGTAAAGGCTGCAGCCCTTAAATTTGCTCTTAATGCAGATCTAAAGCAGACTAACTCAACAATGAACTGCAACAGAGCTCTAGCTTTGAAAGCTTTTAAAATATATTTAAATCTGCAAATAAGACACATAACCCTTTAAGAACTGATGTTCACATTAAAGCTAATGTAATTTATTGAAATTGAGGTAGTTATTTTAAGAGATATAATTTAAGGCCAGATTAGAACTCATTGTCTTTTCTTGTTTTGCAATTATTTAAGCATATTATTTTCTTCAGTGGTGTGAAATGTATTACAAGGGGCCAAAAGAAGAATAACTTAAACAACTTATTTTATATTTAGTCTTACTCCCTTTTTTCCACTCTTCTTAGGTAGTAAGAAAACTTAATTTAATGCTTGAAAACACACCTCGAGACACCAGGAAAAAGCTATTTTCTACAAAGGAAATGTCTCATGTCATGTAAATAATCTTTAGTATCATTTTTGCATAGCTGGGAAGATAATTTTTACTAAGGCTGTTTACAATGCGTGCGGATTGCTCCCTCTTTAACTAATTTTTGCGCTTGCTATTGTGTTGCCAGTGGTAGTGGCTGTGGGCAGGTATTCTTGTGTGTTATTTTCCACTATGAGCCTAAATGTACCTCTTTCCCAATCTGGGTTAGGTGGCTTATCATCCCAATGTCTTAAAATAATTAAACTCTTAATTATGTCTGTCAAGCACAGTGAATCAGTCACTGAAGTACAAGCTATTCACGTTGGGGAATTTTTTTACAGCATTTCAAGAAATTAATAGAATAAAAATTATATATATCAGGTGATTCACTTCCCCGGTAGTACTTTCAGATATCTGTCCTTAGCATAACAGACTTAACCCTTTGGAGTCTTAATAGTTTAGTGCTATCAGGGTTTCATCTCATGCATTAAAAGCTTGTAATTTAAGAAACTTCTATACTCTGTGTTGCTGTTATATTTTGATGAAATGTTGCTTTGTTTGGCAGGAGTGACATGGGGAGGAGAATTTTGGATGCTGGAGGTGAGCATGTGACTTAATAAACCATTTAGTGTGGAGCTTCGTAAAAATTATATGCAGACCCATTAAAAATCCAGAGAATACATTTAGAAGCTGCAGAATCTTGCGATTACAGTTCTCTGAAAAATAATAAATACTGCATGAAAACAATCTGCAAACTGGAATGTTGCAGATGTATGCAGTGTGTAGCTCACTTCTTGAAGTTTTCAGTCCTTTTCTTCTCTAGAATATGTTTTAAAATAGCAAAAGCTCATAAAGAAGTCAGTCTTTGAGGACAGTGAACTTCCAACCACGATTAGTAGTGCTATAACTTCTCCCAGTTCAGACCGGTGAAAGTTGTAAACTTCTTACCTCTTGCTTGTGTGCCAAGTGTTGCTTTGACATTCCTTGAAAGTTTGGTTGAAATTTCATTTTGAAACATAAGCTGTTTAGTCATCCTTAGTTCTTTATGTATCCTTTATGGGTTTTGTATTTGGATATAATGTGACAAATAATATGAAACACACAGCACCGCTTATACCAGTTTCCTACGTAATAATTTTTTTTTTCACATCAGTAGTATCTTTACTGTTCATGTAAAATGTCTTGTGCTGTAGACTATGACCTGCAAGTAGCCATTACGGAAGCTTTATGCAGAATGATATCAGAGAAACAGAGACGAGAACTGGCATGCCAGTGGTTTTCCATGGAGTTTGTGTCCAGTGCATTTAAGGAAATTAAAGACTCTGAGTTTGAAACAGTAAGTTGTGTGTTAAAAAGTATTTCCAGGGAGGTAAACTTTTGGTTTACAATTCTTTAAGAAATTTCTATGTTTTAATAGGATTGCAGAAAATTTCTTAACCAGGTGAATGGAATGCTTGGAGATAAAAGAAGGTAAAGCTTTTCTTTTTTCTTTTTAAAGCTAATATTATTTTCCTCTTTGGATTTTATGGCCGTTCACTGGGATTAACCTTGGTACCACAAAAACTGTTTTGGGGAAGCTCTGAATTAAAATAACACAAGCAAATAAGACTGAAATTTAGTAGTTCCTTGACTTTACACCACACCAGAGTTAAGATTTTTTTTGAAATAGTAAAGAAATGGAATGACATATCTTTTGGCACACTATCACTGATACTATCTTCTTCATCAAGATGTTAATTTCATGTAATTGCCGTATTTGGGAAAAAGACAAACAGAATGTATGTTTCAGGTTACCAGATAACAGCTTGAAGAAACCGTTCACTAAATAAAGAACATTCATTTGAAAAGATTCTTGAACAATATAAAGCATGTGCTACACTTTCGTTAATAAATGTTTATAAGGAACTAGTTTTTATGTTCTATTTAGCGCTGTTGCAAAATCCTGAGATTTTCATTAGTTCAATAAACACCACCTAACAACAGCCAGTAATCTGTTGGTGTGTGTTCCTTTATTTATTGATTTAGGATATTTACATTGAGATAATGATCAATGAGAATATCTACTAGAGAAATGGGACACAAAAAAGAAGAGAAAATAAGAGCTTTTTTCTTATCAATATGGTCACATACTCTGCGTGTTACTTTTCTGCATCATGACAGCGAAAAGATTGTCTGATGTGTCTATGTCAGGTGTATATTCAGTTTGAATATCAAAATACCAGCATATAAGCTGGAAGTATGGAGGGTAGTAACAAGAGGTCTGGGTCCACTGCTTTAATTGTGAGAATATCTGAAATTTCATGTTATCTGCTTTGGGGAAGAAGTGTAGTCAAGTGACTGCTCTGTTGATTGCTGTGATCCCTTTGTCTCCAAAGGAAACAAGTTTTGTGCTGAAAACACAATCCAGTTGCTGTGTTCAGATTTGCAAAATTCAATTTAGGATACTTGACAAAGTATTCTTTTATTACAGGGTTTTTACATATCCGTGTTTGTCAGCAGCTCTTGATAGATATGAGGTAAGTTGCAGGATTAATCATATATCCACAGATTTTCATTCATGCAGCTGAAGAATTTATTTGCCTTCTGGTTAAGAAAAAAATAAGGATGAAGTAAGACGTTTCTTTTTTCGTAAGTATACAGCTGTGCGTGTATATCTAAGTTTGTCAGACTGTAACAAATAAATTGTTGCTTTCAGTTATTTTCTTTTTTTTTTTAGCTACAGGTACCATTGGATGAAAATCTTGAAGAATTTTGGATTGATTTCAATGTTGGTAGCAGAAGCATATCTTTCTATGTGGCAGCAGAGGATGCAGTAAGCTAATTTTTGTCTGTCATACCAGATTATCCTGAGGCAGTAGATACAATTTTGAAGTGTATCTGTGGAAGTTATATGTGCATCTATAGTGTGAAGGGGGAAAAAATGTAATCGAGATTTGCCGTACATATTTAGATCAAATAATTTCAATGTAACAACTTTCTAATACTGTTTGTGAGCAGTTTAGCGTACGCACAGGTCAACAAGAAGCCATTTACAAAATTCCAGTTATAAATTTTGTAGATGAGACTCAGTTGTTCAGATTAATCTCTCTACCAAAGCTCTTCTGAAATATCCCTTGTTGTTATAAATGAAGCATATGTCCCTTGTCACTCCTTGAAAGAGGGGATTTAAAAGGTGAAAATCACTTCATTTAAATGAGGTATGATGCTTTTCTATTTTTTAAAAAAGCTGTATTTTTTCATATAAGGATCATCAGTGGGAAACAGTCATTATACCAGAAGAAGAGGTAGAGTTGTACAGCCTTGAAGGTATCGGCACTTTTTGTTACACACTAACTTGGATTTTCAAATTGATTAATTCTTAAGTGCTGACTCAGTTCTCAGCAAAGCAAAATTCCTACTTAAACTACTGTAGGTACTGTTTTTATCAGGACTAAAATTGTCCTGCAGTCACATTTGCATTTTAGGCATGCAGGTGTGATTTTATTAAAATAATTTCAAAATAACGTCTTATAGTTACTTCAATGCAAAATATGGCATAAGACAATGACATTTAAACTAGTTCGAATAGTTTCATAAATATCTATGATTTGCATCTATAGTAAAGAACCTTCAAAGGAAATTCTACAGGCTAATATACAGAAGTATTTCTGAAAGATGGAATCTTGAATTGTTTCACTAATAAAATTTATTGTAGATTAGAGTGAATTAAATATATATCTTAATAGCTGAACTGAAGAATACAAATAAGTTTCATATATTAACAAGTATTATATGAGGTGTTGTTAAATTGTAGTGAAATTACTCTTCACATTTTGGTTTTGCACAGAAAAAGATTTGAAGAAATTATTAACAATAGATCTAAAAAGCCCAATAAATGTGGGTAATCAAGAAGGAGAGAAAATTTTTTTATATTTTGATTCTATCTTGGAAATCAAAGATGTAATGGGAAAGATTTATGGATTAAGTAAATGTAAGGTAAGATTTAAACACATTTTCAAATAGTTTTTGTTTGATTCAAAATAATTGTCTCACTACATTATAAATGCTGTAATAGCTGTGATTATTGGTATCTATTTACAGCAAGAGTTTCTGATTAAGATCACAAGAGAATAGCATTTCTTCCATAATACGTTAAGCTTTGGAAAGATGCCTAATAAGACAGGCTGGAGAGTTGGGCAGGAAAAAATGTAATGAAATATGACAAGGGAAAGTGTAGAGTCTTGCATCTGGGTAGGAACAACCCCAGCTTCCATTGGGGAATGACCTATTAGAGAGCAGCGTAGGGAAAAGGGACCTGGGGGTCCTGGTGGACAACAGGATGACCATGAGCCAGCACTGGGCCCTTGTGGCCAGGAAGGCCAATGGCATCCTGGGGTATATTAGAAGTGGGGTGGTTAGTATGTCAGAGAGGTTCTCCTTCCCCTCTACTCTGCCCTGGTGAGACCACACCTGGAATATTGTGTCCAGTTCTGGGCCACTCAGTTGCAGAAGGACAGGGAACTGCTGAAGAGAGTCCAGTGCAGGGCAACAAAGGTGCTGAAGGGAGTGGAGCATCTCCCGTGTGAGGAAAGGCTGAGGGAGCTGGCACTCTGGAGCTGGAGAAGAGGAGACTGAGGGGTGACCTCATTAATCTTTACAAATATATAAAGGGTGAGTGTCAGGAGGATGGAGCCAGGCTCTTCTCGGTGACAACCAGTGATAGGACAAGGGGCAATGGATCCAAACTGGAACACAAGAGGTTCCACTTAAATTTGAGAAGAAACTTCTTCTCAGTAAGGGTAACAGAACACTGGAATACGCCGCCCAGAGGGGTTGTGGAGTCTCCTACTCTGGAGACATTCAAAACCTGCCTGGACACCTTCCTGTGTAACCTCATCTAAGTGTTCCTGCTCTGGAAGGGGATTGGACTGGATGATCTTTTGAGGTCCCTTCCAATCCCTAACACTCTGTAATTCTGTGATAGCTTAATGTCAGTTTTGCATATGTGATTTTCCAGAAATACAAGAGCTGGATGCTTACAATTATTAAGTTTTTCAGAATGATTCATTACCTATCCCATTTTGCTGTACATGGACCACTCTTATGAATTTACTCATTTAGTAAAAAAATTTTAGTAAGCTGTAGCTTATTCCTTACTGCTTGTAACAAACTGCTCTGCCCCAAAGTCTGAATGACTGAGAAACTCATGAGGAGTGGAACTGGTATAAGCTTGTAGAATCTATTTTCCCTTATAACCTAATTTCAGACACTTAGGATCTCTGACTTTCTGTTTCTTGTTTTAAAAAAGTGAGCAAAGTGTATATTTTACATAGATGGTTACTCATTTTGTAGGGCTTTAGTAAGAAGCAGTCTTCATCAGTTGCCAAAACAACTGTACATGTCGTCTTTGATGAAAGCGGATCACAGGTATTTTACTTCAGTGTACTGAGGTGGTTGTTATCTTTTTTTTTATGTATAATCTGGTAATTATTTGTTCATGATCATTCACCATAAAAACAAGGACTTTTAAAATGCCAATATGTAAAGATAACTCTAAAACCAGTTAAGTGATTTCTAGTACAGCATGTATGTATTGTATACTTGGGTAGAAAAGGGTATTAATATCCAAATCATAGAATACTTCAGACAAATATATACAGGGGAAGTTCTTTTCTGTGAATTGTGATTTGGTAACCCATCCTTGTTAGTGAAAATAACAGGAAGAATGCTTTTCAAACTAAAAGTACATGAGCTCTGCAGTTTATAAGAATCTACAGCAAGAGATGTGTTACTTAGGATGAAGAAGTTGCTCTGTGTGTATTTTATAAAATATTTGGATTTTATTATGTTTTATATTTCTCCATTTTTTTTTTTTAATCCAAAATATTATATAGGTTCTGGTACCAGAAAGTCAGTTGTCACCATGTTTGGAAGAAAAATCTGAAGAGGAGAAACACCCTAAGTACAAAACCCACCAACTTCCTGGAACTTTGAGGACTCCGAATAAAAATAACAATCAAGAAAAAAGCAGAGATGGCTCCTCCAAGGTTAGCAGGTTTATCAAAACAGAAAAGAGCACATCAAAAAGACAATTCAGTTTAAATATTTATCATAATTTATAATATAAAACCTCTGTTATTTTGCAGTTGGAATATAATTAATAAGAATCTTGGGAATCATCTTGATTACTTTGATTGTTAACAAGGGACAGAATTTGTCTGTGCTTTATTGACTTAATTCAGAAAACAAGTCACTGATCTCCGTTTAAAAACAGTAGTTTTAAGTATAATGTAATTCAAGTATTTCAGTGAACTTTCTCTAAAAAAGGAAATTGCGTAAGAATCACAGTACATTGATGTGTGCAGCAGCAGCAGTTGATGTTCCGATTATAGAAAGTGTTAAAAGTGTCTAGAAAATAATTTTCTAAAATCTTGTGTTGTCATTCTTAAATCTCTGTGTGATGGTCGACTCTTTTCTGCTCCTCAAGAAAACTAGATCTTGTAAAAGGAAAGTGTCTGAAGCATCCGTACTTATTCCTGGAACCACAAGATTTTCCACAAGGAGTCCACTTGAATTTATTAGCACATGTAAGTGTACATTACTTTCAAGGTAAAAATATGTTATAAATCATCTTTTAAATACAAGCATGAACTGTGATCCTTTGCAGAGGTGGAAATGAAAAGTAGACTT
This sequence comes from Patagioenas fasciata, assembly GCF_037038585.1. NCBI lineage: Eukaryota > Metazoa > Chordata > Aves > Columbiformes > Columbidae > Patagioenas > Patagioenas fasciata. Next base: position 14,231,424 of record NC_092535.1, on the reverse strand, counting down.
CATGACATCTCCTTAGCAGGTGCTTTAAACTTGACATTTTTAAACTAGGCCTCTTGCTGCTGGTCCATAGACATGATGCAGGATAGTAGCTGCATGTGCCTTCCAAACAGGTGAAGGCCACGTATTAGTTTTACTGCTGCCGTCAGTCAGCTGGTTGTGCTAGAGAAAGCTGAGAAGTCAGCAGTTGATTAGAAAACCTAAAACATATGTGTTTTATCATCTCCTTAAATCTCTTGGTTTAAAGAATTCTTAGCAGTTTGTGCCTTTACAGCAGTTGCAGTGGAAAATCAGCTTTCTCTGATGTGTACGTCTGTCACTTGCATTTTACATCTAGAACCTGCATGTGTTTCTTCAAGGGGAAGTTGGTGAGGTGGCTGGTGAGCAAGGCAGGATCCCTTGAAAGTTGGAGTCACAGGTCCAGTGCTACTGATGCTTACATCAGAAATGCTTCTTAGAGGCTTTATTACAAATAGGAGTCATCACTTTCCTCCTAACAGTCTTACCATAACAGATATTTAATACTTTCTGCAAGGGAGAGATTTGTAAGACAATGACGAGTAGAAAGTGGGGATACAGCTAGTGGCAGAACAGCATGACTAACAAACTTAATTTTTTTTTTTTACTTTAACTGTCCCAAGTTCATCAGTAGCCTCAGTTATGTATATCCATGTATGGTGTAGAAATCAGGAGTAACAGAGGCTAGAAAAGAAAGCATTTTCAAATTAGGATGGAACAAGATGAAAACTTTTCTAACTTTTTTATTTGGAATTTAATGACACAGTGTATTCCAGCAAAAATACATTACAGTGAAATCTTTAAATAGGTGACCAACTATTTTCTCCAGAGCCAGGCTGTAAAAAGCATTGCTTGCCTCCAGACATCCACAGTCTCTGGGCTTGTTAACCTCCATGTCACTTAATTGAAATCAACAGAATTATAGAACGTACATAATGAGTTGATAAAAAGACTAGTCAGCTTTCCTACAGTTTATGGAATAGATGTGATCATAGGCAAGACTCCTCATATTTTTTTCACAAACAGCACAGTAATTGTAATAGCAGAAATAGTACAATTGTAACAGGTCTCTGGTTTGTTTTCAGCCACTCCATCTGAAGGGCGATTTAAATTACCATTGGAAATGGTCAGCTCTGCTGAAAGGTCTAACAATAATGCAGTAAATGAGACCAGAACAAAGAATGTCTATCAAGAACCTACTGGAGTATGCATGTCATTTGTAGCTAAGTCTTTTATTTAAAAATAACATTGATTTCTAATTTGTTCCTAATTCATATCTTAAAGAGCTGGGGTTTTGCAGTCAGTAACTCATTTTAGAAAATAGTGTGTTTTACTTTATTGCATAATGTCATCTTGTCCTCTGGATTTCAGGATTAATATGTCTAAGTTCAGACTGCACTGTTACAAAATAAGACAAGATTTGCATTCAGTCACCAGTTCTGACCCTAGAGTTAAGTCACCACCATTCTTCCTTTGTCTGTAATATGAGAACAGTGTATGCGGTGAATCTCAAATTAATTGTGCAGTGTTTGAAATACTCTTAAATATGTTCAGCTATAGTTGTCCAATGTTAATGTCGTCAGGTTATAGCATTTATAGCATTGGGTTTAGTGTATTTGGGATTAGGCATTCACTAAAATCAACCAAAACTACATAACTTGTCACTGAACTGCTGTTTGAGTGTATGTATTTTTGCTTTTGTTCCAGTTGAACAAAGATTTCAAAGTAACATTTCTATTTTATTTGTGGTACTGAATGTCTTTCTGGGTCAGATTCAGACCAAATCCCAGACTGTGGGATTCTGAAGCATCTTTTTGCTTTAGAAAAAGGCTTTAAAATATAGAATGCGTAGTTTAGAATATTACAAGCATTACTTTCTAGGGGAATTTTACTTATTTTGTCTTTATGGATTGTAATTGTCAGTGTTACTACTTATGCTTTTTAGACTGGCCAAAGATGTAAACAAGACAATGAAATCTGTGAAACAGAACAGAAGATCAGGAAGTCAAATAATAGAAAAGAGACAAAACTACCTGAAAAGGTACTGGAATCTCCTTCTATGATATGAAAAAATAATTTCATATTTTATTAGGGAAAGTACAAGTTTATGAGGCTACACTCTTTATAGTCCTGTGCTAATATTTTCTTTGGGGTGTTATCCCACTGCAGCACATGTATGCTGAAGAAGTTTTCGAAATGATACAAGAGACAGAAAATGAGACCCTACAAAAGCAAACTTCAGGCACGTAATTCTACAACTGTTGATAGTGCTTACTTTTAAAATTATTTTATTTTTTTCCCATTTCTTTTACAATAATAATTGATACCAAATTCATTGTCTCATTCAGATGAAATGCTAGATATTGTTGCTGATTCTCAACCAGTAGAGAGAAACAACAGAGCTTTGTAAGTCTGAAAAAGAATACCAAGTCACTGTTGTCACTCCCTTTGAAAGGAATGTTTTCAAGTATTGCCAGAATTTCTTTTGAGGTGATATGATCTTTTGAGGTCCCTTCCAAGCCCTAACATTCTGTGATTCTGTAACTGTGCTGTAAAAAATAGATTTGACACACCACAGAGCTACTAGAGTTCAAGCTTTAGTGATGCTCATAGGATATTGTTGACTTAAAAATACATTATTTTTCTGAAGGTTTGCCATTTTACATTGTGTTGGTTAATTGAACAATGGTAGCAGACTTAGGTATCAGTGTAAAATGGGTTGAGATCTACAAGACGTCACTATTATCCTATTTTGTGATGCATATTTATTGTAGTTAAGACTCGCCTTCTGCAGTTCACTGGTAATAAGATTTCATTATCTTTGTTAGGCTGTCTGATCTTCTGGAGAGCTCTTTTGATAAAAGTAAAACATGTAAAAAAAGAGCATGCTCTGTTCCTCAGAAGAATATAACAACTGGTGACAAGCAGAAGCTAAATCCATCATTGGCATGTACGTCCCATCCAGGTTATGTTCACGCTTTGTTAACTGTTAATGTTAAAAATGTTTCAGATAACTTTTTAACCTAGAGCCGTGCTTTCTTCCCCCTTGTATTAGTTTCCATTGTTAAGGAAAGAGCTGTGAAACAAAAAGCTTTCTGTTAAATATTTTGAGAAGAAACTCAAGAAAACTAAATTGATACCATGAGGGAAGAAAACTGCAGAATACTTAGTGGACAGTCAGAGTGTTAATCATTTGAAACAGAAACTGTTAAGTACAGAAGGGAAAAATATTTTAACTACTACTGAAAAATCGTTTAAAACATTTCTTTCAGCTAGAGTGTCTGAAACACCTTTGCATCCTGGTTTTGCAAAAGAGGGAACTGATGTTCTCTTGAGAAAACAGACCATAAATCCAAACCAATCAAAGATGGTGAGTTTCTTACCTTCGTTTCTTTGACTTGCAATTAAGAGAACTGTCAAATTTTCAGTCTTTCAGAATTTGTATTTTACTTTCATTTAGTCACAGACTGATTTTTAGTTGACTTTCTGCTAATACAAAATAAATAATGTCAGCTTCGCTGTTTATTTTTTCAGTATAACATAAGATTGGTTTACACTGAATTTCTTTTAGAAAATAATATTTTTTTTAAAAATAATTCTTAAATAAGCTCCAGCTTGTGCTCTCATACGCTTTTCATTCACTTTTAAATATTATTTCACACAAAACCACAACATTTGAAAGAAAATGTCTGCTAAACTGATGTTTTATTGCTCATTGTTTGGGCAATGCAAGGGAAAATGGGGCTTCAAAGGGATGTGATTTAGTACATCCAGATGACATTAAATGAAGTTCAGGTAATTGTTGGGCACCTGTAGTTCTGTTTGCAGCTCTGCCCTTCTGTTGAGTCTGTCCAAAGTTGAGCCTTTAACTCTTGTTTTCTTTTTTAATAGAAAACAAAGTTTAAAGAAATTACAGATGCAACAAAATCACTAATTAATAAAATCAGTGACAGATACAAAATAAACACTGATGAGAAAAGCAAAGCCAGAGACTGCTTGGGTTTTAACAGGTATGATGTGAACTATTGTTTGCTTATTCTCTTTGTGTATGTGGATTTGCTTGTGATCTGCTTCTTTGCCTACAGTTGTTTCACGTGCTGCTTTCACCTGAATCGTTTGTTCACTTCTGGTAAAACGTGTGGTATTGAAAAGTAGGAGACGAGTCGTGGAATAGTTCAGTAGCTGAAATAACTACAAGGGCAGTTAGAACTCTGTTCAGTCATCTTTCACTAATTCATTGACATATTTTGTGGAGAGAGTTTTAACTGGAATAGTTCATGGGCATGTTGGGTATCATCCTAGTCTGGGGTCCAAACCTCTATTCAGTCATCAATTTTTTGGTTATCTAAAGTTCCTAGTTGTATCTTCCTGAAAGAATTGACTGTTAGAGTTTAAATTTAACAAATTCTTAAATAAGAAAATCAGTTGTACCTTGCTGGAACTGCTGCTTGGAGATATACTTGACATGTAATCACATGCTCTGCATGTTTGATTGTGACTGGATGACAAAGGACTGGAATAGTTTGAGCTACGTCATCTTTTAAACCTTTTGGATGGGGACTTGGAAATGCAAGGGGCTGATCTGCACAAAAATGAAAGGGGCTGATCTATTTTCATCCACATGGGTTTGCATGTAATTGCCTGAATAAACTTGTTGTGTTTGATAAGGCCTTTATTTATCTAAGCATTACTCTAATGCATATTTTCTGATTAGCATTTAACAAAATGTATCCTTATTTTTTTAGGTCACATTTAAGTAAACCCTTTGTCTCTAAGGTAACATTATTGCTTTTGTTGGATTTTTCTTCATATCAGTTGTATGTACATATGTGGTGGTAGCTAGTAGATGTAAAAGCAAAGTTCACGAGTATCACCGATTGTTAAATATGTGTAGATGTTAATGTTCTTTATGCATTGACTGTATATACTTAAAATACTTTTTTGTGTATTTACTTATGTCAAATAATATTTTTACAGGCAACTATCAGCCAGTGAAACCCAAATTAATTTCTGCTTACATATTATGTAATTGAATCTTTTCCTTTTGAACAAGGCCTTGGTAAATATGTAGAATAAAAATATAGTAAATGATACTATAGAATCCTTAAATGACATATAGCCAGGACACAGAAATTAGTCTTAATGTTTGTGGCGAAAAAAAAATGCTGAGGTTTTATTGATATCCTTAAGGGATAAATTCTAAAAGGTTTAGTTTCTACTGGCTCTTGTCCCCATTTTGTCATATTGTACTGTTGCTAATCAAGTGGAAACCTGAGCAGCTGCCAGGTCTTTTCATATGATCGTGATGAATTACTTGTATTTTGAGATGACAGTGTGTATGAATGCACAGTCCCAATTTGACACGAATTAACTTTTTATTTACGTATAGGACGAAACTAAGGATAGAAACACAAAAAACACTACTTGTCTCAATATAACTGCTGGTAATAACGTGTAAGTAGTTAAAACCTTTTCAAACAAGATTTCTAATTAGCCATACCTAACTTTGTGAAATGTTCATTAATTTAGTCATGAAATTGATCTCTGTGTCTGTTTGACAGGGATGATGTCTACAACTTTAACATCAGTGGGTTTGATGAGCCTACAATAAAGCTTGGAGTAAGAATATAACTGAAACTGATATGTTATGAATAGAATATAAAGGACCTCAGTCAAATTATGTCTACTGAGAGTATAGTTAATGTCTAAAAATTCAAATTGTATCACTAAACTAAGAGGGAAAAAAAGTTTGCCGTGTAAATACCTCCATCACTTTCAAATGTATAATGATAGATGCTGTCCTAGGGTTCTGGCCCCTTAAAGCTATTACTATGTTTTCCTTAATTAAGAATAAAAGTTTGCTAGGAGTATTGTTATCTTTAAATGTATCCTATTATCCTGAAAGCATTATTGCCTTCCTTCCAATCCTCATTGTAAAGACATCTTTGCCCATGTGTTTGAGTAAAAAGAAAGTCTAGCTAAGATAAAAGCAAAAGACAACAAAAGATGGTTTTGCTTCTTATGGCTCAGAGGAGCCCACTGAATTGGTGAAGGTAGTGAAGCAAGTGGAGGAAAAGTAAGGTATTAGTTTGAGATACTGACAGTTTCAGTCAGTTCTCGATGGTTTTAACTGTCAGCTCTGTTGTTTAATAATTCCTAAGATAGAAATCAATCAACGTAAGTTAATTGATGAATATAAGAACTGAGCAAAAAAGGCCGTAGATGTTACTGTCTGGTGGCTTGTTTAATTTTGTTTAAATTGTATAACTAATGAAAACTTTCACTTGTTTCTTACTTATTTACATGTTTAGATCCAAGAATCGCATGATACTGAACTGGGTGTTCGTACAAATCTGAACAAAAAATGGTAGGGTACTGCATCCTATTCTTCTGGTTACCATCAAGGATAGTACTGTGTGCAGTCTCCAGCATTCTGTCATGAAAATCCAGGGAATGTATGCATGACAATATTTCTCAACTGTTGTTTTTTCAAGCAATAATCATAGCTGCTGTGATCTCCTCAGCCATTTCATGGTTTTCCTTTGGGAAGCTGATAAAAGGAAAGAATGTGTTTCATGAAGAAAACAAATTTGGTTCTCTTCTTGGAACACTACAGGGATATAAGCTTCTGAATAGAGGGGGGAGTTTTTTGTTGATGATCAGCCTGCAAAGGGATGTATTGTTACTGTGTGTTCTTACTGATCATTAGCAAATATGCACATCCTTTAGGGTTTAAGGTAAATGGGTAGTTCCAAAACGGATGTGAAAACAAAAGATACGTTTGTTTGAATCCTTAATCCGCATATCACATGAATAGTAGAAATATCTAGAACAAATATGTTTAAATGTATTGTTTAAAGATGTTCTTTCTTTTTCTAATTAAGGAATGCGGATGACAGTAAAACTAGCACTGAAGTGAAAGGGAAAAAAAAAGTAAGGCTGATTTTTGTGGATCAGTATATCTTGTCTTCTTCCTTTTGAATACCAATAGTGAAAGTGAAAGATACATTAAAAGTAAATAAATTAATTGACAACTTTTTTGCTTTTTTGTAGACTAGAAACAATCAAAACAAGAAGCATCTCTTTAGTGACACAGACACAGAATACAGAGGTGATGACAGCAAGACAGATGTTAGTTGGCTACATGAATCAAATCGAAAACCTAAAGCCCAGTTAATTGATTACAGCAGAAATAAAAACTTAGGGAAACCAGTAAGCACAGACAAAAGTAAGAATTCTTTTAAAAATTCTTAAGTATGCTGCTATAAGTTTGTCCATAGATATTAACTGCACAGCACGTAATGTGCTGTGTTGCAGATACAATATGTTGTTGTTGTCTTATATGGAAGCATAATGAGCTTTCAGGTTGGTTCTAGTCATTTATAAATGTTAATTTCCAAAAAGTCTGTATTTTAACGTGGAAAATCATTGGAGGATGGGACAGGCAAAGGTTGTCAGCAAAAAAACCTTTGGTTTTTTCAAATAATGTGCTGAAGGCTGTTTACTGAATCAGTAAGTTTACAGGCATAAAAGTGATTCTATGATTGGACTGCTAAAAGCCTAAAGTGCCAACTATTTGTATATTTTGCTGATTTTTCTAACTTTATGTATTGTAGCAGCAGATAAATTCTCTGCACCTGCTTGCCATGTGGATAAACCTAAAGGCAAAAGTGCAAATAAGAAAAAGGTAAATGTAAATTTGTAACTAGGCTTGCCATACATACTTAAAATGTTTCTCACTAGAGAAACTGTTTTTAAATAATTTTTCATAAATATGTGCCATTTCTCTGTGCTTATTTCAAGATCATTTGTTAAATACAGTTTGTTCTTTATAGGTTCTCTGTTCTTTGTATATTGTCTTCAGTTAATATTTCAGGCATACCACGAGCTGTGAGTTAGAATGCTCATTACATATGCTTTGCTCTATTCCTGAACATGAACTGCTATGGAGAGAGAGTGGCACTAGTTCTGATGTAGAAGGGGGACATAGAGAAAAGCAGATGGATTCTGGTCTGGTTGTTAAGGTAGTCAGGTCAGGGTGATGATGAAGGAAACTGGTTCCTGCTCTCTATACAGGCTTTTGTTTTATTTCAAGCCAGCTCAAGAGAAAGCTTTGGAAACCCACTGCAGCTTTGCTGTAATTCAAAGCTGGCATGTATTTTGCCTCTTCACCTTTTTGACCCTTACGTTCCTGACTTCGCTGTGCCTTATCCACAGTGAAAATGTTGTTCCCAAGATGCTTAGACTGGTGATTGGACTTGCTGAGCTTTGGTATAGTTAAGATTTTTGGTTGTTTTGAAATAATGGAGGTCAAGTAATTAAATGAAGTTACCTCCCGTTTATTCTTATATATTTATTAATCATTCTGATATAAACTGAAGATGTTTTTTATTCTTTCAAAGATAAACAAAAGTAAAAAACAGAATACAATAACTGATGAAACAACAGAACAAACCACCAGACAAAAACTACCTCGAAGAGCAGCATTAGCAAAAAATTACAAAGAACCTTCCAGTTCAGAATCAGAGAGTGAAAGGCAATCTTCAGCATGCGCCTCTAAAGAGGAGAAATCAAAACGATGGGTATACAGTTGCACCTCGAAAGAGGACAAATCAAAAATGCAGGTATACAGTTGCACTTTATTCTTAAAATCCACTTCTGCCATATTTTTTGAAATCAACTCTGGTCTACTTTGTACTTAGTACTGCTGAATTTTAAGTGCCCAATATGAGCAAGTTGAAATGAATTTTATTTATTATCTAGTAGCGCCCCTTTTTACGATTCATTCATAAACTTTTTAGTAACTTAAGCAATGACATTGTGTGCTAAAACATTTTTATTATTTTAGCATAACAATGTATGTGGATAGGTCTGCGAACTTTATTGATTAAATCCTGAAGCATTGGTAGTTGCCTCCTTAAGAAGTTCATAAGAGTAGAAATTTGAGTGCTCAATTAAACAAATTTAATGCTTATTGGTCTTAGAACACCTGATATGCTTCTGAATTTAAATACTTCTAATGATGTTCATTTTTGGACCTTCTGCTTGTTCGATGGTATGTATGCTCTTTACCTTCTTATGTATAGGCTTCTATATGTTTACAAATAATGTTTATATAAACTTTATATTTTAATAGAAACATATGAATGGGAAAACCAAGGATGATTATCAGCAAAAAGAACTCCAGAATATTGTGTCTGTGGAGCCCAGGGGAGTGGCTGAGTATGTACATGAAGCAAAATCAGAGAATTCTGCAGAAAAAATGGATGTTGAAATTCCTTCATCTGAGAGCCCTGCATCTCTTGAGGCAATGAGATGTAGGTATTTTGACTTTTAATTTATAGCAATACTGTATCAAAAGTTGGAGGTTAAATGAGGATTAGAACAGTAGTACAATTTTACATTTATTTCATGCTTTTGCAATAAGAGATATCCCCCAATTCAGTGTGTACCACATAATTAAAGGAAGTGTATTAATATGTCACTAACACTTTTATAGGTTGGTGCAGTTATTTGACACCGGCAGAATATACAAGTGCAATATATAAGTGTTAGAATGAATTTGGTACCACTAAAATAGTGTGGAGGGTGCAAAAGGGCAAGTGTGGCAAGTTATCTACCAGCACTTAAAGTAAAATTCCACGTATCTGAGACTTGCAAATACCTCGAGTTGGAGCAGTTAGCAATATGGGGCTTTAACTTACCTTTTTAAACTTTCATGCCACGTGCTGACAGTTAACTGTTTTCTAGGTGCCAAAAGAATATCAGATGTTACTCAAGAACATGCTTACAGTGAAAGATCATTTAATCTTCAGGAGTCAACACCAGAAAAAGAGGAAATGTTAAACTTTGAGAAAGAAATATCTCCCAATAATTTCCATCCACAAAAAAAGAATAATCCAAGTATACGCCTAAATCAGTCTTCTGAGACGACTGTTAAAAAATTTACATTTGGGAATAAAAGTTTCTCACCAGTTTTAACTGAAGCATCTTTGGTAAGAACATTGAAGTTGCTCTACAGTTATTTGAACTGAAATTGTTCCATTCAGCTGCCAACTGTTCTATGCTTTTGTGCATCTCCTTTCAATATCTTTTTTTTTTGTTAATGTGTAGCTCAGCTTAACGACATGCAAAACTGTCAGTGGAAAACATGCAAAGGGATCTGTATCTGAAACACGTGATAATAATGAAGATTCAAGTTTCAGACATTGCTTTTCAGACACACTTTCTATTAAAGGAAAACTGCAACATATCACTGAGCCTATCAACCGAAGTAGAGAAGAGGTATGTTACGAAATCCTTTGCTCTTCAGAAGAGAGCTGCAGCTTTTCATCTATTTTATCTGCTTTACAGATGGTGAGGTTTAAGGGAAATGCATCTTTCTTAACGCTAAACGCTATATGTAATGTTTATTTGTGACCTGCTTGGGAAATGCTGCTAGTTACTTTTCAAATATTTGAGATAACTTAAGGAATTGTTTATCATATGGCTACAAGGAAAGAATTGTATCCCAAGAAGATCAGTTATGGTTAGTGTGTTAAAAAATAACATGGAGTAAATACTGTCTTCTTTACTTTCAATAAAAAATAAGTGATTAAAGTATTATGATATCTGCATGGAAAAAATCTAGAGGTGAGGAAGCGCTCTCATAGTTTTGGCATTAGTGTACTTCTCAATATAACAACTCTTGTAGCATTGGCAAATAAACTAAAGCCGCTGAATACCTTCAAATCACTTCTTGTAAGTGCTTTTTCTGGTGAAAAAAACACTAATGACTCCTTTAAGAAATAATTTTGTTTGTGTTCTGTTGCAAGAAACGGTTGGACCTTATCAGTCATTTGACTTATTGTTACCATTAATTATTAATGTGGTGAATAATTTGTTTATTCTTTCATCTAGTGAGACCTAGTAGCAATTCACGGAGTAATATTTTTTTTGTACGATAGTTGTGTTTATGTCCCTAATATAATGAAAAGCAATGTAAGGGTGGATTTCTGATGAAGACTTCTAAAAGTACTTCAATTTGGAAACTAATAAATGAATGACTTGACTTTTTAGGATTGTGTACCACCATCTCCGTCGTCTGTTTCCAGTGGAAGTAAAGCACAGTCTTGGAGTGAAGAACCTCGTGGCCCCATACATGAGTCAGGTACAAACATTTAACTTAAAGCAGAAGACTTTCTGTGGGTCTCTGTGAAGGTTAAGAGTTCCACTTAACCACAAGAGGTTCCACTTAAGTTTGAGAAGAAATTTCTTCTCAGTAAGGGTAACAGAACACTGGACCAGGCTGCCCAGCGAAGTTGTGGAGTCTCCTGCTCTGGAGGCATTCAAAACCCGCCTGGACACCTTCCTGTGTAACCTCATCTAAGTGTTCATGCTCCGGCAGGGGAATTGGACTGGATGATCTCTTGAGGTCCTTTCCGATCCCTAACATTCTGTGATTTTGTGTTCCAATGAAATCCTGTTCATTTACATCAAGTTCTCATATCTACTGAACGTGCCCTCCATAAATTCAGTGCTTATTAATGCTCATATAGTCCTCAAGCTTTAAAGCCAAGAATTTGGATCCAAAGGTTGAATAAACTCTTCTTTATCCTCCTATGTCATTGTTCTAAATAATCTTAAACATTGTTTTCATCTTTATTAAAGGACCAACTATAGAGACATTTTGTAAACGAAGGTACCAAAGTGATACAGAAAGCAATTCTGATGAAGCAGAAACAAGGAAAGAGGAGAAAAAGAAAAGAAACAGAAGAATGACTTTACAACCTAGAAAATTATTTAAAACAGGAGATGCTGTCAGTTACAGAGGTTAGTAATGGAGTGAAAGGTGACTATAGTTGTGCAAAAGTTTTAAATATCGTAACATTAAATTTTTAGCAAGATAATATCCCTAAAAAAGCATTTTACATGGTTGGGTTTTTTAAAGAAATAGAAAGAAATGCTAAGTATTTAGAGACTATATTCATCAAAAAAGTCAGAAAATTGGTATGAAAATAGAAACTGGTCTCATCTAATTGGTGAAATTAATATATATGTAACAAAATCTGTTGTAGGCCCTGTTGTAACTTCAGATAGGGTACTTTTTCAAACTAAATTGTGATGTTACCTGTTTTACTTCTCTTCAGTGTCTGAAAGCATATCTACTGTATCTGTAAATGATATCTCTGTTTTGGATGGGGAAGTCTGGGAACCTGGTTGTTCAACTGTAAGTGTATGTGAGAAGCTCCAGAAAGAATTTACAAAGAGAATCCAGGCAAGTCATTTCACATACGATATTAGTTGTGTGTGTGTGGGTGCATGTGCATATGAATGGTAGATTGTCTTACACCACAGAATTTGCTTACAAGGACACAAAAATAGCTATATCCATAGAACTTCAAGAAACCACAGAATTCAGGTTTCCTTTTATGCCTTTTTGAATTCCTTTATGTTCCTAACTCTCCCATGATTTTCTTTTCCGTGTCTGTCTTATTTTTTTTAATCCTGTCTGTTGTTTCAAGACAAGTTTTATGTATCTGGAGTAGCGATTGTACTGCATTTTTATTTTTTCAAATGATCACACCCATGAATGAATTTTATTTGCCAAAAGGAAAACACGAGCCTGAATAATGTGTTTATTCATTTAAGACAGCTGTAAGCACACATGATTTATTTCATGTGTACTTTCTGTATATTGAGGAAATATAATTTTCATATTCTAATATTTTCATATTCTAAGTTAGGTAGAATTTTAACAAGGCCAGAAACCCATGTTTATTTATACTTTGTTAACAGAAAGCATTTCCTTGAAAGATAAAGATATATTAAAAAATTGGTTTTGCTCAGTACAATCTATGATACTATGCAATTACGGTACTAAACATAATAGAAGGTTTTTTTTCCTAAAGTGAAAATGACCTGAATTTATTGTTTAAACATCTTCACAGAGCCGCTCACGGAAAGTGGATCATTTTACTAAGCAATCACTAAGAGTAGCCCATGAGCACTTGACAACAATGAGTTACCAGATTCATGAATGCAGGTCTGTAAAGAAAGATTTCTTTCGGAATACTCTTAAAATGCAATCAGTACCTTCTAAAAGTAACTCGTTTTGTTTTGGCAGGATCAGGCAGCTGGACAGATTTCATTTTGCTATCCTTGAGGAACTTGAGAATTTTGAAAAAGATTCCCAGTCCCTGAAAAACATGGAAAAAGAATTCTCGGTTTGTATTTTAATTGCTTGATCATGGAGAAGAGCAAATTCTTATGAAATCTATGGGTTATTAATATAATCTTTAACTTTAGATCATTAATTCTGATTTTAAAAGCATTTATCATTTTGCTTAAAGTTGGGTCAAATTTCAAATAGTGAATTTGAGTTGTTGGGATTGACTAATGCTATGCTCTTAGAATTTCTAGATTACCACTTTCTTTTTCTTCCTGGAGTAAACTACTACTGCTACATTTAACGGGCTGTTTACCCACCTCATGAGCCCTTCTTTCAGCTGGCCTGTATTTCAGGAACAGTGTGTAGGCATTTGAACCTGATTTGCTGTATGTTCTGCAACAAGCCAGCCAACATTATGGGTCTGCTACTTGCTGTGATGCTTTTTCCTAAGGCGTGACTTAAATTATTTGCAACGTCTGATTAAAATGGTATGCATAGTCTTTTTCATTGTTTTTAAACTGTTACACAGAACAGATTTTTGCTCACACTGGTTCCATGAAAATAGAATTGCTGAAGTGCCTCATCCTGCCAGCTCAGCTTATCATTTTTCACACTTTTGTGGTGACTGTGTAACTCCTACCCATTCTGTGCTAAGTCTGTGGTTGTATTTTATTCATATATTAGTCAGTTTTAGTTCAGAAAATATTAGTTCCTACTGATCATAATCTCTTAATATTTTTCTTTCCAGACCTTTTGGAAAAAACATACACATACTTTTAGTACATTCATGAAAAATGAGCAACAGAGGTTAGTTGGCTTCATTAATCCCAGGATGAGATTTGTGTTCTGTTCATTTGAGGTATAAATTAGGCCAACTACCATTCTCTACGCTATTTCACTTTTCCATAAAACACAGATAGTAGATGAGATGAGAAATTATGATTAAGATGTTATTTTACAGAAAAAGTGTAATTATTCTCCATCTAAATTTCTCCACTTACCTGAGGGACTATTCAAATAGTAACAATGATGGTAAAATTTATCCATCCTTTTACATATAAGTGGGTTACAAATAATGGGGTGTATTCATGATATGTGTGGAATGTTCATTTGTAGCAAAGCTGTTTGAGCTGTCTTTTATTTCTCTAGAATTCAGGTTCTTAAAACTTCATTTGAAAAGAACATCTACCATACTGTTGACTATGCAGAGCGTATTTTTACTTCAGAGGTAGGATAAAATTTTATTTTTCTTGTTTTCTGTAATTCTTCAGTTTTGCCAACAGATACTAGTATTGACTTCTTTGCAAAGAAAGTCTTAATCCTCAGCAATGTATTAATGCAATAAGTATTTTTGTAGTTTTTCATTGTCATAAAACATCCTTGAACGTAACAACATTCAGTGTTGCAGTCTTTTCTTTTTATAGATGCATCTGATGAAAGAAGACATACAAAACCTCCAAGAGAAACTTCTTAAAGAAATGGTAAATGAATCACAGAATCCCAGAATGTCAGGGATTGGAGGGGACCTCGAAAGCTCATCCAGTCCAATCCCCCCGCCGGAGCAGGAACACCCAGATGAGGTTACACAGGAAGGTGTCCAGGCGGGTTTTGAATGTCTCCAGAGTAGGAGACTCCACAACTCCCCTGGGCAACCTGTTCCAGTGTTCTGTTACCCTTACTGAGAAGAAATTTCTTCTCAAATTTAAGTGGAACCTCTTGTGTTCCAGCTTGAACCCATTACCCCTTGTCCTATCACTGGTTGTCACCGAGAAGAGCCTGGCTCCATCCTCCTGACACTCACCCTTTATATATCTGTAAACATTAATGAGGTCACCCCTCAGTCTCCTCCAAGCTCAAGAGCCCCAGCTCCCTCAGCCTTTCCTCACATGGGAGATTCTCTACTCCCTTCAGCACCTTTGTTGCCCTACACTGGACTCTCTCCAGCAGTTCCCTGTCCTTCTGCAACTGAGAGGCCCAGAACTGGACACAATATTCCAGGTGTGGTCTCACCAGGGCAGAGTAGAGGGGCAGGAGAACCTCTCTGACCTACTGACCACCCCGCTTCTAATCCACCCCAGGATGCCATTGGCCTTCCTGGCCACAAGGGCCCAGTGCTGGCTCATGGTCATCCTGTTGTCCACCAGGACCCCCAGGTCCCTTTCCCCTACGCTGCTCTCTAAGTTATCGTGTCTTAATTTTTATTCATTAAGTATAGTTGATTGTATATTGAATTACTAGAAATTGTAATTTCTATTCCCCTATAAAAAATAAAAATGAGACAGAGTCCGGGTATCACCGACATTCTACTTTAAACCTTATCTGGGTGAAAAAGCAGCAGGTAGATGTGGAAATACTGGTTTACTTCTGAGTCTTAATATGTTGAATATCGATGTGGAAAAGTATCATATTTGTTATATTAAGAGTGGTGTGTACTATGCACCAGAATTACAATACTTACTTGCAATATCATCTTCCTTTTTTATGTGATAAATGTCCTACTTTTTGTGCAGCAAGAGGAGGAGCTGTGTAATGTTCGTAGAGGGTTGCAGACGTTGTTTCAATCAGAAGACAGAATTCTGAAGTAACATTTCCAGATACCTTCCTGAAATTCAAGGTGAATGTAAACACTGTTTTATAATGTAAAATTTGACTTTTTTTTTTCTTTTTTTAATTCAAGAAAACGATTGTAATGAAAGCATATTTTGCTTAATAGTATTAAAAACTTTGTGGATAAGACTTCTCCTTTTATATGTGAGATATTTGGAATTATTTTACCAACTATGCTAAAATGCAATATGTAAATTTTTTTGATTTTTAGCACATGCTGTTTTTTAAGAAGTCTTTAAAATTTTTATAGGTTATTTAACTAACTTTCAGAGAAATAGCTTTGAGTTTCACTTAGAATCTATGTTTTTGGGCTATGTGTACAGAGGATACTTTAGTCTGATCCTGAATACAGTCAGAAAATATCCAGAGATTAAATTGCCTGTTTTGATTTCAGTCCTATTTGTCTGTGATGTTAGACTTCTATAGGAGTTTCTAAGAGAAAACAAAACTCTAAACACTTGTGGTTGAACTATGTTGCAAATAGTTGCATTAAAGATTTCAAAAATACATACTGTTTGTCTGTCGTTTTTACAACATGTCATTACTGTTTTGCTTTTGGTCTGTAATATGTACTAGTATGTCAAATAAAATGTACTGCTGCGCAAGTATTTCATGTAAGACAACAGGCAGCAAGAGGCTCTGCTGTTTGTAGCTCAGAAATATATCCTACATATTAATAGTCTATCCCATGTACTTACATTTCAGATTTCACAAGAAAACAACCAGTGCATCATAATTTACACTTCTTTGTTGCTCGGTATCAACTAGTAGGTTTCTTCTGAATATTTATGATGCGTGATTTCTGAGCTACAACTTCTCATAATTTGCTTTTAAATTAATCATAAAACTACCGTGCATTTTTTAATTCCTTAGCAACCTCTTAATCTCTTTGAACTTCCAATCCTGAACATACACTATAAACTTTTCAGACTCAGAACAATACCTCTAGTACTTTTCATTTAGTTTCTTTTTAAAAATGAGGATTGAAAACTTACAGCTCCTCAAGAAGTAACAGAAGTAGAGAATAACTCATAGAATGTGCACGTCCTGGAGCTTGTCTGCCTGAGCACATGCAGAGCTGCCTCTTGCCCATGGGACCGGCTCAGATGAACAGGGGCGCATCTCAGAGCCCGTGTCCGCTCAGCACCGCACTATTGCTGCAGGTCTCACAGGAATGTTAGCCGGTTTGGGGTAACAGCCCTTCACAACTTAATTGCTTTATATCCTTTATTTTACATTCCATTTTACCTCTTGTTTTGTCCTTTGGTTGTCTTTGACATCATACACACTTTGTCATTCCTTCCATTGTCCCCTCTACCCTCTACCTTCTGTCCTCTTCTTCTTTTGTCTCAGTTTCCTTTCTGCGTTCCTAATAATAGGTTTCTATCCAATGTGCACTGAGAGTAGAATGCAGAGTAATTGGTGCTCTTAGACTTCATTGATGGGACATGGTTTTTGTAAACAGAAATAGTTGTAAATATGAATTAATTTTAAAAACACAACACTCTGTCTCTGGAAATTATTTTCTTGAAATTGACAGTAAATAATTTGGTCTGCTCATGCCATCTGTGTAACTGTACTTAATGCTTTTCTAATTTTTCTGAGCCTCTGATTTTTATGTTTTGTTGGGTTTTTCTTGTAGACTCTGTTCACTATCTTCTCCACTAGATGGACCTCATGAGATGTTAAACTTTTTTTTACTAATCTAATTGAATTTTATCTGTCAATGAAACAGTGTTTTTCTCTTAACTGTACAAGGTTTTACAAAGTGCACTACAAGGCCCAAATTCCTTTCTTACACTCGGTGCATATCGGAAAAATAATACAACTGCTATTTTTAGAGAGGTCTCATGATAAAACAGAGGTATGAAATTTAACCGTCCTTCTGTCAGTTTTCACTCCACCCCATTAACTTCCAAAAACTTTGAGCAAGCACAACCAAATCTAACAAATGTAAAAATGTGAAGCATATTACAAGGGCTATTCGCCAAAGTGAAGTTCAGCTTAGGGATATTGAGTTTGTGGATGGTAAACCTCAGGGCTCGTTCGAAGCAGACACCTAAAGGAAACCATGGGAATTGTGCGCTGCAGGCCTGTTTCTTTTTTCAATTGCGCAAAAGCGGCACAAGGAGAAAAGCTCCCTAAGCTGAATGTGCCATCAGTGGATCCACCTGTGACTCCTGCAGTAAACGAGCGTGGTCCCTGGTGCAGGGAGTGCTGGCCGTGTCCAGCTAACCTGCTCTAACCTCTAACCTGCCGCTGAGCTCAGAGCAGTTGGCTGGTGGGGATCACGTGTGGCTCTGAAGCAGTCACAGCTTTGTGTCTTCCCAGACCAAAGCAGAGCAAAGGCTGGGATGCTTGTGTTGGAGGGAGAGCTGAGAATGTGGGAAGAAGCATAGCTTATTGCTGCATAACTACACAGTGGTTGTCGCATTAGTAATGCAGCTCATGGGTATTGTTTGAAATGTAAGAAGCTGCTCTAAGTTACCCTCAAAGTTACCCACAAGCTGGAAATCCTTAGTTACAGTAATCCTTTTGAAGATCCTGTGGTGATAAAGAAGCGTTATGATCTAGTGCATAATAACTCTAGTTCCCTTCCCAACTGTCCCTGGAAAAAGAGAGCTTTAGGAAACCTTTCCATTTCCTGCAATAATTAGTCGTTTAATTAAAGAACAAAAGTAACAAGAATCAAAAATGCTTGCAGCTGTGATTCTGTTAGACATTATATAAAAAAGAATGAAATTATAATACATTAAATTAGTTTTCAGAACATGAACTTAAGTGTTTTACAAACTAATTGTGGTAAGTTCAAAATGTCTTCCCAACATAATACTGAATGACAGTGTGTCATGTCCATTTATGTCAGAGGCCTTGGAATGGTAAAGCCTGTACATGCACAACATCTCCTTTTCCAAGATTGACTGTGGAACAGTTTGAAACAAGGAGAGTAGTAGGTTCTTTCCAGTAGCTTTACTTCAGTTTTTTTCAGCAGATGGTCCCACTCCACAGGCCATCGCTCTTCTGACTTCAGAGCGAAGTTCATCTCTGGTGTGTCTCTCTGTACGTAAGTGCTGCAGAGACTTCATCTGCAGAGTCCGGCTTTCACATAAACATCGAAGTATCCTGGACTGAACTGTAGGGAAAGACTTGGGTATTCCCTGATGTGTGTTCAGCAGCAATATCAAAAAGTAAAGACTGATTCTTCTCAGAAGAAAATTTCTATGGCCTGTGGAATCTAGGAGAAATAAGAGAGATTTTTTCAAATTACATATAAATACATATATTTTTAAAAAATTCTATATGAGATTAACAAAAAAAAGTTTTCCTTTGTTTTCAAAAAGCATTCTGTTTGAAGGTACAGTAACAGCATTGAGGAATATTAGTTGTAATTTTCACCAGCACATTTCCAGACCTATGCTATGACTGTAGTGCAGTTAGAGTCCTCAGGGCCCAGTCTAACCAGTTTACAGTTATTTGGGAGTGCAAATGCAAATATAGGTATGGAGTTGATCTTGGTTTGGGGTTTTTTTTAGGAATTAGGCCACAGTTTGTCATTGGTAGAAATGATCTTTATTGTGCAGTGATCTCGTTATTTTGCATGAGTTAAGCAATATTGAGCGGATGTTTCGAAAAATATGAGGACGTACCATTGGTTTAATGTATTATAAGAGTCTGTCTGGAATAACTATTCTCCTCCTCTGTAGGCTTGTTCTTTTGGCTGCGGTACATAATTAAAGTCCCTATCATTTGTAATGCTTTAGTGCTAATTGTAAATTGTAATTCTGTTTCTAGGCTGTACAACCTGCTTACTAGTATCCTGACCACATTTAAAAATATATCATCATAATCTACTTAAGCTCCCCAGGTAGCTTCAATTAGAGAAGGTATATCTCACTTTCAGACTTAAACTGCAGCTATTCCTTTTTTCCCCTAAATTTCATTCTAGCAGCGCAGTGATGTCTCACCATAAACATTGAGTCTGAATGCTGGAATGTAAAAAGGGCCCTAACAATTGCATGAACAGTCTATAATTCTAAAAATATAGTGCTTAGATCAATATACGTTGCATTTATGGCTCATTTATGTTCTTTTCATTGAACACCCAAAGCTCAGTTAAGCTGGAGTTCATTCCGAGTCCAGAAATAAGCATGGAAGCGTGGGTTCAGGCCCAGGTGCAGGATCCTTGCAGGACGTGAGCCTGCACACCAAGTGCCGTGATACAGCGGTAGGGAACCTATTTTAACAGCGAGCACACCTGAGGACCCTTACAGACACGGCAAGAGTACACAGTGCTCCCAGCAACTCCTCAAATTGTTTTAAGAGTAATTGTACCTGCTCTCAAGAGACCTAATAGAAATTGTAGGAAATAACTGAGAGCTGCTTCAATTTTTCTCTCACTAACAAGGTCTTTTTGCAAGTAACAGTGGCTGTGGAATCAGCTTCTCTCACATTTTTTCCCACTTAGAAAAGCGAAATGGATGTTTTTGTGCGTGTTTGAACATTGCACGTGTCGTTGGTGCTGGTACGTGGAGCAAGCACTGGACTGACCAGGGTGCTTGGAGAACGACAGGAGCCCAGCGCAGGTCCTGTCCTGCCCTCCCCGCTGGGCGGCTGTGGAGCGTGCGGGGGGGTCAAGCTCCTGCCAGTAGCTACTGGGGCAACATCAAGTGATACTGAAACCTACAGGCTGAATCCATCAGAACACCCCCAATTAGAACCAGTGCATTGCTTATGAGCATTATGGATGTCATGGTATGTAGAGTTTTATTTCTTAGGAGGAAAGTTGCAATGTTTAGGATGATAAGGTGGCACGTTCAAGTACATTTAATTCAAAAACCTTTTCGTAGTGTATTAAGTTGTTTGTCTGCTTTTTAATTTTTTTTTTTCTTATGTTGCACCCTAAATTTAAATTTTTCTCATAGCTTTTGAATCTTCGGTGCAAAGAATGCAACCTGAGTGATGTTTTGAAGAAGGTCAGGGGGCTTCTCAGTACATGCAAATCAAAGAAAAAAAAAACCAAAAAACAAAAAAGGCTTCAAACAAGGAGATAAATACTTCCAATTTTTTTTTTTTTTTTTTAAATAGAGCTTCCTTTGCGTATTCTTCTCCCACATCCACCATGTAAGAACAGAAACTACAAATTCAGGACCCAAGCAGACTGGTTTTAGCAGGTAAGTGAAATAAATAGCTGGAAAACTGACCTTGTCAAATGTTTGCTTGACGCATGTACCTCCATTTCGTTACTTTTGTATTCATTTAGCTCTTTCCGAATTGCTGCCTAGGAATTGAAAATAGAAGGTGGTTAACAAATAATCTTGTATTTACAAGCATTGTAAAATACTGAGCTTGCAGAGCAGAACAGGAGTTTTCTAAAGTAGAAATAGTAGGTGTTTGGAGTAGAAAGCACACTGTGCTGGTAGAGATGCTGAAAATTTAGGTTGTATGGATTGGTGATATGATACTTCTTATCATTCATTGCGGAAAGGGTCACTTCTGTCTAGATGGGGAAAATAATGTATTTGTCTGCTCTGAAAGACAAGTTTTTCCATCAAAATCCTGACCCTGAATTCCTGGCCTTTGCCCCCTGTATATGCAACTGAACTCTGTCACTTTTTAGCTTACAAACCTGCCCTGCTAACAATATAAAAACAGTAAAGCAAGGAAAAGTCTAATTTTAATACATACCCAAAACATACAAGCAAAATACAAAATCATTATTCCATTGAGTAACATATAATAGCTCGTTCACCATTTTAGTGAGCTCAGGAGAACAGCTACTGTAGTAGAAATCCATTGTTCCTTTGCTATATGAGTCCTCTAAAAGCATTTATGACAGTTTTTACTGGGGCGACACTGGAATGGGGAGTGAAGTGTTTGATCTCAGAACAAAGCAGTAAGTAATGTTCCTGTATTTGCCAGTTTACTCAGTAATCAGCTCAGCATCCTTAGTCCTGCTCGCTGCAGCCCTGAAACTTCACAACTTATTCAGCAAGTTCCATCTGGAATCATGCCGAACTATTTTTCTTAGTACTCGAGCACCTAAATGTGAAAGTTAAATGAGGATGTAAATCAGCTATGTGGCAAGTATGCGACGGAACAAAAATGCGTGTTTATGCGCGTGAAAACGTGGGATCAGGTCGCTCCTTGAGCATTTGAAGGAAATGGGAAAGGCAATACTGGTGTGTTTAGAAAAATGGTGGAGGATATTTGCATATTTAGGACAAAACTTCCTATTTCAGCATAAATGTTAACGGTGCATTGGCTGGAAATGTTTCTGAGTTGCAGCCCTAAAGCACTGAAAAAAGATTGTGTCCACCTTTGTTTTGTTCTGTCAGTTGTTGGGCTGGCTAGAAGCCTTTATAGCTCTAAATAGGCATTTTTATAAATAGCATTTTTTTATGACAGTATGTGTTGGTCGCTATGGTTTCAGCATAAAATACATGGGTAACACTTACAGAGATTAAATGTCCCAGAGGTTAAATGTCTTTGCAGAATCTGGTGTACCAGTGTAGACAACGCAAGTACAAAGCAGTAATGCATCATTTGAATTATGTCAGTACCTTATCTGCAGCTGATAGTCTTGTCCATGGTTTATCTGCTCGCCTGTCATAGTCCTGTGCTTTTGCCACTTCTACATAATCACTGAACCGAATCAGGATTTTTCTGTCTCTTAGTTCATCAACTGTAGGTCTCTGGTTAAGCTGTATTAAATAGTTTTGTAAAATAAAATCGGCGTTAAACACATCAATACAGTGCACAACATTTTCTGCTTTGCATCTTAGCTTAGTGAGTATTTATGTATATGGAAAAATGTAAAAAAAAAAGGAATTTTTGGAGATTCCTGGGACATATTCAGTCCTTCAGGGGATTGTTCGGAGAGTAATGATGGTTTAAATGGAGATGGGGGCTTCAGCTCAGTAGCTTTGTAATGGACAGAAGAGGAAAATATTTTAACTTGGATATTGATAAATGCACTTACAGTATCTAAGGGAATCAAAATGAATTTATTATGATTTATGTACAATATAACAGGCTGTAGGGGTTTTCTGCTGCAGTCAGTGGCACATTGTCTGTGTAAGGTGTGCAGGACCAGACCCGTTGGAAGAATTTCAGTTTAGCTTTAACAAGTTATCGGCATATTTGGCTTATAATTCCCATAGGGATTCCTGGGAACAGAACAATAACAGATCCAGGTCTGATTCTGCAAATACCTTAAATGCAAAGAGAAGTTTATTGCGGGAGCACACCTGGTGCTCAGCAGGGAATCAGCTCTGCTGATTGCTACAAAGAACTAAGCAGTCCTTTTCTAGCCATGTAGCTGCAAAATATGTGGTTTGCAAGCAAATACCCATTTTCTGATTTAATGTTTATCTATTCTACTAAGTCTCATGTAGCTGAGATTAAGTGAATATTTTTATAATTCATATTACTAGATAGCACTATCTCAGACACTGCTGAGGAGGGTGTGTATTACGGGAGGTTTGTGACTGGTTGATGTTACATTAGCTTTGCTAGATTTCTAAAATCTAATGGAAGGTTTTGCAAGATTTTACCTTTCTTGTCAGTCTCTGTTTGATTTCCCTTCTTTCTTCCTGTTCTGTTTGATCATTTCGTTCTGTGGATAATATAAATTAAATAAAGGTTACTTTCCTCATGAGAAGGATCCGTAGTTTCCAAAGTTCCAGGCAACAAAAATTAGAACATAGAAAAATTAGTAGCTGGTTCTTAGTTGCACATTTGGTTGGTTCAGCACATCTCTCTGGTTCTCTATTAGAACACACAGTTCCCTGTAAGAGCAACATCCTGCTGCCACTGGCACCTTTTCCTGGGCTCTACACTCCCGTTCCAAGGAGATTAGATAAAACAGCAGCAGCCTCACCACCTCTCCAATTGTATAAACTTTGGAAGAAAAATCAAAATATTCCATAGTTAATCATCATTTTTTGTTCTCCACATTGCTGGAGCCATTCATGGCAGTAGATGCTGAAAAGACTTATTGCAGCAGCTCCAGGGAAACTGTGTTCTTTCCTCTATAACCGTATTCTCAGGCTACATCTTTAGATGGTCACTCTGCCACAATAGTTATCTTTGACTTGCATGCTTTTTTCTCTGCTATTCAGGATATGCCGCTGACATTAGAACCTCTTTATCCTCATGGGGTTTTCTTTTGTAGCGTTCCACTCTAACCTAAGCCAGCTTGCTTTGTGTGTTGTGCCTATTAACATTCAAGCCGTGATGCCTCCTACACACTGGCTCTAAAAATAGACTGGAGAGCTGTACCACTGTGTGAAATATATCCTTTGCCTTGGGAAACAAGTTCATGGCGTTTCTATTTCTAGCACTATCTGTTACTATATTCAGGCGTGAGCCAATGACCTGAGCAAAGCTGAAGGCCTAGAGAAAAATGTTTAACTGTTCCAGGATCCTCTAGACACTACTGTGAAGTGTATTATACTACTTGCATTAGGTATTTCCAGTGTTAAAGCGCACACATGATTTTTAATATGCCCCAGAAAACCCACTAGCACTGCAGATGAGTTTCCAAAATGATATTTTTAGTAGTGAAGTATTCTCCTCCCTTATTTTTATGCCTATTAGATTACACTGAAAGGCAATTACACATATTTAAAATAACATAGTAGTGCGTAGCCACAACTGGCTATAGTAGAAATGTAAATCACGTGAATCTAAAGTGCTAGAATGTGCTGTATTACAATTCAGTGGCAAGGCACACAAATTTAAAAGATAATAGGACAGCTAAAATTAGTGCTCTGTCAGGGATTAGCAGCTATTTAAGTCTGGAATGTTTAAAAAGAGAACAGGCTTAAAAAAGTATATTGTACTCCAAGAGGCAGAGGTACCTGCAATAAATTACTAACATGCTTCTCTTGGTTTTAATTCAACCATTTGTATTCCTATCTCTACATTTTTCTTAAAAGAAGAGAATTTTCTGTGGCCATGGTGTCTTTCAAGATACGACTGTGATATGCACTGAGAGAATCCCTAAAGGGAAACCATAAATACACATTTCCGATCAGAAAAAGCTTTTCCAAATATACTAAACATGCATCGTGACCCATTTCTTTGAGACATTCACTCAGGTTCAGTGCTTATTCCCAGCTTTGGGAAACACAAGAAATAGTTACTTTAGAAAAATAAACCAGGATTTGATAGAAATGCTGGCAAGGGCACCATAAAACTCGAGTGTTATTGCAGAGACAGACTGGGGGAGGGGAGGTTCCCATCACACCACTCTGCCTACACTTAGATCCATTCATTAGCAGGGGCTGGCTCTATAAATCTCAGCAGAGCGATGCTCCCAATTACGAGGTGGCATGTGCAGCACTGTAATTCACTGTGCTGCTTTCCGAGTTATTCAGGGAATTCTTAGCTGTGCGTGACACTGAAACAATTCCTGGTGTTAAGAGTGAACCGGGGATTGCACAGTGTGATTGAAGAGATGCTGCTTTCTTGGATGTCCCTGTCAGCTTTCTGTTCAATCCAAGAAGAACACACGGGAACCCCTGTGTTGTGATTTTAGTTCACGTGCTTTTCGGGCTTTGTGGTTTAATCCAGCAGTGTTTCTATATTTCAATTGCAGGACTTAGAAAATCAACAAAATTGTAGGAAAGTGTTGGCTTTAAGTTTGCTTTTCAATTATTACTTTTATCTCAGAAGCATCTCCCTAAGGGAGATAAGAAGTCACTGTTTTAAATCTTACTGAGATTTGGTTTAAAATAACATAGTAGTTGCACTTGTGTACTTGCAATACATTTTTCAGGGTGCTGGAGTCGTATAGAAGTGAATTATGAGTCCTTAAGACATCTTTGGGGGTAGCATTGCTTCCATTAGCAGGATGTGTCCTGAACATCAAAGATGTTGGGAAACTCCACTGTACATACGCTTACAGCCTGGAGGAGGTCGTAGTGATTTCACTGACTGGCATTTACACTGTCACAGCTTTGCATGTCAGACCCAATCCAGGTGTTTCTCAAGTCCCTAACAAGGATGTCGATGTCCCCATTAATAAAAGGCGAGTTTCCTCATTTCTAAATTCACTCCAAACAGAGACTGGTTGTTGCATTTGTCCAGCCTTTCACAACTGACCCAGCTAAGTGATGACCTCAGCTCTTTACAAGACACCTCACTTTTTATATAATGGAAAAGGTGAATAAAATAGAAATGGTTCTGATCTCAGCTGAACCTGTATAAAGCCTGAGCAACTGAAGTCAATGAATTTGCTCCATGCTGGGAGCTCTTTAAATGAGATACAAATCTAGACCAGTATGTTTAGCTGGCATTCAGGAAATATCTTTAATTCTGCTTTATCTTCTTTCTGCTTTATCTCTCTCTAAGCTCATTATATGAATGTATTGAAACTTTTTTTATTATTAAAGCTGGTCAGTTTAACCCAGATTAAGGATGTAACCAGCACACTTCAAAAAGTAAACATAAAGGAAAAGATTTTTATCAGTAGAGATCAGCTCTTCCTTAGCCAGAAAAAACCCAAAGAAACAGATTTTCCAAGAGCTTAGGTACTGACTTTTGAAAATCTGGCCCCACATATTTCAGAATCTTGGGTTAAAGGTTATTCTTTTCTCTTGTGGTAGATGACAGGTGAGTTTAGGCCAAGTCCATCCATTCACATTTGCAAAGAATGTATCCTGCTTCTCATTTAGCCATGCACATGTTAGATACATCAAATTTTACCACGTGTGATGTATGTATTGGAACAGGACTGAAAATGCCGATAAATATGAGGTGACTATGGAATTCCTTTGTGTTAAAACTGAAATGAAATCCTCCGTAACTTCAATGGCAAGAACATAAGTTTTTTTCTATGAACTACTAACAAACTTCTGAGACATTAAATTTTAGGTAACAAAATGTAGGTAACTTCTTCCTAGCAAATTAATTACTAATTCATAAGAATTAAATAGCTTAGGGGGTATTGCTTGTATGACATAAACTTATGTGGCTTTGTGCTTTATGCTTGTTTAATGAGAAACAAACTATTGGTCACATCATTCTGGTTTTTGTCTGTCAACACTAAACAGACCATGAAAACAACAGAAGCAATATACTTTTCCTTCAGGCAGATGCCTCCCTCTCGCTCTTGTCTGAGACTCATAATGGAGGCAGTTTCAAAGCTCTGTCGCCTTCCCCTGTTCAGCACTTGTTTGATCCCCAGGTCAGAGCCCCGGTCTTCAGGAATAGAGTTGCAAGTTTCTGCCTCGTGTTTATTTGAGAGATGTTGAGAACATTCCCCCATGACAACATCTGTAGCAGGCCTAGAAGTGTCTGTCTAATAACTCGGAGTGCTCTTGCTTTGATTAGTCTTTGGGAAGGTCTCTAATGATAAGAACAAAGGTACTTGCTGGGACAACCGCCCTCTGCAAGGGTGCTTTGTCCATTCCACTTGAGGCTCCGTGGCACTCGGGGGTGTTTGCTGGGCCAGCCCACACCTCGAAAAATGTCAGAGCAGTTCTCACTGCACCGGGTGCCACTGAGATCGTGTTCCCCTCTCAGACATGCATGACAGTGTAAGCAGAATGAAAATGATTCAAAATCCTAAATTTGAACAAGTCATTCTTCTCTGTTCTCCATTGCATGCCTTTGTCAAAGCGTCAGTTCTGATTCCTGCAGCATTCAAAACCCAGGGCATGAGAAAAAACTTTTATGTACAGAAAATAATCTCAATGAATTGATTTTTCTAGTTAAAAATAATATGTTCTAGAAATGCAATCACTGATTTCAACAAACACATATAAAATACTTTAGGAAAAAAATACTCACGTTTAAGTATATTTCTTCTTTCTAGCTCCTCAACAGCAGGTCTTTGGCTGAGTCGCCTGCGGAAAAACACCAAAATCACATTTTGTACCATGCTTGTTCTTTGGGAAGTCTGCAGTGCTCTGAGTTCTGGTTGGTGTTTTCCTCAGGGAGGGGACTACACAACCCCGCTCCAGGACTCAGCAGAAAAAGAAAAAATACAGGAAGCTTCACACTGGAATGCTTTTTTATATTCTTTTTCCCAAATGTCAGCAATGCAGGTGGAAGTTTTCCTCTAGTTTGCTCTGCTGTCACTGAAAGGCTTCCTCAGAATGTGCATCATTTTCACCGCGCTTTCCAGGCAGTCAGTTGGAACCAGCGTTCTCCAACAGTTAAATTCACTCCTGAGAGGGTATTTAAGGTGGTTATCAAATGAGTGATCTTCTGTAGCTGTCACAGCCTCTACCTTTTAATCTCACACAGCAGCGGCTTCCCTTTTTCTAGTAACACCAGTGGTGCATCTTGGCAAAATGCAGACTTGCCAGAAATAAAGCTTTCCTGTGGTTTCCCGACTACACGTCTATCAGAGCAATCCTCCCCCTGCCTGCTGAATAAAATTCGTGTGCTGCTCACAGCCTCATGCTGTCTGAACGGAGTGTCTTGTGCAGTTTCACCTCCCCTTTTCAGTAGTGCTGCTTCAGGATTGAGCCTTCAAATCATATGATCAGTGCCACAGCGATTTTATTCTGCATACTAAATGAGACTTCCCCAAGAGACACTGCTAATATCTGCAGAGGATCTCAGGTAATTGAACCCCTCCCTTAGGCAGACACACACATGCTGCATTTGCTGGCTTTCAAGTAATAATCCAGCAAGCAGATCGGAAGGAGTTTACGATGCTTTCTGGCCTGCGTTCTGGCAACGTTAAGGATTCTCATCGTCTCCTCTCCAGCAGATGTTGCCAAGCCAGAGATGAAGTTACAGAGACAAATACTCAGAGCAGGGACCACCCTGCAAACCACTGCTGCAGTAGTTATCCCTCTACTGTGCACAGGAAATACAGGAATGATTATAAAGTGATGCTGTAACAAGATCTAAATTTTCTCAAATATACAAGAGAGAAAAAATGAAGTAACTGTTTCAGACTCTAAACCAACCAGGAAATGTACTTGATTCTAATTTCTCCTTGTTTTGTAAGCCTTACCAAATTTACCTTCAAAATCAACACCGTATTCATATGTTATCAGAATAACAGCCCAAAATACAAATGTAACTCCTTATCCTTTTAAAACCAATTTCCCTGCGATCACTGGGAAAGCTTTCTTTGGCAGCAGGAAGGCATCACAACTACTATACCAGAGTCACACTAACAGAAAACTCAGATGATGAGTTCTTGCAACTAGAAACGCCCACAGCCTTACTCTCATTCTTCCGACTTCACATTTCGTATCACCTAAGGTTTTTCTCCTGATCTCTGGATTTCTCTTTGCAGTAATGAATTGGATACTCTGGCAGTGGAAATTGCAATGATTCCAGCTGAAACAGGAATGATGCTGAAATGCTCTACTAAAGGCTTTAAACATGTATTTTTAATTCCTGGTACCCTTGGACTCCTCCTTCCTCACTCATTTCCCTGTGTGTCTCAGAAATGATACAACTTTGGCTAGGTTTTGTTTGAAAGAGATTAATGTGCATTTTACAACGTAAGTCAGGGAAGAATGACTGACTCAGAGCTTATCTGCAAATGAAAAGTCCACCCATCCTGCTGCTCACATGCCCCTCTCAAGCCACTCTTAATTACAGCCCTTCCATGCCAGATTTATAGATTCTCCTAGAATCTGTACATTAGATTTCAGAGGCCTGCTTTAAACTGGGGGATTAAAAGCCTAACAGAAATTATTAAAGTGGTATGAGAATGCATATGTGTATGAATGCTGTGTATATATGTATCTATAGAGAGAGTGTGTTACAATATATATGATGGCTAATTGTTTAAAACCCTGTTTCCCTTTTGGCTTTAATAAATATACGGTGCCCAGAGACAAGAACGTATTTCTGTGCACACCCTCACCTTCACCTACGACAGAAAGAAAAGGTGCAGACATACACACATATACACATGAGAGGCCATTGCATTTTTTTTTTCCTGAGTTTTTCAGAGGTACTTCCAAGCTTTTTGCCATAACCACAAAACTAGGAGTGGACTTTTCTTCAAAATAAAATTCTAGGAAGATTTTGGGAAGCTGCAGATAGAGTGAAAACGCCCAATACAGCAAGAGTCATAATCAAACAACGAGAGGTGGCAACACTGCTGACATTGCTGTCAAGGTGTGAGGATGTTTTGTTTCAGTCTGTTATATTATGTTCATATATATCATATATCAGTTTGCTGCCATGGGTATTTACCGTGCGAGCACAGCCCATCCTGCCTGAGTCGCTCAGCTGCTTTGGGGGATGGAGGAAGGTGCTTCACCCACATGGGGTCTGAGGGACCCAACTGCACTTCGCTCCCTCAGAAAGCGACTCGGTCCCCCCCTCTGAGCCGACTTCCCTCAAACCCTGCCCGCAGCCGGGCTTGGAACCACATCAGGACAAACACCTCCCTGAGGGCTCCTGGCAGGTCCGCAGCTCAGCGTAGCACTGGAGAATCTGCAATTTACCTCTGACAAAAAAACCCCATGTTCCTCTTGAAAGGAGCTTTAAAGAAGCTGTTTCAGACGAGTTTGTGCCTCTGCTTGGCTGAGCTGCTCTCTGGGCACTGTGGGGCTCCAGGCGCCCTCCTACACCACAAGTGCTCTGGCTTGCGTATTTATTTCTAGGATTTTTTTTTCTCCAAAGCTGTTAAAATAGGAAACACCACCAGTGACAGAACCAGAAAGTGTCCTCTGTGTGTTGAGCTCAGTGTGTTTCCTCCAAGGGTGGCTGTCAGGCCACGTGGAGAGAAAGCACCATGGCCTCGGAAACACCACCACACCTGAGGGAAACCTGGCTGAGGAAATGGCGGCCGCATCTCCTCACGCCCTGTCAGTGAGCGCAGGCCACCAAGCAGGTCCTGAGAAAGGCTCTAGGAGGGAATGCTCAAATCTCTTGTTGTATGTGTGTGATATTAAGATCTCGGTTTGTGTATTTTTGCATTGCATGCTGAGGCAGGAGTGCTCCCTCTGAGCACCTCAGCAGGGCCAGCTGTGTTTGGAAGGGTCTTGAAACTGTCTTGAAAACTCTCAAGTAACTCGCAGGCAAATTCTGTCTCTGTCCAGGTTCCCCATGGTGTAAATGCATAGAATTCCATTGATATTGCAACTGTCTCCTGTTGAGGGTATCTACTCCAGGAATTTGCTTCCTCATTAGCTTAAACCAAGGGATGCTGAGAGCAAAAGTAACTGGAGCTGAACCTGCAGAACCTCAGTTGAGGCAACTGCAGCTGCCTCAGGGAAATGGAGCAGAACTGGACGCACCAATGTTGCTTCCCTGTAAATGATATTTGAATATAGCTCAGATAGAGTTTGCTGTATGTGTGTCATTGATTCTCAAAGTCTGGATAGTCACTGAAATCTGAATATTTTCTCATCATGCTAGAGCAGTGACCATAAGTTGCAGGGGGACAAAGGAGACATGGACACGCAATGCTACATGGGCAGTGGTTTCTTAAGTTCAGAAAGATAACAAAGTTTACATGTTATTGTTGTTCTGTGCAAAATGAGCATAAATCTTCAAGCACCAGGTGTTCTTCAGCTGTTTGAAGTTTGCAGAGATCTCTAGGGTATTTGCAGATTACTGTTAGAAAGTTTTCCCCAGTAATGTGGGCTCAGAAAGGTAACTGGATAAACTGGTATATTTCCACTTTTCAGAAGCCAAAAACTTTGCTTCCTTCTGTGTCCTCTGCAGTGTTACTCTGAGGGTGAGAGGAGCAGCTCCTTGCAGGTTGGCTCAGTCACCTGTGCTTCACCACAAGAACACGCTGTAGGTACAGCCATGTGTGCTCTTGGTCTCAAAGTACCTTGGGTGCTGAGAGTCTGCACATGGCCTCAAGATGTTGGTTTTCTCTGTGCAATGTGCACATGGGAGTTCTGTGATGTTCGTGGGTGCTCCACGCTGGCTCTGAGAGGGTCAATAAATTCATGCATGTCTGGCTGTTGATGTACATGTGCAGCATATAATTGTAGCAAAACAGGCTGCCCAGGGAGATAAGGTGTCCTGCCCCTGCCAGCCCATCGGTGGGGGAGTCTCTGTTGGCTGGTCCGTCTCTGCCACGAGGGTCCTGTTTGAGGTCCTGCTGACTAGCATGTTTGACACATGCACAAGTGCAGGTGCTGCAGCTGCCTTCAAGGGGACAGCCGCTAATTGCTGGTCCCCTCTGGAGCAAAGTCACATGTTCATGAGCAACTCACACATCTGTCTGTGGCTGCTGATGAATGGATCGATATTTACTTCACACAGTCAGATTGTCTCCTTCACATTTAAGCGAATTGATGTCTTGGGACCATCATTACACCAAGGTTGATGGTATTGGACTGTTACAGGTGACTCTGAATCCTCAGCAGTCTGAGGATTTGCATGTCACTAGGATCCCAGGCTCTGCTATCAGATGGGCAACGCATCAACATGTCCTGCAGGCAGGAGATGCTGCCAAGTTCTCTGTCCTTATAGTTAACCTTAGCAGTGTCTGCTTTGTCCGTTGTGGGAACTGCATCTCAGCAAAGCCACAGCAATCTGGGGGCTTGCAGGTATGGGCAAAGAATAGCTGACGAGAGACAAACTGGGAAAAGGTCCAGCCCAGCTATCTGCATATGGGGCTACGCTGACTTCCCAGCCCTCAGACAGTCCGTCTTTTCTAGCTCCTCTTACTAGCCTGCAGTCCCAGCTGTCTGGCAAACCCCAGCAGAATCCACCGCAAAAAAAGCTCTCGTTCTTGGTTCGTGGTGTTTCTTATCTGTTCCTGAAATGCGTTGGTTTCTCAAATATGTTTGTGCATAGAGTCTGTTGCACAGTATCTGTATTTATGGTTGTCATAAAACTGAATTTCTTTCAGACTTGTAGCTGAAGCCAAAAGACACTGGAATCCTTTCTCTGCTCTTTCTTAGATCAGTGTGATTCTGATATCCTTCTGCAAAGGGAGGGGTAGCCTGGGTAGGCTTGGACACGTGCATGTGCCTGTGGACTGTGGGCTGACAAGTGAGCAATCAATCCAGCCTTCAGTAAGTGAGCTGCAACCAGCAGCGACTGCATTGATTGTCTCTTGTGACAGGTAGTTTTGCAAACAGAATTGGGAAGGGGAGCTCCAGTTCCAGCAAAGGAAGCAGAAATGGGAATACCCTGTGCTGGCTTCTGATAAAGCAGATTGTGTCTGCCACCCATCAGGAGAGAGAGGCTCTGTCTCTTAAATTGGCATCTCTACTATCAGAACATCATGTTCAATTTGACAAGAAGTTTATTTTCATCCTTCCTATAAGTACTTGTGAAGAGGATGTGTGCCAGGGCTTCGAGTCACCCACGTGCTGCACTGTGGCAGTGCAGTACCACTTGCAAGGTACAATTACGGGTAGTAGTAAACCCTTGGTGGGAAGGACTTGCCTCTTACAGTCTGTACAAAATTAGAAGGCAAACGCTGAGACACAAGCTTGTTCTTACCCCAAGGTAATTCTGGAGCATGTAAGTGGTAGCTGAGTGACATGCCAGCATTTCCCATCACGGGGTAAGAGTAGTTGCTGCTGTTCTCTCATAGTAAGAGACTAAAGAGCAGTAAAAAAAGGGTGAGTTTGTACGGTAGATTTTGAGAGTTACACTCAAAAACTTTACTGCTTTTAAATTGCCCCATATTTGTGTCTATATTCCTTCATAAACTATTTTTCGCTTCCAAATAAGAAAACTGCCTTTGGATGTCCAGTAGAAGATACTGGATAAATGCAGAGGCTGTGTATGTTGCCTTAATAACATATCTGATTAATTTGTTTGGCCTTCAGTTCTGTCTGGATTTTCAAGGCTGCAAATCAGCAAGAATTCAGTTAATTATGTTGTCACTTGTCATCCAGGCAATTACAGTTGTCTATCATTATAATTTCTATGATACAGCCCCTGCAATGAGGAGTTCAGGTTTCAGTTGGAATAAAAACTACATACTTGCCCAGTGTGACCCTTGTATCATAACCCACTGTCCCTGAACGACCTATATCCTTGTGACAGGGTTGTTATTGTGTAGTGTTACTTAGTGATAAGCACTCTGTGGGCTGAAAGACACCAACAGAGGCAGTATCTAATTATGTGAGAGGATTCAGATGGAGAAGGCTTTACGGTAATCACTGTTTTCACCACTTGTGAAAGCTCCACTGCATTTGACCTTTGGTTTCGTGATTTTCTCCATGTGTGAGGAAGGCTGGATGCAGCTGGGGAGCGGAGCCTGTCTCTGTTCAAAGGCCAGCTGCAAGGTTCAGTGAAGATGCTGAGCATCCTTCTACCACCTTCAGGAGGCTTTTGCTTTCATACCTCTCCCAACACGGAGTTAAGGACTCTTGGAGGATGTTGGGGCACTTTCTAGGACCAATGTAACATAGGGGTTTAAATTTTCAGTTGAACTATCAGTTAACAGACAAGAACTAACATGCATACATTACAGTGTAAATCTAAGATTGACTTAAAACAAGAGCTTGCTCCTCTCCCTTCCACCTGGTTCCCCACTCTGTGATTTTACAGAGCTGCTAGATAGTGTATCTGTCCTGTTTGTAGCAGAATTACAATATTTAGCCATTAGGGTGACAAAAGTACAACTGATTATTCAGACAAAGACACGGCTCATGTTTGTAGTTTGAGTGTTTCTTTTGGTAGCAATATCAGTATGGGCAGCACTACCACTTGCTCTTGCTTCTGCTTTGCCTTGCAGCTGGGTAAGGAACTGGTTTGGGGAATACAGTCAAGCTAAAAATAGCTCAGCAATAAAAAAACTGCTGAAAGAACATGCTCTTCTAGTAGCTGCAAGTGGTGCAGACTCCCAGTGCAACTCCTCTGCTGAAGGCTGATGAGGCATCAAGGCTGTGTATTAAAATGTATGTTGAAGGTCTTCCGACTGAAACCCCATGCAGGTTATGATCTAGGTCAAACTGTGCAGGTCACTGAAATTGGTGAATAATGTTTCCTTGCAAAGCAGTAGTGTTGTGTGGGGGGGTTTTGTGTGATTGGCTGTTGTGTTGGTTTTTTTCTCCGAAGCAGGAGCTTCTCTGGAGCCCTGTGTTCCCACAACAGAGAGGAGAAAAAAATAAAAGCACGATGTACATATGTCAGATTTGGGCACATTGAGAACATTGTGGGTTTGATGTTTCAGGACAAGCAAACAAAATGAGTTATATAAATCCCAGATTTTTTGTTCTATCCTATTACGTATTTATTACTGTTACATTATTTTAA
The DNA here is from genome assembly GCF_037038585.1 of Patagioenas fasciata. Classification (NCBI taxonomy): domain Eukaryota; kingdom Metazoa; phylum Chordata; class Aves; order Columbiformes; family Columbidae; genus Patagioenas; species Patagioenas fasciata. The sequence continues at coordinate 14,196,485 of NC_092535.1, read as the reverse complement.
ATGAAGACATCTCCCACAAAGTCTGTGAATTCCGGACATTCTGGGACACTTCTAGCCATGAACAGTATCTCTGATGAGCTCCAGAACATAGTTACTGCTACAGCCTAGGCTGACACGGCTTTCTGCCCCCCTGTCCCTGTTAGCTCTGACTGCCGTGGCTGAAACTGCATTCCTGGCTACTCAGGATTTTGAGTCATTAGACACAGCATTTCTACAGGGCTCAAGGGTGGCTGGTAAACCAGCCTCAGCCTCTCTGGAGCAGATCAAGCACAAGCATTGCATTAGGTGGTGTTTATACAGTGAAGTTAAGATGCAACTTCTTTTTTCTCTCTTTGTCCACTGCTGAAGTGATACTAAATTCAACTCTGATAGCAACTGCTTGAGCAACACTAGGGAGTTGCAAGTCAATCAGAGAAGCAAATCTTAGCCCTGTGGTGGGTACTGCCAATTTCCTGAGACTTTCCAAAACTCCTAGTGGAACAGCTGCATAGTCATGGGTGCTTACTTAATGCTGTGGACAAAGAGAGAAAAAAGAAGTTGCATCTTAACTTCACTGTATAAACACCACCTAATACAATGCTTGTGCTTGATCTGCTCCAGAGAGGCTGAGGCTGGTTTACCAGCCACCCTTGAGCCCTGTAGAAATGCTGTGGCTAATGACTCAAAATCCTGAGTAGCCAGGAATGCAGTTTCAGCCACGGCAGTCAGAGCTAACAGGGACAGGAGGGCAGAAAGCCGTGTCAGCCTAGGCTGTAGCAGTAACTATGTTCTGGAGCTCATCAGAGATACTGTTCATGGCTAGAAGTGTCCCAGAATGTCCGGAATTCAGCTAGAGTGCTCACTGTTGCACAGCTAGTGTTAAGATCCTGCAATACTGTCCACTTAACCTATAAATAGTTATCCCCACCAACAGATGCCACTGCGATGTGCAACTGTGGGATTTGGGTCACTGGAAGAAACTGCAGCTGGATTTGCAGAGAACAGACAAAGAAATGTTGGTATGCATAGCTTGTCAGCCTGCCCCTGCTGACTGTATGTAAATTCTCCTCCGCCCCCTCAATTAATGCAAAATGATTTGAGAATGGCCATTATCCCCTTGGATACAAGCTGCTGAGAATTTCCCCATGCAATGTGAGCTCTGGAGGATCACAGAATCACAGAACATCAGGGAAGGGACCTCGAAAGACCATCTAGTCCCATCCCCTCGCTGGAACAGGAACACCTAGATGGTATACTGCTCTGTTCCCTGTAACCTGTATTTGTATATAAAGGAGCCTTTGGCAATCTACAAAGTCTGTGAAATGACAAATAAACATCTGCAGGCATGTTTGCCATTGCAAAGTATTGCATAAAGCAACAGCCAGGATTTAGCCCAGAGTTGGTGGTGTCAAGCTGTGTGAGCCTACTAACCCAGCAGCTTCAAACCCGAAGAGGAGGGGGCAAGCCATTGCACTTTGCAAACTGATTGTAATGTCAGGACTCATGCCAAGGGATAACTTTCTTAATCACTGAAGTAAATCAAGGAAAACACAGCGCTCTCTTGGCTCTGTGTAATCCCTAAAGAAAAAAAATGAAATTATAGTGATTCCTAAGGTCGCAAATGCTCCAGGGATAGACAGTCCCTGCTGGGACCATATGTAGGATGACACACCTGCTACCAATTGTGGGAATCTCTCTGGGAATGTTCCCTGGCAATGCAAGTACTTTCTAGTTCTCTCCTGTCACTCGCCCACACAGCATCTCCAAAAGGACGGGGTATCCCTGCCTTCAGAGAGTGTATCACCATCTGTTGTGCTGTTTTCTCTTTTGTGCGCGCTATTGTCAGCCTGGCGTTTTTCAGCACAGAGCTAGACCAACAGCTTGTCCTCGCGCTGGCATTAACCATGGCTGGCCAGGGCCACTCAGCCTTTGCCCACAGCATGCTCTGAATCCTGCTTCTTTACTGCATCCCCACTTATTTTATTTTAATCTTTTGCTTTTTTTCAAAATGTCTCTAGAGGTTATCTGTTCATTTTTCAATGGAAAGAGTGTTCCCACTGTCAGCATGTACAATGAAATGAGAAATTCCATCAACAGCTCGAAGAAGTGGCCCAAGTACTCTGTAGGAATGTGAGTCCCCTGGCCACAACAGCAGGAACAATAATCTGTTTTGTAGTTATTTTGCCAGCAGGTCTCATAGTGCTCTGCAAAGCTGATCTGCATGGTTATCTCTGCTCTATAGAATAGAAAAATGTGGCAAAGGGTCTTGTCTGGAAAACCAGACTGGCAGATCCTCCAGGGATTTATTCACTTCCCACTGCAAATGGTATTTTAGTGATTCTGGTTTTCTTTGGTTTTAAATTGGGCTGTGTGAGGAGTATGACTTGTCACTTGATGCCACAAAGCGTGACATGGAGTGTTACAGACAGGCTAACTTACAGGAAAACGCAGAGAGCATTTGAATTTTAAAATGTCACCCTTGCATTCTGTCTACTCCTCCCCAAAGCTTTTTGGGACTGTCTTTAGTTCTGTTTAGGATCCTGTGTGGCGGTGTCGATTCAAATAGAGGTTGGTGACCAATTTCAGTCAGGATGGAAAATTCTGAGCTTTTGAAATCCAGGTTCCTCAATTGAATAAAATGTAGGAGTTTAATTCTGTAACATTTCCCATTGACCCGAACATTGAGTTTTGACATTACTGTTATAGTTTGTTGTGGTACAACACACAATGTCATTTACTGTAGAAGTCCAAGGCTGCAACAGAAAACGTATGTGAGGTCACTGTGTTCGTGGGAAAGAATTCAATTTTACCACATACGCGTCCCCTTAGAGTCGCTTTCTGTCTGCAAAGCGGCTGCGGGGGTGAGGGGCTGAGCAGGGCAGTGTGAGGAGGCAGTGACCCCACCAGAGCTAGAACAAGCCTCTTGTCCCTGCAAACGATCTTCATCATACACTGGTTTTCTAGGCTTTTGTAGCATTTCTTTTTTAATTGAAACTGATGCCCAGCAAGTTACAGGCAACGCTGCATTTGAGTCCCCTAGAAAGTCCCCACAGGACCCTGAGCTTCCTGCTCTGATCATCCTCGCAGAACTCAGCTCGGGGTTTGCACACACCTGCCCTTCTCTGCTACCTTGTTCCTTTACACTGCAAACAAGCTGCGAAAAGATTTCTTTAAACTTCATTGCATTATGTCTACAAATACGACTTTCCTTACCACATTAGTACTGGTTTGTTTAACCTTTGGGTGGTATTTGAAAGTGCTGTAGCTGCTCCCTCTGATAATTATAATAATAAGGCTGCAGTGCAGCCTGGCCAGAAAACGGCTTCTGCAGACACCCTCAGATTAGCCAATCTCTCTGCACTAGACCAGCTGCTGTCTGGAGAGACTGTTTTCTGGCTTTTTATTTTTTTAACATGATTTCTGAAAAATTAATGAAGTATTCATTCAGAATTTAATTTTCTTAATGAATATGACCATCTCAAGCAAATGACGATGGCTGTTCACCTGTGAGCCTTGCAGTCTTGATTTTGAGGGCTTTGTTCAACAGCGAGGCACTCGTGGGTTTGTTCCGGTGTTTGTGCCTGGTCTGAGTAGTGTTTTGTATAGTTTTAACAAAACCAAACAACTGTCACATTTTTACAACAATGGACTGACGAGATTGAAATAACCTTTTTCTAATGGGATTTAAAGTTCAGATTTTACCAACGTGCTGCTTCTTCAGCAGGTGTGTTTCCTAGTTACCCTGGTACGGTCCTCTGCATTAGTGGACTTTCAACAGGAGGTCCTCAGCCTCCAAAGGTGTTATCTGTTCCTTTTTCATTTCACTAGGTAATTACCTGAGTATGGATTGAAAAATCTGCGTCTCCTTTTTTATCTTCTGATGTGTTACATGTGACAGTTAAAGCAAAAGATAGAAAATGAGAGTGCCTTCCAGAAAAAACAAAAACAATCTCCAGAATCTGGAGAGGTCAACGTAGTGTGTTGGCTCCTTGGATGATTTAATTATCCTGAAAAACAGATACTGAAGAAAACCTGCAGTGCTCTGTTTGACCCAAGAAGCTCCCAAGTTACACAAAGAAACGGCAAAACCCCCACAAGACCTGATGATACATCTGCAGCTTGCCAGGTGGGCACAGGCAATGGAATGAAAAAGACTTAGCTAGAACTACATTTTAATAATTGATATGACTGTACAATATTTATTACAGTAGTGTTTGATTAAAAACAATGACCTTCTGTTCTGACCTGTTTTCTCTCTTTCCCTCTCCCTGTTTGCTAAGTATTTATTACCTTCATTTTTCACCCCCCTTGCCTTTTCTAAGGTTATTTCAAAAGGGCAGAAACTCTGCGAGTCTGACGCAGTTTTTCTGTATGAAAACAGCATTCCTGGGAGGAATTAAGATCTTGAATGAACCAGGCTACAGCAGTTGTGCTCAGAGCCACGAGAGGAGAAAGCTGTAGTAACTCTAACACTGTGTGGAGGGCTGGCAACTGCACTGCATTAATTGCACTTTCCTTGGATCACATGTGGTGAGCCGGTTCTTGGAAAAGAGTCCAAAACCATGCTCGGATTCTTCACAGAAAGGTGCAGATGACTCATGCTCATAAATCAGTGATGAAATGCTACCGGTAGGAGCCATCTGCCCTCCAGGTATGGTGTGTGCAAACGTGACACCTCACTGGAAGAAAGCTTTGTCTCTTCCTTTCCCCAGACTAAAAGCCGCACCATGAATTTTGTGGGGGAGGTGAATTCTATCTGCTTTGGTATTCTGCATGCAGTTCACAGCAACAGTTATGGTGAGACTCCTTTATAAATATCCAGTCTGCATATAAATTCCATTAGGTTTAAAAGGAGTGGAGGGCGGAGAACGAACACAACACCAGAACTACTCCCCTCCGCACTTCTGTTCCTATGTGCTTTCAAGTGGCAAGTCTGAAACTCTGTTAAAGCTAAGAAAACACGCAGCCAAACCCTCTTCTGGCTGAGGTTTTTGCTTATACCATTTCATAGTCTTTCAGATACACACTGTCTATTTGGTCTTCTGTTTCAACTGGAGTGATGTAGGTGCTTGGTTTCAGGTGCTTAAAACATTTTTCCTTGATTTCTTGAACAGGTTTAAAACAAAAAACTAATCCGAAATAATCTCAGTAACACAGTGACCATCCCCAAAGTGGTGAGGGCTGCCACGGTGAATGCCTGAATCCCTGCGCAGCCCCTGGTTTATCAGTAGCTCACAATTGCTACAGCATATTGTTCTGGTCAGGTTTTTGTCATAAAGCAGCACAAATGGCTGTGACAACCAGAGCAGCTTACTTTGATCCCTATCGATTAAGCTCTGCAAATTAAATTAAAGTAATTTCTTTCCGTAATTACTTGTGCTGCAGATCCAAACTAGCTTAAGGACCTGAATCGTAATCCAGTGTAAGGTGAGGCATTCCAGAGCATCACTGCCTTTCTGCAGATTCCCTTTCTGGTTCATGACTGCTTGTCACTGTACAGGGCTGGGGCCCAGATCTTCAGGCATGTGTAGGATCTGAGCCTGAACACATGCTGCTATTTGTAGGCAGTTTGGCAAGGCAAAAAAAATGCACTATTTTCTCCTTAAAATGTTTTTTCTTATTTAATTACACTTGCTTTAGCAGTTTTCCTGCAAGTTTATTTACATAATTATGCTTACTTATGACACATGACATCCTTCTGAACTCTGATTTTTTACTTATTTCTTTTTTAATATTTCTTGTTACACATGTTCCACTTATCCTAGAAGACCTATTCCAGGAATTGACTCAGTGTCCCAGAAAAGGCCCTGGTTATTTCTCTTCGTGTCTGCACCTGCAGCTCTGTTCTTCCCTTCCCTGCTGTGCACTGACCTGCTGCCCTTGCCTTCGCTGGGCCGTGGAAAACATGTTTGATTATGAATTCCAAGCACTGGAGCTGGGGAAGTAGAACAGAGCAGTGCAAGGAGTCAATGTCTTCGCAGAAAACGATCTCTCATCAGCTGTGCCCTGGACATGTGAAACCTTTTCTTGTCCCCAGGCAGAAGTAACTGCTCTCTGCAATGACACATCCCCATGTTTGAATAAAGTATTAATAGCCAGCATTTTCAACAGGATGTGCATGATGCATCCTTAGTGATACAAACCTGCAATGAGAGCAGCTTTGAGTCATGTATGTTGCTTCAATGAAAACATAACGCACAGAACTAACTCCTCTCTGTTGCAGCCCTTTATAAATGAATTAGTGTGTTCAAAAATTCTTGCCAAACATGCTGTGGGCTGGTTTGAGACAGCAAATTGCTCTTTCTGGTTCAGCTGCAGATCATGGCTCATGCCCAGAGCTGACAGGGTGCTCCATAATTGACTGCGCATGCACTGTGCTTCACTACTGAAGGAAGCAAGGACCTCTCGTTAAAGAGCTTCTGTCCAGAGGGTCCATTATGATCACACACTCATGATGGTTAGGATTGTTAGCTGCTGACCAGGGATTCATATTTGTGAAGTTCATTCTATTTTTGCAAGTGTAATACCTGAAAGGGAACAAAGACTACATTTCTCAAGAACTCTTCGGTCCTGAAGAGAAAAGGACGTGGTCGCCAAGGTACGGCATGTACGGATGTACTTGAACATCTTCTAATACATGCATTTGAGCTGCAGTGCAGCTCCCTTGGACCTGAAAAGCCCTGTAAACAGGAGGCAAAACTGACTCATTGCTTGGAGACCTTAACAAAACAAGCTTTCTCCCTTTCCTCCTCATTTTTATCCTTGAAGACTGTCTCAGGGTGACTCTGGCAGCAGACACCAAACCTCGGCCCCCTTGACTGTAAGGCCACTGCTGTCTGTCACTGGGTATGTAACAGGGTTTCCAATTGTGTGTCACCGCCTGACACCGAGCAAAGGCATGGGAAATATTAATGCCTATGGGATCCAGACATCTAAATCCTGGAGGAAGCTCTGAAAATCTCAGCTATCCCTTGTACTTCCCCCATTCTTCAAGTCCTTCTCTCCCCGCCACCCCGCCCTTCACAATATTTTTATTTTCTGTAACCTAAGTGCTGCCACGGAAAAGGGACAAAATATGAAAAAAATCCCAAATCCTCACACAGCAGCAGGTTTAAAAAGCACTTGGGCACTGTGCAAGATGTGAATAAAATACTGCAGCCGTATGCAAACCTCCAACAGCAACTCCCAAGCCGGTCCCCGCTGCCAGCATCTCAGCTCGCTGTCTAGTGCAGAGCAAGGAGAACGGGAGACTCCCTCGGTTTACGCGCATGCCCACAGAATTAAATTGTAGCTCTATTTATAGCTCTTGTCTCATGCGAGGAGCTGAGGCTTTCACAAACGCCCACACTGTGCTCGCTGGGTTTATTTTTAGCATCAGTGACAAGGTTACCTGGATGATTCCTGCCAAATGAAAATGAAATGAATTAAATTGTACACAGCTAATTAGCAGTGACAGATGATCTTTTCTTTGTGCTTGCCCCTGCCTTTCTGTCTCCAAAATAAATCTGTGTCAAGTCTTCCTAGCTTTCTGAAAACAGGGCAGTTCCCTGATTTCTAGTTCAGCAAGTGGGAGTTTGAGCACAGTCGCAGCTTCATCAAAAAACCTTAATGATCTCCAGGTGAATTTAAGCTAGTCTACAAACTGGGGAGAGTATGGACTGTATACTCTTCTGCGTTAGGGCTACTAATGGTGTGTACGCCACCACCCCTCTTTCGGTCAAATAAAATATGCCCCCAAGTTCGGTGGATTCAGCCCATCTCTCACTGAATCTCCCAGTCTGGAGGGCCGATGCCTTTCCAGTCAGAGCTGCACTGAGCTACACCTGGGAGGAGGTGGCACTGGACGTGTCAGTCTTGAGAAATGAGCACAGCTTTTGTTTTATCAGTAGGTAAAATCTTCCTTTGTGGTTGCTCTACGTTGAACTGTCACGGTCTATGCTTTCAGGCTGCAAATCTGAAGTGCCGTATGCTCAGTAATGTTCTGTTTCCAGCAGCTCTGTGAACTTCATGCTCTGTTACATGAGGCTGACGTGCAAACCAGGGTCCCATTTGGGTGCGCGTTTAGCTACGTCTGCGGTTTCTGGGCAAGTCAACTTGAAAACGCCTTTCCAAGAACCTTAAGGCAGTACTAGAACCACAGATTCCCAAATGCGGTAAAGTATTGAACAAGGATACCTCCTTTTCACTTTACATTGCCAAGAAACCCTGCCCAGCATGATTCACTTACTCATGCCAAGATTTTCAATGTAGCAAAGATCAGGTTTAGGTGCTCAAGTTTTGGTTCCGCTATGTCTCCCCAAACCCATCATTCTTCCTGTCTGACTCCTTTTATGCCCACACTTCTGTATCTGAATTCCTGCCTCCGTAATCTTTTAAGCGCTGCTTAATGCATCATGTCTACTTATGCAAATATCCAAGGAGGTGAAAGAGAATATAAAGTGAAAATTACAAGTATAATCTTTTCCAGGAATTCATGTTTTCATTGAAACATTGAGTAATAATGGAGTGTCTTTAACTGTAGTTACACAGAGCATACTTGCAAGTACCAACCACCCAGGCAATTCAAACGCTAACTTTCTAAATAGTCAGACATCAAATTTAATTAAACAACCTTTTCCTGCATCGCTCTTCAGTCTAGCAACTATTTTACTCCTCCAGGTTTCAGCTTAAATCTCTACTAGAACAAAGTGCGTCTGTAAGGCAGAAAGCAGTTATTGCAAATAATTGTACTTACAAATGTCTTTTCTGCCTCTTGACACAAAGAGCTCTCAATTCACTGAATTCCATTGAGGGCTTATTATCTGCACTCCGAATACATAATAATGGGAACCAAGACCTGTTGGGAGCCCTGTTGCCTAATGCACAGTAGAATATTGCAAGTGCACACCATGGCCTGGGGCACGGGGGAGGCATGAATTAGTAAGAGAAAACACTGCGGGAAAGGGAAATCTGGGGAAAATGGAATACTGCCATTTTGGATGGAGGAGGAGGGAGACGTGTGTGTTTCCACGGCAACAAGTGGTAGACTAAATTGGCTGGGAGCACGAAATACGGGAAATACACTTTTCAAAAGCGGCAATGCACGTAAATGAATGCTTGAATCTGTACTCACGCTGCTGTCAGTCAATAATAAATCTGAAGTCAGTGGACTTCACTGCTGCAAAAGTAGAATCTGGCCCAAAAGATCCAGCAGGATTTCTCAATCTCTCCTTTGAGACTGAGTGAAAAAGTGAAGAAAAATAGGGATTTTGACTGCGTGAACACTCATTAGGATGATAGCAGAGATCTGACTTTCTGAGCAGGCTCACAGCTACTGTTGAAATGTATTATATCCAGAACCATTTAAACAAATACAGTAGTTTTGAGAAAATGTTGTTCTTTTGTACGTAGACACTGTTATTTGGTAAGCTCTGCACATCAGCACAGCTTTCTCTCCAGAGTACGAAGCTAGGTTGTGTTAGCTGTGGGACTGAGCCAATTTGCTAGACAGCTAGAGACTTTCAAATCCCTACAAATGTGCTGAAAAATGTTGATCTGGAAAATAACTGCCTGTTTAATTGCCATTCTTACGCAGACAGCCATCAAATAACTAATCTGCCCATACATTATTCTTGTGTGCTAAAGTACAGGCACATGTAGATTCAGAACTGAGACAACAAGTCCCATTGCTGTTACCAAAGTGCTACTAGCACAGCAGCAGCAACGTGCTCTTATCTGCATAGGCAGTGGCAAAATCATACAGACAACAGACATTTCTATCTGATCCCATTTCCCAGCTGGTGCTTCACATCTGAACAGTGTGTTCCTTAGCTATAAACTTCCAAGTTGTCCTAAAGAGACTGCTGCACAAGCACCAGTGAAAGGAACAGATTTAAAGACCTCAAAATTTCAATGCAAGATTTTCACTCTGTCCACTGTGGTTACATTTCCATGCTACTGCCAGGTTGTGCTCGGAGTGAGGACTGTGGGGTAGTTTGGGTTTTGTGACGAGAGACTTAGTCAGAAGCTCTAGAGGGATATCTCTATGACTTTAACTCTTTGGCCTTTATCGGTACCCTTTTTTTTCTTTTAACCTGGGCTTGCTTTTCCTGGTGTAAATATTTTTCTGCATGCATCCACCACCTGAGCTTGTTTCATGGTCATGTTCTATTCTGGTGGATGAGTAAAGAGCTGAGCTCTGCCAGTGCACATATGTGCTGGAAGTTGTGTGGGAGATCGCTTCCAATCTGTTTTGCCATTCCTGGCTACTCCAGCAATCTCTGCACCGTCTGTTCCCCGAGATGCTCTGAATCTTCCACGTTCCAGGAGGAAGGAGCTAAATGAAAGTCTGTCTTCCAGCACTTGGAACAAAGATGGCTTTTAGCCATCCTTTAGACATTACAAATGAGACTAATGGCCTGCACCACAGATTGTTCCACAAGACCATAGCAGACGGTACGTTGGCTTCCTTCCCTGCATTTTCCTACAGACAGTACATTTCTGAGCTTCTGGTAATGACCAGTCCTTTTCTTCACAAATAGAGAAGTTTCCTTTTAAAGTCCTTGTACTGACACCCCACTTCAGGTATGCCTCCTTTAAAATTATTCTTTAGACTCATTATTAAGCAAGCTAAATGGTAAATTAAAAGAAAGGGATATAGCCTGTAGTTATAACACTTGAAGCTTCAATTCCATTAGAGCTTTGATGCTAAGAGAATTCAGGCTGTATTGAGAAGAGGTGTGACATGGGCATTTCAGCAATATGAGCTGTGGCTGGACATGAGATAATCTTCTCACTCGGTCAATATTCTGTGATGATGTAACTTGGTTTTAGGGATGGAGCAAGCTGGAAACTATATATTTTGTATTTTAGAGATATAAAATTAGGCTCCTGACCCATGAAGATATTTCATGAGCTATTGACTGGCCAAAATACTGGGATTAACAATATCAGAGTGCAGCTTGAAATATTTCCCTGAAATGAATGCACAAGGTTTGCAAGGTCAAGATGATCAAGGCCATGGTCAAGATCCATGACAATTTCCCTAAGAAGATGGGTATTGATGTGGCACATCAGTGACTTGGGCTGCCTGTTACTCTTGGAACTTAATGTAAATTGTAACGTGATATTTTCTACTTATATGGGATATACTTGGTTTTTGTGACGGGGTTTTGTGCAGTCACTGACACAACATATTAATCTCCTTTGGGTGTAAAGTGTTACCATGCTACAAACAATAAGCAGCAATCACTGAGACTGGAAGAAGGTGATTATTTCATCTCCAATACTGCAGAAGCATCATGAAGTGCACCCCAAATCTCATCTGTTTTCATTCAGCAGCTTGTTTCTGAGCTGAGGGCAAGTGTGGTGATGGCAGCGACGTTTTCCTCCACAAACTCTGGTCCGTTAGGACTTGTGGTCTGATCCGCATGCATGCTTCTCATTCCCTGTCCCCTGAGGCGAAGTTTAATCAAATGCACACACATGAGTGAGCTAGCCTAAATATCAATAAATGTTTCTTTCAGGAGAGGCTTGAGATATTTAATATTTAATAAGCCTTGAAAATGAACTTCTGTTCGTGTTTCTCAATTTGATTTCAAGCATTTTGGTGACGAGCAGTGCTTGCTGTCCCAGTGTGGGCAGGCACAGCACAGATTATTTAACAATCCACTTTGTCTCATCTAAAATATTCATGTTTGCAGATATCCAAATGAAGCTTTTAAGAAAACACACACAAAAACCAAATGGTGCAGTCTGAGCCTCACAGTTTACTTAAATCTTCGCTTTAGGCTACATGCCACAGTAACGCTGTTTCTCTCCAAGCTCTACCCTGTTGCCCTGGTTACTGATCCAAACCAGACCATCCGCGCCATCCCCGCAGCTGGACTTACACGAACACCTTGCCCATGTGAGGGCAATGCTGCTGATGTTGCTTCTTTCTTAAAGCAGAAATACAGCCACCAATGCATACAGCAGCTTTCCCCTGTGCAAGTAAATATGCAACTATTACAGTTGCCTTTATCCTCAAATTCAACTAGTGCTGACAAAGCAAAATTGTTATTTTTGTTAAAGCACTAGCCTTCTTGGAGGACCTCAAAATCTGGATTATGTCAGTGGAGCTGCAGCTAGATTTGGCAGAATTTTGCCTCCCACGTTGACTTCTGTTTTATTTTTCTGCTGAAATCAAGGGAATCCTGACTAAAAAGGGAGTTAAGATTTCTTTTTTTTTTTTGCATGCCCAACTGACAGCTGAAAATGTGCTTTATTAGTTTGTGCATGATTCACTGCAGGAAATGGACTTGGGGGTGGGTGACAGTACTCGGAGGACACTCCATCATAAAGGGAGGTTCCTCCCTGGTTTTAGACAGACTTACTTTGAGAGTTTCATTTCAATTTGCTGCCGGATTTCCTGTCTTTCCTCATCTGTCCTCCTTGGGAAGATATTCCTGTCTTCCAGCTCCTGCTTGCTTGGTCTGTTTCGTAGTTTTACTGCCAGCAGTTCTTTCTTGCATTTTCTTGGCAAAGTACCTGGGACATGCATTGAAAAGAAAGTTATTAGAAAGACAGCTCCTGGAGAGCATACCAAGAGTGGGAAACCTACAGAGTGACAGCAACCTATACGTTAGTGTGCAAGGAGCAGTTGTACACATAAGTAGCACTAGAGTTGTGCAGGGCTCATTCACAAAACTGCTTACAAATGCAGAGGTGCCGGGGCATGTACAGCTTCATCCCTGTGTCACCAGGAATCGCTAATGGTAGCTGAAACAATTGAAGTTGTTGCTTGGTACGTGTGTGTATATGCATTAGGCCTTTCCCTCTGAAGACAGCAGGAACAAACATTCCAAGGAATAAAAGCAAAGGCCAGGTTTTATCATGATTTGCAGAATGCTGGCAACTTAATTGGACATTTGGGCAATAAGAAACAAATACTTACTGTGATTGCATGACCTGGTTTGATTATTGTAAAAATGTAATAACGTGTTTTCCGTCAAACCAGACAACCTAAAACATTGCCATTACAGAAGTGTTCACGGGAGAATGTGCAGCAACTGTTTTGAGGAGAAGTTTACTGCTCTTTAGTGTGCTGGGTGTTGAGTTCTTGATGCTGCCCTTCTGATGACATTGGAAACAGCCTTTCACTCTAGAGAGAACTTCGAGCTTAGGTGTTTCTGTATCTCTGGTGTAACTCTTTAGACTTCAGCAGGGTAAACAAATGAAAATTGGACTCCTGAGTTTATAAAAACATTGTGCCCTGTTTTTGTAAAGATATGCAATTAAATGGCTGTAAACTTATACTGCTTACAAAGCAGAAAGCCATTTTCATTTTCAAATGCAGATTCAAAGTCTGAGGTAATATCCTTATTTAATGGGGGCAGATGGCTTATGATGGAGCAAAAAGAAGAGGGAAGTGCTATTGGAACCAGTGAGCTGCTGAGTCCTACTGGTAGGGCTGCAACATTCCAGCAATCACGTTACAGGTAGCTGGTCAGCACGTAAATGTACACCAGCTCCCTGCACGCCTCTAGGGCAGAGCCTCCGGCTCTTCTGGTATCCAGTCCAGGGCTTTAGCAGAGTCTGAAAATTATCACTGCAGATTAGCACCACCCAGATGGGGTTTAGAGTCTGGTCAGGAAATACAGTTAAATCTTTATATTTGCTTCATCTTGGGAGCACAGTGTGTAATATGAGGTTATTTTGGTTTGGTCCCTTTATACTTTAAAGGTGTTGGGTTGTAGGCCTTTTTTCAGTTATTTTTTTAATTTAATGCTTCACCTTTTTGTAGAAAAGGTCACCTCATTTTTAAAGAAAATGACATTTAGTTGGTATCTTTGTTTGGTATTTGAGATAGGATTCAAGTCTATTTTTAAAAGGATGCTCTGGAAATTGGCAACATGCTAAATCCTAAATAGGTTCTCATTCCCAAATATTGCAGTTTTATTTGCTAGGGATCTATGGGCCTAAATTATCATTGTTGCAATTGATCTTGAATTTCTTTTTGCGGAGAGGAGTCTGTGGCACATCCACACATACATGGTGGAAGTCTGGGGTAGAGAACAGTTATGGTCTCTCTGTGTAAGCAGGGACAAGTCTCTTGATAGTTGTAGTGATTGAAAATTAAACTTTTCAGAAACCATAATCAGCTCAAAATCCCGCTTAGTGTCTATGAGTTGTGGCCTTGTTTAGCACCTTCCTCCTAAAACTTTCAAAGTCTGTTGTAAAGTTAAGTCACACTACACAGCCCTCTGAAGCAGTATGTGTTTAACAGATGGGTAAAGAAGTTAAATGATTTGGCTGCTGCCGCACAGAGCCTTCTGCTAACTCCACTAGACTCCACTAGAAACATTTGGCTCACAAAGTCAATGGGACCCCGTCAAGGTTTTTCAAGCCTCCAGCTCACTGAGAGTGGGTGCAGAGTGGGTGTTTGCTGGGCTCGATCCGCACAGCACGGGAACCAACAGAGTTCCCTCTGGAAATAATCTGAAGCACGTTTGGGGCTGGCAAACTCCCAGGTACCCCTGAACATGTTTTCATTTTCACCTGAAGATTTCAAACGGGCGGTAAGAGGCATTTGGTCACATCAGGAGATTGCTGCAGAGAGACTGCCCACGCACACCAAGCCCAGTGTCTGCAGAATGTGACAGCTATAAAACTACTCGCTGTACCATACTAGACCTGTTCTTTGGATTGTGGGAACACAGTGGCTAGGTCAGGGCTCATTTTCCGCTATCGCCAGTTGAAACTAACGCTCTGCACATGCAAGACTAGACCTTCTCACAAGCAGTCAGGCTTTGAACCTGATGTGTGTGACATTGGCTTAAGGTAGCTCAGTGTATGCCTTAGAAGCTTGTATTTCAAAGTGAGATGGAAAAATGCAATATTTTGCTTGAAAAAGAGCTGCTGTTCATGGCCTAGACTACTCCTGCTCTGCTGCACACTTAAGTCATTTACTTTGTGAAATAAAAGACACAAATCACGTCTGAAAAATCTCAACTTTAACCCAAATCCTGCTGTTGTATTCGAGGAGTGGAGAGCATATAACCCACTCAGGATAAGCTCTGCTCACTTCATCCAGATGTCTGGATTTCTAAAGGCTTATGCTATAGCCACTCCCATGGTCCATATGTACTGTTCACTGATTAATCTTTAGGATATTTCACCAAATAAAAATGCCAGAGATCTGGATTAAACTGATCTGCTTGTCTAAGGAGCCGTTCCCTGTGCCTGACCAACTGGGTTATTTCCTGAAAAATAAAACCTGCACGACAAAGCTAAAAGAGGGAGATGGTGTTACCACATTCAGGAAGACAAACATTGTGTGATTCATCTGTTTTCATCTTGACTGGCCCACTGATGGCCAGTTCTGTTACTCCAGCTCCTGCAGAAACTCATATCTGATGTTTCAGAATTAATAAATAAATTTTAAAAAACTAGATAACAAAGAGGAAATAAACTCCCAAAGGAGTTTTCCCTATATCAATTCCAGCACCCCATCCTTTCTGATGGCTATCTTAGTGGAAAGTGAACCTGCAAACACCCTTATTTCAATATTTTCTTCCTAAGGGTTATTTTTCCTGGTCCATAAGGTATGTTCAACACCAGTCTGCCCCACGACCAAGCTATCTCAGGCAGGATCTTGGCTCTGGCTTGTTTCATGATTTCTGGCAGCTCAGCTAGGTCGATAATAAACGCTTTGAAAATTCACACCCTCTTCATGCTTGGTCTGCAGGTTCCTGACAAAAGTTCCTGTTTTAATTCAGTTGAATCGTGACATTTGATTTCCTATATGTTTACTGTTCTTTCTATCAAGCAAAAGGCAAACCCTTATGCATGCTGATGTAAAAGACCTTGCTTGCACTAGTAGTTATCAGTTGCAGGCTACATGCTAGTTACATTATTTTTTAAACTGTGCACAAATTTACTGTCTTGTCTTGTGTTTCTAGAGGTTTCAAAGTATGATTTATTGAGTAGGGTGTTAATGGGAAGGGAAGGTACAATTCCTTGCTTTTCCCAAAGTTGTCTGTGACCTGTATGGATGTCTCTAAGCATGGGGCTGTTGCACTGATGCACTGTTCTGCATCACAGTGGCAATGGCAAAACTGGTGACGTACTAAGCAGTCCACCAATTGTAAAGCAACTTTGGATTCATGGATAGTTTTACCTACTGATTTGCAAACCAGCCCAGATACTTTAAACTAGAAAGAGTCTGGAGCTTTTCAGGGAATTATTCCGGTGCCATCCCTGTCACTACTGCATCTCTCACTCCTCTCTGAAAGGTACATGGGTGCATTTGGATGAATGCTGGCACAAGCAGTGCCACCCAGTGTCAAGACCAGAAATGCCTTGTGTCCCGGCTTGCAGTCAGTAAACGGGCCCCGCTATCACATCCCCAAAGCTGCTGTCTCCTAAGGGCTGAGGTTATACTGCCCCACACCAGCACCTCAGAGGTTTAAGTGCTGTGTTCCCATCCATGGCAGCCTTCTTAGACATCAAACAGCTGAAACTTTGCATGGCCTGGGTTTTTGCTGTACCCCTAAAATGTGCCTGGATTTGAACACTGGCAGAGCAAGCACCAGGCTTGTACAAGAAATTAGGTCTTTTGTAATGCATATTTGAAACACGAAAGGACAAGGCAGTCTGCAATGATCTTCAGCCATTTAAAATAAAATGATCTAAAAGCTCATATCTTATGATCACTTGAGTAACTTTTAAGGGTGTATGGAATACGGTTCTCAGTGCGGAAGCTGAAGTTTAGGTATGAGAACACACAAATGCCAAAGAGTGAGACAGAATAATTATGAGGAGGAAGCCTGCATAGCTACAAAGAAAGAAATGAGTGAAACTTCTTCCTGAAAATAATTTTTGTTGAAGTTGTAAAGTGTTTTGCATGGAAAAAGGAGTTGCTTTCAAATCCGGGACCTCTTTATAAAATGATAAATGATATTCATTTGCTCTCTTTGCCCTCAGGGTACATCTGCAGTTAAATACTAATCTGTATATAATCTCCGCAATAACTGATTTCATAACAAACCTTCAAGTTTTCAGCCTGTCAGATAAGGACCTGTCTACATTCCTCCTAGATTAATTGGTCTCTTCCACTTTTCATTGTACCATCACTGCACTGGAATAACAGTCCTAAAATGCGATCCTTCCAAAACACACACAGCATGGCATCAGGTATAGAGAAAGCTTTGCCTGCTGACAGCAGGTTGTGTCTGCAAGTGCTGCTGTTCGTACATAGCGGTGCAAGGGGTACATAAGTAACTGGGAGGGTAAAGCGTGCTGATACATTGATAAGTCAATGTAACACTAAATGTCATCTCAGAATGCAGTACCTACCAACACAAACATGATCACAAGCACTGTGACTCAAATTTAACTTCAGATTTTCACCAGGATTCCTTGAAAAAGTTGATGTGACAATAGAGGAATTTACACTGTTCAGTATTTTCTGTTGTGTGCAGCCTTAGTGCATTCTGTTAGGCTATGATAGTATATCTTTATAATATAAGTGACTTTCCTTACCAGAAATAATGGAGTCATTCAGAACTTCCTCATCCTGATAAAAAACAGAGTCTTCCTTGAGCTCTGAGTTCATGATCATGTTTTCTTTGTTCTCATCTGACTCCTTAACAGAGTTCCGCTTATTTTCTGAGTCACTGCTGTAACTCAGTGAGTTCTCCTTTTCTTTGTTGCGCTCCATGCTAGATGTTCTTGATGGACGGACCTCCACTCTTTTTTTTGGAGAGCCTTTGCTTTCTCTTCCATGGAAGCTGTGGGTGGAAGGTACACAGCCCAGTTTTTACAAATGACTCTTTTATTGCCACGGTAGGAACATATTATATGAGAATGAGCAGAATGTCCTGTAGCTTCTGAAGGCCAGGGCAGAGAGCTCAACATGGAACAACATGGGATGGCATTCTCAAGACTCTGTTGAGAATGGCTAATGCAGATCTGCTTTCCTGTCTCTGTCATAAAAATAAGGTATGGAAGGGTAGTGACTAATGTATTTCTTTGATATATAGCCACATGCTATACTGTACTGATTTAAAAAAACCACACAGCGCATCCTTCTAATGTAAAACATACATGGCATGAAATATTACCGTTCTGATATTTTATGATCATGACAAAAGTTTACCAGGTTCTGGAAGTGATATCGTATGAATCTATTCCCCATGACAATAGCTGTTATGGAATTGAGAAATGTTACTGACTTAACTCTGAAGCTCCAAGATGGAAAAGGTTATCTCTGTCTTCCTTCTGCTAATACACAGGAGTGCTTATAATGAAAACCAGACAAAGTACCCAATGTACTCCCACACAAGCATTTGTATTAAAAACGCATACCATCTATGTTCCTGTAGAAGCCAAGAGATAGACCAAAATAATAGCTTTTCTCATATGTATAGTACTGATATTTAGAGCAGGATTTGGCTTAGCTACTCTAACTTGACATCTTGTGGGGAGATTTTCTGTTGCAATAGGCCAAGGATTATCAAATTATTCTACCTGTTTGAAAACCTATTTCCATGTCACAGTAGCCTCTGTATAAAGGAAGAACACACTTTGAAGCAACTGCCAAACAAAGCGTTTTAACCAGGGATGGATGTTCAAACTAGTAGCACCAAGAGGAAGACGAAGACAAACCCAAGCTGCAAGAGTAGGTAAAATGCTAATAACAGGCTAGGGACATTTACCAAGAAGAATGGTTTAGTGGAATGATTTTCCTCATGCACCCCTATAGCCAAGAGGCTGCAGGTACCTGTCCTGCCGGTGTTTGGTGGCCAGAGCCCTGTGGAGTTCTTCAATGACTCTGCTGGGAGGTAAAGGCAGGTGGACGGCAGCCAGGTGAGGGGAACCGGTTGGTGTTGTTACCTGTCCTCTGACATGGGGATCTGAACTTTTCTGGCCAGAGGGATGGAAGAGAGCAGCTTGTCCTGAGATTTGGGAGGATCCAACAATGACATAGTTCTTCAGGATGGTGGAAGGAGGAGATTTCATGGCTGGGTCATCTACTTCGCTTCCTGCTGTCAGGACACAAGAGGGTAAGAGGTTGTGCAATGCTTCTTATTTTTCTTTTGCAGACAGTCAGCTCTGAAATTGATTTGTTGTGTTGAACAGAGGAAAATGGTGGGTTTGTTCTTCCTAGGAGGTAACTGCTTAAACTGAGTAGCTGTCTGAATTCAAAAGGCTCATACTACACAGATCCAGATCTTTGATCTAGAGTAATAGATGCTTCCTCCATTTCCCCTCTTCCCCACAGTATCAGATACTTCATTTTTTGCAACCCACCAATGCATTCTTGACTGCCAGTACTGCCACTCCTAACCACTGACGGCTTGTGCTGTGGTGCCTTTCCAATCCAGCACTTTCTCTGCTGGACTCTGGCAGACGGTATTAAAATTTATGCCCTGTGGTTCTCAGTCAGGACAAAATGTTCCGGTGTCTACTATCTGCTCCTCTGTGACTGCTGCACAGCTTAGACCTCTGTCTTTCATATGCCAGTTGAGGAAATGCCAAAACCATTATAATATGAGGATAATGTTCTCATAACAAAACTTGGCAAACGAAATCCAAATGAAAGATGTAGTATTCAGCACTAAGAAGAAAAAAGAAGGGTAAGGCAACCTAATATATTTTTTTAGCCCCGGATTTAGACATTTTTTTATGCCATGTAAACATTTTATTGGAAATTTAATGTTGATATATACATTTCTGTAGCACCTGAGCCCAAAACATAGTGGACATTTCCTTGGTTGTGTAAATTTTGTAGTTTTATGCTTTTAAGATAACCGGACACCTGTCCTGAAAAATATGCTGGTAAGTTTTTCTGTTCTACAGTTTTCTTCCCCCTTCCCTTATATCTCTCTCCAAAACCTCTGGCATATTGCGTTGCTTACACCGGTAGCTCAGGCTGTGTGTACAAAGGCAATGAAAGTTCGTCATGCACAAGTATTTCTTTTCTCTTGTTGCCACCTAGTGTTTTAAACAGGAATTTAAACTGACACAACTTGTATTCACAGACCATTTTAACTTCTTTTCACTTTTGTGATAAATCCTTCTATTCACAGCAGAGAAAAAAATCTGGTCAGGCCAGGATTATCCTGAAATACCCATGTAAAAAGAGCTTGGTTCCTATTAGCAGGATAAATTACTAGAAAACTGGAGAGGACAACAGTAGGTTTGAATATAAACCTCAGTTAGTAAATACTTCCTCTCAGACCCAACATCCTGCATAGTGGTTGCCAACATTGTGCCTTTTCTGAAGCGCACTGCTGGAAATCCGGTGCAACCCTGCAAGGGAAGCGCTGGGCAGCCGGGGGCTGGAGGGCAGGATTGCTGAGGACAGCAGCAAAAGCACAAGTGGGAAGGAAAGCTCCTGTAGCCATAACCAAAACCAAATATCAGAAGTTTGAGGGTGACAACACTAAACCTGGGTTCTTTTTCACGTTTGTGGGGTGAGAAGGTGAATATCCTTCAATGAGGAGAGTTACACACATTACAATCTTCTCTCTCATTCTAAGAAATGTCTAACTTTTTTTTTTTGTAATTTTTGGAAGGCATCTTTGCACAGTTCTTTCCTTCCAACACAGAACCCTAAGCAGTGGCCACAGTTTTCATTAATCTCTCTATGCATCCAGGAGATGGGTCAAGCTGCTCCAAAAGTTATTAATGCCGTATTTAAATCTGAACTTGTCTAAAAGCACAGGGGCACGTCTGCAAGTGTCTATGTGCTCAACGTGCAACATCTTGGCAATGAGACACCCTCGCACCCTGGAGCTCCTCCTGTGCTGATTGGGATGGTTTTTGTGGCCACAGGACAACCAACCTCTGCCTAACAAAGATGTTTTTTTCAGTACGCAGGGGGATTTTGAATATGTGCTACTATGGAGATGCACAGAAGACATTTATGATCAATCGTTGCCCACTGAATCATGGCCTGAGGGGATGAAAAAACACATCTCTTACATCACTTTATGTTGCTGCACAGTGGGAGAGGGTGTCCATGTTTTCTCAGAGCAAGAACCCCAGGTTCAGCTCAACCATAAACCAGGAAGGGAAGAGATTTTGTTTTATCTTTATACCTGCTTGTTCCTGGAACAGGTCAAGGGCCAATTTTGTCCTTACTGCAGCTTGAGCCAATATTGAGGGTTGAGAGTTTCTTTAGATCACACCTTATTTGTCCCGTTGACAGCTGTTCAGTGAATAATCTTGCAAAGTGACGTCTTGGCACCTTGCCCTGTTCCCCCTCTCGCTGTGATTAATTGGCGCTTGGCTTATTCCTCACTCCTCTGCTAGCAGCATCTCTGACATTGTTAAGGGGGAAAAAAACTAAACACAAAAGAGCCTTTCAACCTCTTCATCTTCCTTTTCTTTCATAATTGCTCTTTGTTTCTCTCTCCCCATACGTTAGTATTCCCTTTCCCTCATTGACAGTATTTGTTTAGTCTTAACTTACCACTGCCTCCACATTCACACAAAAATAAACAAATGTATCACTATTGAAAAAGGGTTTATAGTTATTGAAGTCACTGAGAAAACTAAGAGTTGTTCTTTGTGGAGAGTGAAATACCAAAACTCAGAATATCTTAGATGTTAGAGGGAATACTTTGGTTAGGCAGCAAAATACCTGGACTCAAAATGCTGTGAAGTGGCTGGTGGAGCTGTAACTTCATTATCCTCTGATTCTGTGATTTCCAAACAGCCTACATCCCACACTGAGCACAGCCTTAGTATCAGCTGAGCAAAGTCAAAGGGGAGTCCTGGTTGTGCCTGTTCGTGCAGCAGGATAGAGCCGGTAGCACAGAATGTTGCAGCAATCTGAACAGCAGCTCCCAAGGAATGTTATGATACCATTTTGAATCCAGCTCCCACTTAAGGTCTTACAGCTTTCAAGCATGGATGAAATATGGATACTTGTAATTTTCCTCAAAAAGTCTGAAAAGCCCAATATTTTGTATGACACTCAGTGGTCAGATCACAATGCTCCTCTGGTACTTTGTTCCCTGGTGACTTTGAAAATCCTGTTCTTTGTGCCAGGAGATGAGTGTGGATGCAAATCAGAGCTGAGATAATGGTTGTCACTTACAAGTCTAAATATCCAACAGGTCTGACATTTGGATGTCAGGAGTTAATTCTAATTTGCAATAAGGCCCCTTTAACTGCTTTTACCATATGTAGGGGCCCTAAAATTGGAGCGAACTAAAATCATATTCACTTTAACACCCTTTCTGCAGTGCCAGAATGTTGAAAAATGTAACAACATTGGCAAAACCTTAGAAAATCAGGCCCAGAGAAATTGCTCTTGAAACATTCAATGAAGCCTGGCAGAGAGGATTGCTTTGTGAGAGCCAGGTGTCTCACTTACACGTGTTCTGTGTAATGAGACCAGATTGCATAGCTCTGGTGTAGACCTGCCCTAGAGAGCAAAGGCTTCAGACAGAAACTTCTACAGAACCTATTGACTTGAACTTGATTTTGGCTGTTGTACTGTTCTCCAGCAAGAGCCTAGGTAATGAAAACATTTAAGTCTTGCCTGTGTTTTATGGCATATCAATATGAGCATCTAATTCAGTAGATGTTTGCAGTTGGTTTTATTTGTTTTATTTGTGTTTAGTGCAATAGACTCACAACAAATAATCCCCTGAGAGATCCAGATAATGGTGTGAAGTACAAAGATCAGCTCGTTGTTATCAGGCAACCAGGCTCAGTTTGTGGAAATCATTAGCATTCTGTTCCCTCAATGTAACTAGCCTGATTCACAGCAGTTTACAGGAGTAGGCTTAAAAAAATGATGTAAGGAAAACAATTTTGTACTGTGCTGTGTAGATGAACAAGACATAAAAGACGGGAAAGTCTTTACTGGCTGGTAGTGACTGACCTGTTAAGCTCTTTGTGATTTTGGAGATTGCCTTAGGTGGTGGAGCTGGGAGCAATGGGGGGCTGGGAAGCTGTGCTGGGTTTCCTTCTGCCTGTTTCTGGGGGGAATCTGTGGATTCAGATGCAAGTAAGGCTTGTGGACTGTCTTCAGATGCTGGCAGGCTGGCATCTTCTAATTCTTCCGCGGGTGCTGAAGGTTTCTTGGCTAGTAGGAAGATAAATAAAATTAACGGAACATGAAGTTAATAATCATGATTGGCCAGGGGACAATGCCAAGAACATTCAGAAAAGCAGAACACACAGCAGACAGCTAGAAGCACTTTGTTTCCATAATGGAAATAACTATTGTGTGAAATAGCCAACCAGCCAAGACAGGTAAAGAATAAAATGTGTGAGGATATTGAAGAAATGTTACTTTTGATGTTCCTGAGAAAACTGCTGAGCTTCCCTTACTTCCCTAAACCCTAATTCCCTTTCCAGTTTTTGTTGTTGTTGGTTTTTGTTTGGTCGGTTTTCTAATAATGAAGACAGCAAGGCAAAGCAACTGTTGAGAACTGCAATGAATTTTCTTACAGTGCGCAGCTGCAGTGGCACAGTTACCGAGTGAATACTCTTCTGTGCCAAAGGAAAAAAAGCATTAAACCTGTCACATTACACGAAAGCTGCCTTTCCAGTCATTTCTTCTACATGTTTATTTTCACAATTTAATTTTTATCTTATTTAATACATGACTTCAACTTGCATCCGAAGTCTCCTCTTGCTGTACCTGACTCCAGAACTGTTGAGCCTTTCCTAAGGTTAAAGTGATAACCAAGTAAAGTCTCCCATAGAAGGATTTACCATTGGATCCCAGCAACTACTGGGGAACAGAAAATCAGTGAAATACTTAAGAAAAACTTCAATCACCAAAGCTTTAGTTTGAGATGGTGACGCAGTGCTCATTTCAGGATAGTCTCCTGAAACACAGCAAAAGCACTTAGCTGTTCAAGTTAGTGCAGGCTGAATCGCTGAGCAGTTCATCAAATTACCCCAGCTATGATGAGGGCATAGGAGCACAGATCCAGAAAGGCATGAAGATGAATCAGGACAGAGGTGGAATTTCAGTGACAAAGTCTGTGGCAGAATGCAAACCCCCCTTTTTCCCCCTCCCTCCTTCATCATGGAAGGAGTAGGCACATCCACCTCTCTCTCTATGTGAGGCTAACAGCTTCTTTTGTTTGGCCCAGAGCACCCTGGTCAGGGCCATTAGGAGAAGGGATTGCCAAGGCACCAGTGAGCCGCTGGGCACGTGTGACCAGTGTGGGGGATGTTTGGAGGCTTCAGGGGCACCCCACACACGGTGTGGGGGTGCAGAGAAGCTTCTAGAATGCCTACAGTCAGGTCTGATCAGCCTATAAAAACGGGACTCTCTCGTCGAGACTGGGCCCATTGTCGCCGGTCTCTCGGAGCGCGAGCTGAAGGTGCTGCTGCCGAGAGCCCCCCTCCCCGGGATGGAGACCCCGCTTGCCTTGCCGCCACGGGTGTGAGTAAAACTTCTCGCAAGATTGCGAGTATATTTATCCTTTCCGTGCACATATGCACGTGTAACTTCCCGTGCTTAATACAAGCACGTATAAAATTATTTCCTCGCACTATCGCAAGTGTAACTTTGTTCCGTGCACATTTGCACGCGTACTTTAAATTATTTCCTTGCACAATCACGAGTGTAACTTTATTTCCTCGCACAATTGCGAGTGTATTATAAATTTATCCTCGCACAATCGCGAGTGTATTTTCCTCCCGTGCTTCCATATAAGCATGTGTAGTATTCCGTACATATTTGCACGTGTAAGTAAATTAACCCTCGCAGGATTGCGAGTGTATTATAAATTTACCCTCGCACAATCGCGAGGGTACTCTTTCCGTACTCACTACAAGTACCTATATCTCTTTAAGAATAATCCCACACCATGTTCAGACAAGTGTGTACTCCTCTGGGACTCAGGGGTGGTTCCAGCATTGTTTTGGGTGAAGCCACGTGCATGCACACTGTGGACCTCCTGCTGTACTCGTTGCTGCCCCTTAATAATTTTCCTCAACTGATACCCGAACCTATATTTAAGTCACTTTTGGAGTGCTAAAACCCTGTTTCTCACCGGTTTAATAAAAGTTGTTTTGGACCCTGTTGTCCCTTAAACCAGCCTCGGGGTGCCTCCGTGACAAAGTCCAAAATGAACATCCTTGAATTCTGCTCAGGTACCAGCTGATTCTGGTAATGCTTAAACTCGCACATCGCCTTGCTGTTCGACTTTCACGCTGATCAATGTCCTGATCTCTGCCTTGGGATCCATGTGGACCCAGGGAGAGGCTGGAGCCTGACTCTGATCTAGAACCCCAGCCACAGCCAGGCTCTCTCCAAACTGCATTTCCAGCCACTGCAGACTCAGTAGTAGCCATTGAGGGTTATTTTTCCTACCCTAGCAGGCAAAGTGCTCATCTAAATAGGAACATCAGTGTTTTAGTCTCTCCTCAGCATGAGAGAGGTCCAGACTTCTTGCGCTTGATAAATGGCAAATCCCACTACTTTTAGCATCCTGGATGGTCTGAACAAAATACCTTTCCCTTCAAAACATTATAGGGCCTCCCCTAAAAATTCAGAGTAGGTGATACCCACAGCTGCCACATCACAAATCTTTTCTTGGCTCAGTTTTATGTCTTGTTTGGAATACAAACTCTCTGTATTAATGAACATGCAGCATTCTCCCGTTCGGAGTGCACAGGGAGGCACCAGAGCACTTAGGCAGTTGGAAACAATAGCATTGGCAAGATAATAGCATTTAATTTGTTGACAAACAGATTAATGAGTATGCCTAGAAGAGAAAGAATAAGTATTAGTGGTCCAAAAAAGACAGGAAAGTAGAATAAATATGCATTGTTAACAGGAATTCTTGTGAAATTTGGCTGGATAGGAAAGTCTGAATTATAGAAGGAAATCATTTTCTTTTAAATATAATTCTAGGGGAATGCTTTGATCTAGGCTGACATTACATTGTATTTTTGCACCTACTGCACAGAAGACAAAAAGTGGAATAGAGGAAGAGAAAAATTAAGTCACTAGTGGGTTACGTTACATAAAGGTCAAGAGCTCCAGTAGATGTTAGTAGCTTGATGAGAAAATTGGTCAGATTTGAGGGCATTCCCCTGAGCAGAGCAACTTCAGTAACTTCACTGAAACCAGTAGACCTCCCTGTGATGTGAAGTGCCATGGTGGGACCTTTCCTATGGAGAAGGTGAATCTGAAACACACTCGGCCTCAGTCAAATAGGTAATTTTGTTTCTGAGCTCCATCCTGTTCCACAGGTGGTGTCACAGAAACAAACTAGCCTTGTGCACTGTTTGCTGAAGAATGCTTCCTTCTGGTTGTGGCTTTTTGTTATTAGTGGTTTTGTTTGGTTCTGTTTGGTTGGTTTTTTGTTTTGTTTTGGTGGTTGTTTCTGGTAACAACAGCACATGTTTGACTGGATCTGAAGGCAGACCTGAGTCCTGAGTACACAAAGCTATCAGCAGATGTCATACTGCAGAGTGAATATTATGCTGCTGAAAATACTCCAAGTGCTCAGCACCAGACTCTTTGCCAGAGTAGCTAATTATTCATGGAGTGCCACTTGTCAAATTCCATCTCACTACTAGGTGGAAATCCTCCCCTTGGGACTGCTCCCAGGCCCACTGGCTCGGTTAGGTGGGAAAAACTGCCCTCCGTCTGCCCAGGCTGTTCTTTTTCTGTGTATTAACCAAACATAACGTCTACCAATATTTCTTTTTTTCCCTCTTCTTCCCTTCTCTGGCCATCACCCTGCATATAATGGGCCAGAAGAGCAATATTATATAAAAACAAAACAGCAGAAGTGAACAAAATTGCATGAGTCATGGCAATGAAAAGAACAGGAGGAAAAGTGGGAAAAAATAAGCCAAAGCAATGGAAAGTACTTCAGAGAATTATTTCCACGCTGACCTGCTGAAGCAGGTTGAGGGCACAAACAGACAGCTCAGCAAATCACCGCAGGCAGGGGTGGCCTTGGTGAGAGTGGCCAGGGGCTGGGACCTCAGAGAAAGCAGGGCATGAATGTGTGGGATGGAGAACAAAAGGCAACCAGGGCAGATGGAGAAGGTGTAAAGATTGACCAGAGGGCAGGAAGTTCTGTAATCGCCACATGGCACTCCTCACAAACTAGGATAAAGCATTATCTCTGCAGCTTTGCATTTCTTGGTTGTCAGGGAGTGAATGGAAACCCTCCGGCTGCTCAGTCGTGCCTGGCTGCTCTGGTCCCAAGGAACTGCTGTCACAGATGAGCTCTGTTGGAGCACAGTTGCATGAAAGGAGCTTGGGTTAGCTTATCTGTGCTCCTGGTATTGAACTGCGCTTGTATTTGCAGCATGTTGTAGACAGGGTGATGATATGGACAGTGTAGGCTGTGTATTGACATTGTTCTCCTGAGCCAGGACAAACAATTTCAGGCTTGGCACAGAAGTTTAACAAATGTTTTAAGAGAAGCTTTTTTCGTCTTCACAGCAGTCACTGCTAACACCAATGGGGCACTATGCCAAGACTGGATTGTCTCATAATCCAGCTAATCCCATTATGTCAAGTTTTGTGTAGTCCCTCAGTTTGGTGGCAGTCTCAAAAATCACTGTTTTTCAGTACCGGTTGCTAACCTAGTATGGGCTGAGCTGAACAAGGTGCTCTGGCTCTTTAATGCACTGACATATTTGATTCCTCATTAAGCATCTTAGCAGATATATTTTTTGAACGTTTTATAGGGGTTTTTTAAAACATTTTACATACAATACCTGCATCTTCTTTCAGCTCGTCCAAATGCAGCTCCTCACCAAGCGAGGTCACGTTCGTTGTGGCTGCTACTGTACTCTCTTGCTGCACCTCTTCTGAGGCAAGCGCCTGGCACACAGGAGCTGGAGGGTCACTCTGCATTGCTCTTGTGGCATCGTCACCAGTGTAGCCTTTGCCTTCGGTATCTAAAACACCAAATCATTTAATCTTAGCTAAACCATTAGCAGTGAAAGCTGAAACTCCTCGCTATCCTCTTGAGAAGAGTGAGTCCCAAAGCTGCTAGTGGTCAGGGGATTGTGATTTGTCTTAGAGCAGCACCTGATCTCTAACAGTGTCGAGCATTTGTAATGCAAGACTTGTGGAGACCAGCCCATCTGGATGCTAATATCCACTCAGTTTTCTCAACAGGGCACCTTCCTCTGTGGGCATCCAGCAGTCTGGGCAAATGGCCATTGTGCGTGTCCAGGAGGCCAGTGCACTCTGCCAGCACCTGCTGTACGGGAGATGAGCGCAAGCCTGGGAAAGCAGAAGTCTCTGGGAGGAGGCAGTTCCTCACATGAGCAGAGATCAAGGTGCAGCACATGCACAGGTTGGTCTGAAGTGTCTGAATTGTGTCAGGCTCCATGTACAACACGCCACCCAACTGCCCCAGTAGTAATACCCGAACCTTACCAAAGGCAAGGGTGCTCATATTCCCTCCCAAACTGTAGGTTTTCACTGCAGTTTTAGTTACTCAGCACTGAAAAGCGTGTCCTGTGTGATTGAGCTGATCAGAAATTCAAAAGCCTCTTCATGCAGACCTAGATACTGCTCCCTTTGCTTACTCTGAAAGATTTTTGTGCCAGTGATCCCTGCAGCTGTATGCATCTTGATGACTGAAGCTTTTCTAGTATTCTGTTCAGACAGGAGTCCTTGGAATACAAATTATCCTTTTACTTCATGACTCTTCCAGAATTTACAAGATCAACATCATTGTTGTAAGCCAAAGCAATTACTCCCCACTCTAGCCAGCGTTCCTTGCTGATGGACGTGTCTGATGCCCGCTCCTGGCCTCCTGACTTGTATTTCTTAGCCCTAGACTCTCCTTTCTGGAAGCTCCTGACAGGGCTGTGTTTTCTTGCAACATCATGACAAGTTTCTTGACCATTGATTTAAAATAGCTAGCATTCACAGCTACCCCTTTTTAATACTATTTGGACAATCTGCAGAGTAATTTATGACCCTTTTGGACAAGGGTATCACATTTTGGCCCAGAGATGCTGCGGAAGGGATGCAGTATTTTTGTACGCTGAGCTCACTCAGTCTGCCTCATAATCACGTTTGGTGAAAAGTTACTGTTCTTAAAATAGCCCCTGCAGTAGCACAGTTGCTATGATACAGGGAAGAGGAGGGGGAAAAAGTTCATTGCCTACATTCCAGCTCATTGTGAAGGCAGCCTATACATAATCATCGGTGTATTAACAGCTGCCTGCATTATTTGCCAAGCAGCCCTTTTCTCTTGCTGCTGTAGGTACAGCTACGTCTGATCATGTATGTGCTCATAATGGGCAGAAATATTGGGAGAAGCTCCGAAAATGTTTTCAAGGTAACTGTGTTCTGCACGTTCCTCAGATCCTCAGCGAAGGCAAGCTGCTGACAGCCATGCCACAGTGAAACTGCAGTCAGAGACAGGAGTTCCTGCAGATCCCCCTGATGGAAAAGTGTAATGACTAATGAAGTAATGACAAGCAGAGGACAGCCCTGTTGAAGAATTTCTGTCAGGGAGTGTCTGAGACTCACAACAGTGAGGTTCCTTGTCAGAAATGGTCAGCTCACGCTTAGATCAAAGTGAATGTGCTGCCTTGATCGGCAGTGCATCCCGGTGTCTTAGAGATAGTCTAGGGACAGGAGAAAGCACAAACCTTAGATTCACTGGTAAGAAAAGCAGTAGAGAGCCTTGGGTATTGCAAAGTGATCAGAAGTAGAGATGTAATTTAGTTGGGAATGAATCCTACTATATGCCAGACCCTGCACCCTGTAACCTCCTACAGGGTGCAAGTTGGTTCCCTGGAGTGAAGCTGTAGTTTGGCTCCAGGGGTTTTCGAGGGGCAGGTTGGCATTTGTCCTGTGTGAGCAGAAGACAGAAGAGGCCCAGGCTCTCACAATCCATGGATTCAAATTTCACAAAATGATACTAATCTGAAGATTTCAGCTGTCTTTCTGGTAAACCAAGTTTGTGACAAAACATATTAGCATTCTGCCTGCTTTACATTCACATGGAAAAGGGAAGGATCTGATAGTGTCATTTCAAAGCTTTCCTGAGTACAAACCAGGTTGAACAGAAGTAATTGAATGAAAGATGATAAAGTGTCAGAAACACACACAGAGGACTGTGGGTCTGTATATCCCCCCTCCAGAGCCCTGACAGATGCTCAAGGGAGACTGAGATCTGGATGAATATTGTGTGAGATCAAGTGAGCTCCCAATATTATGGACAACATCCCAAGTGCCATTTCCACCTTGCAGCTCGGTGTGCGCAGTGTGTCTGGGCAGCTGGGCTTTGGGGTCGTGTGAGGAGAAGGGGTGACATAAGCTGTTAGGATGACTCATCACCGAAGCGAGGACGGTGCAATTTCACCCTGAGCTGCTCACAGATTGATGCAGATTCTGCGCTAGCTTTGTGGTTTGCTCTGAGCCAAACTGTCCAATTCAAAATGCTGCTTGACAGATCTTGTGCTACGAAACTGGAGTGTGGCACAGCTATTGTAAATGCATGAAGCAGATTTGGAGATTTCTCAGACTAGAGCTTCATCCCAGTTTGGGCTATTTATGAAAGTGAATGGGAATTGAGTCTCTGGAAGTGGAGTAAAGCCTGATGAAATAGTGAGATTTTAGGATTTACTGTAGTCTTTTAGCATAGTATGCTGCTTTGACAATTGCAATTTACTGCATAAATGAGGACTTAGCCTTGAAACTGCTGCTACTTCAGCTCAGTCCAAGTAGGGCACTAATCATTTACTGAGAATTATTTGGGTCAGTTCTTTATTCCAGTTAATAAGCTGCTTCTCCTAATAATATAACAAAATAACCCTGGAGATTCACAACACTCTCTAAAGAAAAATAACTTGTAGGTGGCTGCAATGTCCTTCAAGTGACTGTTGGCCATCCTTTCCTTTCTGGGCATTAGGGTGGTACTGAAAATTTGTCTAATGTTTGTAGGAGCTCTATGCAACTTCACTGCAGACAGATAAACAGTCTGTTTGCAGCTGCCTTTTTAAAAGCACAACTTGCCATCACTCCTCACTGGACTATATATATAATTAAAGTACTTTAATTTCATTAAAATGATCTTGCAGCTTAGCATCATCTATTTTCCTCCCAACCAGTTCTTTGTGTATACAAGAAGTTTATTGATTCATTATTATTATTACCTTTTAATGTGCTCTACAGAAGTTTCCTTTTACTGGTCTTTTGCAAAGCTCTAGGTATACACATCTTCAAATTCGTGGATTATGGGGAACTTCCACACTCCTAGCAGAAATGGGGTGTATTTTTCTATTCAATAGTGCTAATATTCTCATAGGACAACTAATTATCTAGAAGTATGAGGTACAAAGAGTTCAAGAGACAGGAATTGAAAATCAGCTTTCTAAAATGTCCCATTTTAGAATAAGCTGATGGTTTAATCGATTATTTTTTAAACTTAAACATAAAACTAATATTAAAATATCGAATAAAATAATATGAACATTGTTTTACTGCAATAACAAAAAAATCCTGTTTAAAATGCTCTTTTTCTGACTTTTCAGTTGCTCAGTTGCACTCCAGCACAGCATCACTGAGTATTGTCCCACAGGCTATTTATAGGCATGGCATTTGTTTTATACAAAGAAACTCAATCATTAGTTTCAAATAACATAATTTCTATCTGTCAGATCGATCACCCTCAAAATGCCAATCTTTCTTCATGACTGTATGTTCTGTTATCAAGTTTTCAAACATAAATGTGGATTGTTTTTTTCTTTTTTGTTTTTAATCTCTGTTTAGGTGGAAATGGCACTTGGGATGTTGTCCATAATATTGGGAGCTCACTTGATCTCACACAATATTCATCCAGATCTCAGTCTCCCCTGAGCATCTGTCAGGGCTCTGGAGGGGGGATATACAGACCCACAGTCCTCTGTGTGTGTTTCTGACACTTTATCATCTTTCATTCAATTACTTCTGTTCAACCTGGTTTGTACTCAGGGAAGCTTTGAAATGACACTATCAGATCCTTCCCTTTTCCATGTGAATGTAAAGCAGGCAGAATGCTAATATGTTTTGTCACAAACTTGGTTTACCAGAAAGACAGCTGAAATCTTCAGATTAGTATCATTTTGTGAAATTTGAATTCATGGATTGTACAGTTTAGCTGAATGCAGCTGTAAGTTTCAGTTTATATTTATACCAGCTTTAACTGACTTCTTGGTAGTCGGATTTAGCTGGGTTTAGAGCAATTGCATAAAACATATGTACCAGCTCAGGTTCGCACCATGTGAAGATGAAGCTGCATTCAGGATGGTAAAACATCAAAAATTAAACTGCATGGATTGATTGCTGCAGGGAGGAAGTTAAAGAAAGATGTGCTTAATTCAGATATTGAATTTTCCTGTTTGGATTTATTTGTTTGTTAGGTTTCTTCTTTCGCAATTTTGTGTTTCCTAATATCCTGAAAAAGACTTTGATTAAAAAAAGATGAAGAATTTTTACTTACCTTGTTCCATCATCTCCAGAAGACCTTTCTTAATGAGTTCATCCCGACCTTGCCGTGCTGTCATCTTCTTCTCCAGCACTGCATGAAGTAGTAGCATAACACAGCACCACTTAACAACAGAGTATTCATATAATGGCTTGAGAAAGATAGAGTATGGAAATTCCCTCTACTCTCAGCTACTGTGTGCTTGGAAAGAACTGCAAGGATTTTGTTTTGGGACTGGTAAGCCTGTTTCTTCCTTTTCCTTCATTAGAACAGCTGTAAAACCACCCACATGTAGAACTGAGATTTATGATCTAACCTACTGTCTGATCACACTGGCTGCAGAGTCACTGGGATACTGGAGCCTTCATGCTGTTTAATACAGCACGTTGGAGCTGCCTCAGGAAGCAGTGTCCTTTACTGTGACACTCCATGGGATATCGGGGCAAGCGGAGGGAATTGCACCATCCTGTCTTAGGAAAAGAAAACCAAGCTGGTCTCCTTACTGATCTCCTGGGACATCCCTGGAGACCAGTGAGAGCAGATTGTGTGTTCACTGGGCTCCTTCGCTGCGCAGACAGCTGCTTGAGGGAAGGCATTTCAGTGCTGGAACTGCCTCCTGTCACTTTTCATAATGTTGCTATGACCTATATGATCTTCACCCCAAATAAAAGGGGTGATGATACTTGGGGCCATAAATGTAGACTATTTTGGAGAAGGGACAGCCCGTGAAAAGCAGTCTGTGTTGAAGCTTGTACTTCACTTTAGTATTTTGACCTTTTTTCTAAATTTAATGTCTTGTATGATATAGGAAAACAGCCCTTATGGGCTCTTTCTAGCCTTAAACGCTATTAATCTGTAATGTGCTGTAATGTCTGAATTAAGTTAGATCAATTCACTGTTAACACTTCCTATTTAAGCAAATTTCCTTCAAGATAAGCTTTGTTCTGTGCAGCATCACTCTCTTGTTCTCATCCTACCTGCAGAAGTCTGCTTTAGCTTCTCGTTTTTCTTTTTCCGCCACTTCCATGGCTTGAAGATCCTGCCCAGTGTTGCCAGTTTGCTGTTCCTCCTCACTGGTGGAGTTCGAATCCCTGAGACCAAGTAGTCAGAACGCATTGCAGGGGACTGCTCCATCTCATCTGGGAGTAGAAGAGAGGAAAGCCAGGTGTTAGACAAAAAGCTCCAGCATGAACTTAAAAAAGGGGAGGCAAATGGGGGCTCTCCAGCTAATGAGCACTCAGTCTGGTCACCGAGATAGGCAGTGCAAGACTTTGCAAGAAAATCTCTGCGTTGCTGGAGCTGGAGGCCGGGCTGAGAGCCACCAGCCAGAGAATCATTCAACCTCCCTGTGCCAGCCCGATGCTTCCTACCAGCTGCTCTCCTCACTCTGGTCTCAAACAGCACCTGTCTGGATGCCAAATATTTCAGTATCTTCACTCCCACCTTCCCGCATGGATTCATCAGGGCTATTAGGACCATAGAAAGAGTGATGTGCTGAATTTGTATAGCCTATGTTTTATCCTATACCTTTCCTACCTACACCAAGGCAATGGTGTCACCCTCCCTCCCAAGGGCTGTGTGGAATTTCTGAAACATGGAGAGCTGAGAGCTCCCAATAACTTTAGTAGGAGCAGTAGAAATATAACACATCCGTAAATCAGGCCCACGTGGCCTCCAGTTAATCACATAAATGTAATATTCATCTAGAAAAATTTAGACCTTTGTGAAAAGCTGAGAGGAAGTGTAAGAAAGCTCAGGTCGCTTCTGAATTCCCAGCTTCCATTTCTGTTGTCACGCCACAGGATATTGCTGCCTTTTAAATGAACTCTTTTCACATAAGCTAACACAGAACACACTGACTTCTGTGAGCTAATGCAAATCATTTATATAAGAACAGTTCGTTTGAATATGTGCTACGTAAGTAAAATCCTAGAACTATTGTGCAAATGTATTCCTTGAGGAAGTTAAAGGGAAAATTATTTCCCTTTTGTCCAGCCAAGCCACAGGAATTCGGAGATAATGCTTCAACTGGAAAAGCAATTTAGGTATTTTTAATATTCTGTCTTGAAAATATACTGCAAGTTTTGCTTATAGACAAGGCTTACAGGAAACAATAC
The DNA here is from genome assembly GCF_037038585.1 of Patagioenas fasciata. Classification (NCBI taxonomy): domain Eukaryota; kingdom Metazoa; phylum Chordata; class Aves; order Columbiformes; family Columbidae; genus Patagioenas; species Patagioenas fasciata. Next base: position 14,161,984 of record NC_092535.1, on the reverse strand, counting down.
ATACTGACTATTCACAGCTGCGTGCTAGCCAGTACCATGGAAGTAGCACAGTTCCATAAATGGGATTATTGATGGCTTCACTGAGCTTTGTATTTGAGCACCAATACAGTGACTGTTAAAAGAGAATGTGTCTGATGACTGATGGCACATTACAAGAATAAAAACTGAATGACAAGTTGTATTTTTTTTCAACAGTCAGTTACGATTTAAACGGGCAATGTGGAGCTATGAACATGTGCACTTTTCCAGTAATTTCTCTCTGGAACAACAACATTTATCATAAATTGTTTTATGACTGCAAGATAAAAACTATACAGCATCTTCTAGGCTTTGTTTTTAAGTTAACAGGGTGAAAATGCTTAAATCACAGCATGGAGGTGGGTATTTCCAAGTAAACAGGAAACAATTTTGAAAGATTATTAAACACAGCAGGGGAATGAACACATTCCTCCTCTTCCATTTAATTTTGAAAATACTGGTAATAGAGATGAATCATTCAGGAGAGACAAATGAAAAACCTGGCCATGTGAACTGTCAGGACAGAGAAAAGTCTGTAACAATTCCCACCGCCCCACATTGTTCATGCGCAGTGAAGTTCTCTTTCTGTACGCTGAAATTAGAGCATCTTCTGTCTCATTCCACAGACTTTATCTTGGGCTTTAATTTAGGAATTATTTAAAATGTACTAAGAATATATATTTGCCTTTGAAAGAACGGTGTCTACCACCAAGGTGGTATTTATGATCTACAATTTGGAGGTCAATATGAAGCTGAGAGAAGAAAGTAGCAATGAGCCTCGCACAGAAGGAGGGCAGTAGCCTACAGACCACAGCTGGAGTGCCAAGATATCATGCTCCTTTCCTAATTGCATATTCAAAACTGAGAAGTATCGCAGAAAAAAAGCTTTGAAGAAGTAGAGCTGCTCTTGATTACAGAGATGGCAGTGAGAATGGAAAATGGCAGAGTAGATCTGCTATTAATTTGCTCTTATGATTACTTTAAAGCTGTAATAGAACCCTCAAAAATAGCATTTGACCATTTCTGGTGACATCCCTTGAGTGGGAATGGAAATGTTCGCAAAATTAGCTCAACTCAAAAGAGCTGTAGAACAGACTGTAAATCAGCCCTCTGTCTCTGGAAGCTGCAGTGGAGCAGGACAGCCCAGCTCAGCCCTGCTCCTTGCCCGTGACACTGCACTGCTGCTCAAACATCTGCCATCCCAGCATGTAAGTGAAAATTAAATTAGAAGCTGATTTAAAGTAGTGCCTTGGCAAGTTAGCGATCCTACTGCATTTCATTTAGGATGTAGATGTCTTCAAAGTGGTTTAGGCACCATCCACATGTTTTGTTTAACACTAGCAGAGATCATGTTACCTTTTTTTTTGCCCGGTAGCAGAGGTGTAGACAGAACCAGGAAGGCATTCAAACCCAAACCTGTGTGTCTTTAACAATGTTTATTATCCCAGATATTCCCCAAAGGAAGGGAGCGGGGAAGTGATCAGTGCTTCTGTAGCTTCTACCAGCCCTGTCAACTGGGTTTCTTCCATCCCCTTCTGTCCTTTCGGTTGCGGAAATGTAAGGATTTTACACCTTAAACTTTGGTTACAAATGAAATAGAGATGGAAATCAAATATCAAGGAGTAGTAGTTATATGTTTCAGTGGAGATTTTCGTGGGCTTTTTAACTTTATTATTGTTTCTCATATAGTACAGACAGTTCTTAAGCAAATGGTTTCATCACCTGGCACATTCTCACCATATGCAGCTCCTACACCACGCATTTGGAGAGATGGACACAAATAAAAATAGAGACACAGTAAGAGAGATGTCCTGAAGTCATAAATAACAAGGAAATGGTCTTACTGGCAATAAGAATTACAAGAAAGCCCTTGGAGCGCCTCATTTCCAGTCAGTTCATTTTTTCTTGGTTGTGGGTTGGCTGCTTGGGAGATAAGAAGTTGACAGCACAAAAAGCGGTTCCCACGTACAGCAATGAATACTGAAGGAGAAGGCGCGCCGAAATATCAGCCAGCTCCTGCAGCCAACAAGCTGCCAAGACTTGCCAACCCTCCAACCACTCCGTGGAATATTCAGCACATTTTTTTAATCTGCAGTCAATATTTTAATTATGCTAACTGTTCTGTGGAATAACGTGGTTATTTCTCCCAGAGCCTGATAGCTTGAGGCCAGGCCATGCAATTACATAGAGGATGTCTGCAAAATATAAACAGCCAAGAGCCAAATCAAGACTCTTGAAATCAACAGGGAGAAATGAGGAAATGAGCAGCAGCTTAACTAACTACGTAATGTGGAAGGATGAGGGATGGTTGTTATACAGGGTCAAGTGAGCACAAGCTTCACCCACAGCACCCTAACCCTACCCAGAGAGGCTGGTCTCTGCTTGGCCATCGCTTCAGAGACAGACCAATTGGTCCCACAGTCCCACAAGGACATAGTCATCAGCCCTGTGGGGCCAGAGCATTTTGCTCTGGCTGAGGCTTGTTGACTGCTCATATCAAATTACTTTCAAGACCCTGCTGTTAACCCATTGAGAGCAAAGGCTTCTGTACTGGAGCTCCTGATCCAAACCAAATTCCTCATGCATCACTCAGTTGTCATCTCCTCTGCACATGTCCAAGGGGTGGAAATGAATCTGGCTGTGCCCCTGGTGATGATGCTGGGCAAGCGCTTCTTACAGTGTTGGCTGGGGTAATTTCTAGAGCTCCTCACAGTGGGTCAAATGTGTGAATGGTTTGATATAGGACACATCCCAAATCAGATGGGAGCAGAGGTTCTGACCTGATGGCTATTGCTCTGCAGTATTGCTCTGGTATGCAGAATAAACCAGGCAACACAGAAAAAGGAAACAAACCATAATATTCATTACATTTGGCTGCAGGGTCTGACCCCTCAGAAAGTCAGAGCATCCGCAGCTTCTCTTTACATCAGCAGCAGTTGCAGTGATCAGTGTTTCTGAAAAATGCCCCATTGCTTTCTTCTTTAAAATTTTGTGGTGACATAAATAGATTACTCTTCCTGCTAGTCCCTTCTCTAAGAGAATTATGCAGGGATTGCGCAGTTTTTCTGCACATAGAAGCTCTCCCATGTACAGATGTTAAGTCCTGACTATCCCATCCAGCCTCTCACAGAAGTGGGGCAGGTTTGCCTGGGGTTCTGTGAAGTTTGTGTCCTGGATGTGTGATGGAAGAGTGCCCCATGCCTGCACACAGCCTTCATTTGTACAGCAGATGGTTTTGGTGCTCAGACAATCACGTCTGGGTGATCAGTGTTGTGAATTTGAGCATTAAGTTCAGTCAGTTTGGTCTACCTTCTTGTGTTTTTCATGATGAGCCGAAGAGTCTGTAGCTTGATGCCTGGGTTGCTGATTCCAGCAGCTACAGGCTGCACTCTGCAAGCTGGTGTAGAGCAGCTGGAACATCAGGGATGCAGAGCCGAGTTACACTGACCTTGTCGTGGAGAGAGGCTGTAAGAGGCAGGGGATGCCCTCTTGCCATACACAAAATGCAGCAAGAAGTTTACGGGAAGATGAAAGATGCTGAATTTTAATATGCTGGGAATTTTGGTAACTTAAATTCATGGTAGCGGAAGTTATGCCTTGCTAAATCCTCTGTGTACTCTGTTAGTAGAAGGACCACTGAAAAATCTGCAACCTGCAGGCAGTTTAAAAATAACACAGCAGACAAGAGCTGCAGGCAAATTTGTAAGGCAGGCGTGCTCTGTTTTCTGATGAACTGGCTTGTAATGCAGCTCTGCATGTTCTCCCCTCTATTGTCATTGCATGTGTCTTTGCAACTCAGATACGGAGTTATAAAAGGAAAAAAAGTTCCCTGTAGTCCACTACAGAGGGCAGAGACAGTGAGTGGGATCAAAATGACCTTTATTGCTTTTAGGATAGGGGTGCCTTTACCACTACTGACTTTCAGTGCTGCCTAGGATTAGTGTCTACCCCCAAAAAGGACGTTAAGGAGGATGTCACAGGGAGAGCTGAGCTTTTAAAGGGTTCATGTCTACTACCGGTCAGTCCCGAATCATGCAAGCCAGACTTTTGTGAGGTTAGCCGAGAAATCGCACTTCTCTACAAAGGGTGCTCTATACAGAGAATGCTTTTTATCTAGTCTGAGAAACCTGCAGGGGATGGAAAGCAGAAAGGTTGTCTTGGTTTTAGAGTAAAGACTTTGCTGAGCTTTGGAAAGAAAATCAGCAGCGGGAACAAACACCCTTGTCCTCAGTTCAGCATCCTGAAAGAGGAAGAGCTGATCACAATGATTGAATCCGCAGGGCAGGGGTAAACTGGTGTCTGGGAGCCTCTGAACACTTCTGCTGTGTTCCAGAGAAGCAGAACTCAAACTGAAGAGATTTTTTATCACACTGGTTAGATGTGTGCTGTGATGGAGCCCTTCCTTGTCCTAAAGATGTTTTCCATCCCCTGCATTTCTGCAGACATGGTCTCTCTCTTGACTGTCTTTGAAAGAAAACTGCAGTAGAATGTTCCACTTTAAAGTTTCCATTTCAGTTTTTTGAACATATAGTATTTTGAACTAGAAATTAGAAAAAAAGCTTTTGATGCACCTGAAATTTATTTACTTTTTGGAAGGCTTTGTTTGTATTTGGAACTATGAATGTTTTAATGTTTTGGGCTGGTTTGGAAAAAAACACACATAATCCTTTGTAAAACAGAAAACCTAGTTCCTAACAGTTGTTACTTAGAAAAAACAAGGTATTATAGTATGTTATTGAATGTAATCATAAGCTAATTTTGGATGCGCAGCTGCTGACATGACACAGATTGTTGCTCTGACACATCGTATTTGTTACACCAGAAAACTATTGAAGCAAAGTAGGGAAAATTACAGGATTAAAGTGCAAATTCAGACATTCATCTATCCAAATTTTTAGATTTTGTATGGTCAACAGTGTAGGTAAAAATTACTTGAATTCTTATCTCTCTGTTCTCAAAACTGTGATCCTTTATGTTGGTGATTCCCCGCCTTGGATTTCATCTCACTCGTTTTAATCCCATAAGGAAGCAGATGGTTAGTGAGCCAGGTTCATCCACATGATAACTACGTCATTCATCGAGTTACCTTGGGGGGAAAATCTGGTGTAGTGAATTTGTACAGACTTCAAACTCATGGAGATGTACAAGGGCAGGTTGAAAATACTAAGAGAAATGGCAGAATGACAAAAGGGAATAGAGTCCTCCATAAGCACCATACCCAAACCAGCTCTGGGTTCAGCTTCCACTGGCACAGGCTGTTCTTGGGCCGTATCACGTTTCTTTTAGCCAGGTGGTATGAATCCTGATTAGGTTTTTACACTTCCCTGCATGAAAATGCCACTTACTGTGCTTTCCTTTCTACCCCTCATGTGGTTTCCAGAGTCTGAGCTTCCATTTTCACTCCGTACTTGAACATTTGCCTTGTATCCTTGTTCTATAATTTCCACTGCTCCTTAGTATGTGAAATTATGATTTAACATTTTTCTTTAATTGAAGGAGGAAAACATAATTTGTGGGCGGTAGAAGGGGGCTGTGCTTGCCAAGGAAGTTTATTTCCATTCTGCCGTGCAGAGCTTCCCTTCAAAGTATTTGGATTTTAAACGAGTCTTAGCTGAAAAGAACGGAGAAACAGATTATACTTATCAAATGAAAGAAAGCAGGAACGTGGCAACTCCAGCTAAATCTCTTAGATAAAAATATGCTTTATATGCTTGAGATTTGTGATTTCCTTCCAGAAAATGTTCCTTCGAGAAGCTGACATATCACCTAACAGCATTAGCACCATATGAGCCAAGGTGCAAAGAAATTAATCAGGAGCGTTTCGTGCTTTTGGATCATTGTGTCAAGTCCCAATAGCACTTTCTGTGATTTACAATCCACAATGTGACATTAGCAATTCATTAACAAAATAAGTTTTTTGGTGTTTGCATAAAGGAACCCACAACATGCTTTACCCGGATAAGGAAGAACTAAATAACAGTAAGAAAATGAGACTAATGAAGGATTGCTGTGTAATCACAGTTAATGCAGTTATCTGAGTCTGTAGAATATCTCCTTCCAAGGAGAAACTTGATGTTTGCCTCTCACCATTGAGAGCTTGCTCAGACAGAGCAGCATCTCCTGAGATTCACACAAAAATCCATTCAAATAAAGTCAAAAGAGCAGTGTCTCTGCAGAGGGCCAGGAGCCAGACTGTGCACCAAGCCCAGCCCATCCTGCATCTGCAAAGGGTTTTGTACCACGCAGGTCTTAAAAATCCCCCCCGGCAGTTTCTCCAAGGCTCTCGGAGAGATGCTGTTCTATAGAGCAGAGGGAGGCCAAGCACAGGAGGTGCAGGAATGGCTCAAATCAGGCTTTTCAGGCACTCATAATACTAAAGCTGTTGTCTGCACTGCAGGACCAGTATTTCATCACCTGCAGTTGTTTAATTAGCTGTAGCCTTGCTGCAAACCTGTTGAAAGGATGTTTTTTATAGCTTCCTCAGGGAGTCTGCAGGCTCAAACACACCCTGTGCTGTCTCCAAGAGGCACCTTCAAATCCATTTCGCCGCAGCTCATCCCTGACAGCAGTTTCACTTAGAGGGACAGGTAACACCCAGGGAATTCATCAGTGCAAGAGCACCATGCTTGCTAAGCGGGAACTGTGCATTGCTTTGTTCTGAGATTCATGCACCAGAATTGACCCGTTTAGAGCTGCTTCTTTTCATGGGAGTCCGTCTGTCAAGTATATAGTCAGCTCTTACTTTATATCAATCCCAAACTTATGTATTAGTGAAATAATCAAATCCTCATGTCCTATGCACTTTTACGCCCTTGTAATTTAATGCATAATTTCCTTCTTCCCTGGAATGCACCACAGCTCTGTTGGTGCTCTGTCACTGTTCACTACCACTGCTGCAGACAGAAAACATTCTTCTCTGCTTTGTGAAATGCAAGACCTTCTGCCTTTTTTTTTTTTACCCTTATCACTTCTGCTGCTTTGCGCTTTCGATTTCCTTACAACTATTGGCAACAAATACACATTAGTGAACTGTCTCTGGTTCATATTCTGGGCCTGCTACACAGAACAGGACAAAGATTTGGAAGAAGAAATACTTAACCAACAAAAATCTGACACAAACCGGAACAGCTAGAGAGAAAGGTAGATAGAAAACAGGCGCAGTGACTCAATTCAACTTTTCTGTAAAGGTTACACATCCAGTTTGGCTCCTTGTAAAAGCATTATAAAGCTGCCAGTGATTTCTACATTTAGTTGGTATGTAAATTGTGATTGTAAATGTGTGACCTCCTTCTTAGGAGGTCACATCACCTGAATGAAAGGCTAAATGCTTTCTAGAGATGGTTTGGTCTGCTGCACGTAAAGTTCTGTAAATATGAGACGTGTAGGAAATCCTTTGAGAGGAGCATTGCTTTTAAACATCCATTTATCCCACTGTCTACTGGTGTTTTCCAAAGAGGCAATTATACTAATTACTCAGCAGCCTTCGAAAGACAGCAAGGTACCACAAACCCTCTGTTGTCCTCAACATCCTTGAACAGACACATGCGTATGTGCATACCCACAGGGTGGGAATAGGACAGGACAAGTCCCCGTGGGCAATGGCACTTCTCACCTGTTAAATCTTGTCATAAAGTTAGTATGAACTGCTCCTTCCCATGGCACTATCTCGAGGCTCACATAGGACTTTAAAGCACTGATCTAACAAAACTGCAACATGCTTAACTGTAGAGATTTGATTATCTTTAAAAATTAATGAGTCCCTGAGAGCTTCATAATCTGAAAACTGAGATTCCGCTTCCAAATTGATGGGCTCTGGTTAACAATCTAAAGTGCAAATAGAGCAATATGTCTCCTGAAATGAAATTCTTTACCGGTCAAGGGCCAAGAGAAATAGTTGCTTAACAAATTTACTTCAGTGATTATCACTGTTTGTCTGAAACGAGACTACAATCTGTTCCTAATGGGAGTGGTGGGATCTTCAGGGCAAGGAATGAACATGGAAATTAGTCAAAATACATAAATCTGTCTCCTCTGCAGCTCTTGGAATGACTTCCACTCCAGGTTGTTTTCTTCTTGTATTATAGGAGCTAGGAAAAATAAACTACTGAGTTGTAATTCTTGCTCTGTGTAAGCAATAGAAGAATGGAGAGACAATGTCCCACATGGCAACAGCAAAATGAGAATTTGGCAGGAGAATAGTGGCCTCTGTCCATGAGGTCTCTGTGTCACCCAGCAGCCAAGCAGGGAGAACAATTATGAAAGTAACTGCTGTTCCTTTTGCTAATATAATATATAGGCTGTGTATACGTTAGCAAGTAATGCAGCCCATTAGAAGTGGGTCCGAGAAGAGCTGGTGCTGAAGACTCAACATCTTCTGGCGTGCATTTGTTAAATAGTGTGATCTTGTGACTCTAACTTGACAGAGAACGAGCTCTTTCCTTACAATGTGCAAACAAGATTCTTCTGCAGAACAAAAATGCCAATCAACCCAAACAACCATCTTTCTAAAAATGAACTAAGAATTCCTGTATTTTCTTTCCAGAGGAAGGATAAATATCATGATTTCTCTTACTAAATCACAAGATTCAAAATCCTTTAATACTCATGCAAATTCCCATGAGTTGTTGGTACCAAAAGTCACCACCTTTCATCAAGACTTTGGCTCTTAAGTTTTTGGTAAAGTAGCAATTCCCTTCTATCATGTTTTAGCCCATCATACAGCTTATCTGAAATGCCCATATAGTACACTTTGCTGTTATATGTCCTGATGTCCAGGATGATACAGATCTTCTGAGAGCCCTTCAGCAAGACATTTTAACATCAATGAAATTGCTATGCATAAATTAACAAAATAGATACAATGACAACTTCAAACTTGCTAGAATGATGCTATGGTTGTGACAGAAAAAGAAAGATTAGTACACGGATGGAAGATCTTCTTTTAACTTGATCTTTTCTAAGGTTAATAGAGCACTGAGTTCAGTGGAGAAAAGGCCTTGCTTTTAACCAACATTGAACCATGTCTAGGGAGCACAAGATTATACTTGTATTCTGCTGCTCAGTGCTTATGCAAAAGAACAAAATTTACTGTTTTCAAAATCAAGAGCATATCAGGAGCCTGTGTCTTTGTACAGACAAGTTCTGTTCGTTTTACTAGCAACAGGTTTTAGATTCACATGGGTTTTTTTAAGACTAACAGTCCCAGGGAGCTCTCTGGTGTCCAGCTCTTGATTTTCATTTGGGTTGCACTTTTGAGAAAGAATCATCTAATGAATGTGTTTCTAACATTTGCCCTTCATCACCAAGAATATTTGGACTTTATCCTTGTTTCATTCTTTAAAAAAGTCTTAAAAAAAGAAAAAAAAAGGCAAAATGCATAACCAGATCTGTAACAAAAATTTAGTTTTAAAACTACCATAGAAAATGAACTGAATTTCTATTTCAATGCATGAGGTTTTTATTAAACAAGTAAATAATAGTCTTGCTTGTTTCAACCATATCCTGGGCCTGTTTTTATGAGTCTCACAAAGCCCAAATAGCACGGAAGAGAAACCAACATGGAATATTTTTACCCCGTCTGACCTAAATTTATGTATTTTTTAGTTCTTCCAAGAGAAAGAAAAGTGGAATAAGTATTCCCGCTTCTCAGTTTCTTTTCAGCTTTCATATTATAACTGTGTTCTCAGCTGCTTGCATGAGTCATGGAGAGCTGGAAACCAGACCCCCCCAATATCATAATAACTGCTTCCTCCTGAGGAAGCCTATGTGTGTTTGGGGGTATTACCACTGAAAAGCCACAAAAATCTCCTGAAAGCTTCGTGCCAGAAACCTACATGGGATCTAATAGCGGAAGTGCCAATATCTTAGCTGCAAAACTGATCACTTATGAGCGTAACGAACACTAAGATATTTAAACGTTTCCATATCACTCTGTCTTGGAATTGATGCCATTCAGTATTTGCAGAGGTTTCAGACTGCTGTTGACTTTGTGGATTGTTTTGTGTAATGACGGTATTGAATTTCACTGGTCTAGGCATAATTTGGATGTGATCCTGTGATGTTCCCAGAAACTCCTAAGTCCAGAGGCTTTTCTGAGAACTGCAAGGGTGTTCAGTGTTTGCTAGGCTGATCCATTCTGTTCCAAGCTAACATGTTCATCATTGCCTGCTCCTTCCTCTCTAGTGCAAGTTATATCCAGACTAAATCTCTGTTTGAAACTACCTATAGTATTATATTTAGAAACAAAAGAGGAGGATCATGGCAGAAAACCATTCTTCATTCTGAAATCCTGTAACTTTTTTTTTAGAATAAGCCAGGTCCCTCCTACTTTGGCTCATGTCTAGACTGAGCAGAGCATATCAAACCAGGTCAAGGATCTTGTGCAGTAAGAGGAAAAAGAAAGGAAGGCCAACTGAGTCAAGCATAAGCCAAAGTCATCGGCAAGTCAAATGGATTCATACCGCAAACCTAACAGTTAAAAATCTGTTGTGAAACACATTAGCAGAGGGTATTGGTACCAAATCTGCCTGTCAGCTCTATCGCATTTATAGGCATGTATCATTGTGCCTTATACTGCCCTGTTTCAGTCATGTTCGATTGAGCTTATTTGCCTCAAATACAGAGCTTCAGTCCTAAATTCCTGAACATAAGATCAGACAAGGCGTTTGTGACACTGAAATTACATCAGAGACCATTCCCTTTCTCAGTGGGCTGCCCGTCCTCTTCTCTACACACATTTTGCACCCAACTCTGGTTTTTGCTGTCGTTTCACCACTTGCACAGATTTAACTGTGTAAGCTGCAGGCAGCCACCTCTCCCTCTCAGTACAGTTTGCTGGTCCTCTGGACAATAACAGTCTGGCTTTAATCAAGACTATGCAGGAAAAGCTTTTCTTCTCAGAGAAAGCTTTTAGGTGTTACAAGTGCTCAGGATAGGTTTACCACACTGGGTAATGAAGCAGAGCTAAAAATACCATCTGCTCCTTTGACATTGCCCATTCATTACAATAAATGACTGAAATTTCTGCGACTGCAGAACAAAACATGTTTTATGTTTTTGCTTTTAAGTGGAGATGTGTAGAAAGCTCCTTGCCACTTGGAATATCCTCTTAGTGTTTTACATAAGAGGATAACAAAGTTTATTTGGAAAACACAGAAAAGCCTATGGCTTGTTTTCCTCTCTTTTACTTAAATGAATGAGGAGAGATCTTAGACTGTGAGATCACAGAAGTTTAACTGGCCAAACTTCGTCCGTTATGAGTAAATATAGTGAGGAAATCTGCTGAGACTGCCCTTCAGAACATCACCTCCTCCTGGCAATTCGCTGCACTGGATAAGCAGAAGTCCTTTCAATCATCTTCAGGCCTCCGATGCAATCTGTGTAAGTCTGTTTCAACAGCTGAGGTGAAATTATCAAACTATGAGAAAGAACTGACACAGAGGACCAGATTGTTTGAAGATGTTTATTTTAAGCCGTTTCACATAGTCCCATTCACTATTTTTGTTTTCTGAACTCAGAGAAAAAGCAAAAATTTTTTTCTCCAGTAATTAAAACTCGGAAGGCGGATGCTCTTGCCTGCACAGTGAAAGATCTTATGATATTTTAAAATGGATTAAAAAAATTAAAAAGCTCAACTAATTTCTTCCTTTCAAGTGCTGAAATGATCTAATGCTATTAATAGAAGATTCTTTCTCTGTGGAAAACTTATTCTTCTATTTAAAACTACTGGGCAAAAGCTTGAAAGAACAAAAAAAATATGATTCTGACATCTGCCTATTGGTATAGCCTTTGGGTGATGAGTTCAGATAGTGACTCTGAAAGAAATACATTTCTTTGGAAATAAGGCAGAATGATGGACAGGACACCCTTTCTCCACGCAGTTGCATGTGGTGGCTGCATGCACGCTGGAAGCCCACACAGCATGTCCCTTAGCGCTGAGGGAAGAGAATGTGAGGGTATTGGATCAACAGCACTGAAAAACACAGATTTTTCTCCATGCACAGAAATAGGTGCAGCTAATGAAGCAGCATAACTTCCCACACTGCTGACCTGCAAAACCTGACCCTGACCAAAATGGCCCATGATTAGCAGAGCAGGTGTTCGTCTGTCCCCGTGATCCTCCTGCAGAGGTTAGAAATTGATACTCGCTGTGGTGACATTTTGCGTGGGCACAGGACTAAGAATACCTGTCACAACAAATCAGCAAACAGAATACCTCCCTAGGAGTCTAAAGAGGACATTTTATACCAAGTAGCTCATATCCTGCTTCTAGGCACTTGATCCATTCGGCTTTACTTCTTTGACATGTGCTGGCACTCAGTGATTTTTTTCACACACCGACCACACAGCCCAGGTGCCGTCCTGGCCATTCACTCTGAAGTTATGAGAGTTACGTGTCTTGTGTATTCCTGGTGGGATCACTCGGAGCTCATGTTTGCAAAAACATACGGGTATGTTACCCAAAGCATGCGATTCACAATAAAACCACTAAAACTAGAACAGAACACTTAAAGCTGAATATAAAATATCTTATGATTTTGTTCTTTCTTTTGTTTTATAAGGAAATGGAAATGAGATATTTGTAAAATGTACAGTGGAGCGTTGTACTAGAGATCTCTGAGTAACCCAAACAAGCCAGGGTGCTTAAATATCACTGCAGCATTTGTACAGGAATGAGCTCTAAAATGGGGATCCAAGAGGCACTACCAGTTAGCTGGGTGCTGGGTGGGAGGACCTTTATATTTCCATGATCTATGAATGGCACTGAATCACGTACAGCAGCTCAGATTCCCTAACACAAATTTTCTTCCACAAGGTAGATAAACCCTTGGAAGATACAGACATGAACAAATAGGCCTTAGATTACAAAGTCTTGGGCTGGTATCCAGTAAATCTAGTTTCAGGACATTTGGCATCAGATCAAAGCTGTCACGGTCCAAATGATGTAAAGTGTAGATCCTGCAGAAATTCATTCTGCCATCTCAAATATGTTCAAAAAATGTTGATCAGTCAAATTTATTCCTGTGAGGTTTTTGCTGGATCAGGTATCATTTGTCTGCGCCACTTGCACTTTTTGTTGTATCAAGCATTGTCTGTCTTCCCACAGTTGGCATCAATCTGGCACAAAAGCACAGAACTGGCATAAACTGTATCACAGCTCTGGCTGATTTGACAGCAATATGATCGTTTGCCCATGCCTGATCTGGATTAAACCTGTGCTGCTGTTAAAAACAGTCATGCACAGATCTGGTGTTAACATCAGCCTCTCACACGATGGCAGAGCCTGTCTGTGCCAGAAGCTGATGTGAAACTCGCGGAACGTCTCTGCCTCCCGCCCCAGCCCAGAGGTCTGGGTGGCAAGAAGCAAAACGAGACATCACACGGTGGCTCGAGACTCACTCCAGATCACTCCTGCTCAGTGACCTCAACTTCCAATGGCAGCTGCATGCAACACGAACAGCAGGGAGAGTATTTTGCAAGGTTTGAGCCTGTGCTGTGCAGCTGCATCCAGCGAGGCAGCAGGGTGATGCCAAACAATTCCATTTGCAGAGCAAGCTAGACCGCTCTTTTCCTTATGTTTGCTTTTCTTTGGTTTTGGCTTTGGGCTTTTTGATTATGCACTACAAATACAGGCATGATCCACCCTCCCCAAATTCAGTAGATGTTCTCTAGCGTGTCTGTGTCTACATGTGTATCTACACAGTACACATGTATGCATGCAATATTATACTTTATATTACATAATTACGTATTAAAAAATCTAAAAGTCAAGGAGTCTGCTGGTAATATGAATTTGATTGTTAAATAGATACTTCCCATATAGGTCAGAGGGAGAGAAGGTATGGAAGGTTGATTTTAGGGTGGCGTAGTCAGCATCAGAGATCTTGTAAATCCAATTCAGCTACCTGGCAGGCGTGCCCTAGCAAAACCCACTGCAAAGTCTGACCAGCTCAGCCATGCTGTTTCTGACCCGTTCTCAATAATACACCTAATTCATCCGATTCACATGTATGATGACTTTCAAATAAAGCAAGGTAAGGTACTAGTTAGAAGTGTCTTAGTGCTACTTAGCATTTAGTCAACATTAAAAGTGCAAAGCTTTGACAGGGAGTATCAACAAAGCCCAAACTGGCAAAACCAGCTGAAAAAAAAAAAAAAAGAAACCCAAATGTTCCTGTTTGAAATTGCAAACTTTTCTTATTTGTTGAAAATGTTCCAAGGTCACTGCAGGGTACACTTAGCCTGCCTAGAGGCAGGTTTAACTTATATTTTGACCATTTTAGAAGCAAAACAACTCTCTTCCTCGATGATGCACTTTGCCATTCAGTACATTTTACCAGGGCAATTGTAAAGCCACTTGAAACATCCGAACTCTTTAGTAGAGTGGTTCTCAATATCTTGTTCTACAAATTAACATGGATACTCTATGGTCATTAAAAAGTTATTAAAAACTCCATACAAAATAGCTTAGTATCATGTATTAGTATCATGTTTTCCATTTGTTATGTTAATATAACAGCTGAGTCTTATGTAATACTTTTCTGTACCCAAGTGCTTTAAAAGGAGCAAAGTAGTGTGACCTGTCTCAGGTATAATAAGTGCTGGAAAGACAATCTTCACCTCTGAATATTGGTCCACCACTTTGCCTTTCAGCTCTTTAGCTAAATCCTGCAGCCCAGCAAATTCTGACTGCACTCATGGGCTGAGGAAGCTCCAGAGTTGCCCAGTGGGATGATGTATCTTATCTTGCTATGAACATGAGAGAATTCAGAAGCTGTGAGGTCAGTATTATCTGGAGTGAGTGCAAGCTGAAGATCCACAAATGGATAATATGCCTGTGTTTTTTTAAACAGGCTTGAATGGTGTGTAAAATGCACTGACAGTCACAGAAAAATACTGTCAGTGATTTTAGGACGCAGCTGTGAATGAAGTATGTGCATATTTAGACCTAATTTGATATATAGATGCCACTGCTATATGTACGAACCATATACTGGCTATATTCTTGGCCAGTTGTATGTACGTGTAACCACTTGGTTACACAAGCAAAACCAATGATTGTTACTATATGCTTTTTGCAGACTCATTCAATCGTCTCTTTGACATTGTGGCCTTGGATTCAGTGCAAACAGAAGGACAACTTCACAGTTCTCACAATTTGCAGAATGAGGCCTTGCTATTCAAGCATAATTTCTTGCCACGATTTTTCTCAAAATAGATTAATCTTTGGATAAAATACAAGAAGGGGCTAATGAGGGTTGAGGCACAGATGGGATGGTACTAGTAGTTACTTTATACAAACACAGCGAAGTAATAGTTTCTAGCATGACATTTAATAAAATCAAGCCCTACTAGCATGCACAGCTATAGGGGAATTTATGTTGAAGCCAAATATGGTGCTGCCTTGCTGTCTTCAGTGGAAATACGTGACACGTGGTCTATCTCATCTCACCTACCCTCCATCGCAAAAAACCCCTCTAATTAATACTTTTGCTGTGAAACTACTTGTTTCAGCTTCCTTCAGTTTATCAAAGTGTGAAATGCTGAACATTTCCTTCAAATAGAAATTTTTTAAATACTTTTTCAAAACTGTCAGCGTTCACACTGCTCCAAGGGTATCTGGATTTGCAGATCATTGTGGCTGGCCTCTGATTTTATTCATTGTAATTGGGTTTCACTGTGTTAATCTCTCTGGAGTATAACATTTACCACCTTCCCGATGACTGTTAAATGTTGTATTGAAAGGGAATTATCACCCACCTTCTATCTTCCTGAGAGGAATAAGATAAAATGGGAAAAGTTGTTGTTATGTGGGGTAATGGGAGAGCTGAGAGGATCCTGCTGGCTTTCTCTGCTTTGAGCAGCAGTTCACAGGTGACTCCCAGCGGCAGCGCAGGTGGAACCCGCCGGGTACCGTCTGCGCAGGGCACTGTGCCCGTGCCGCTCAAATACACCCAGTCCTGTTTTTCTGAAAATGAGGGAGAAGACTTTCGGCTTGCTGACATAGGGAGAGAAAAAGTCCCTGGCCTGTATCATTATTGCTAAGTGTCTGAATTGTAATATTGTCTTGAAAATTGCACTCCCCTCTCTCCCATGCAGGGGCAAGGAAAAGGGACAAAATTCTTGGTTCTCCTTGGCTGACTGGTTTTTGAAACATTAGGATGCATGTGGGTCAAATTTTCAAGGCTTATTCTCCAAAAACAAAAATCAAAAATTTGCATTCTTCAAGTTTCTGATACTCAAGTATATTTGTTCATCTTCCCAAGTGCTGCTCGGGTCGTGTGGTGCCTGGTGATCATGCCTGGATAATCTTGCAATAGACTGACATTTACTTTTAGGGAAAAATTTAGTTTTGCAAAAAGAACATTAGGGTCTTGTAGTTTGTTTTTTTTCTTTGTGAGTGACAGCTTATTTCTTCTAAAAAAAAAAAAATGGTATTAATAGATTTTGAAAATAGACAATAGAAATTAATTAATTTTCTGGCCTACATGGTTATTCAGAAGAGCTTGGTAAAGTGAGTCATAAAGGCTTAAAACCCCATGTTTTAATTTAAGTTACATGACTTCTCAGGATTTGCTGGGGAGGAAGGGAGCTTTCTGTAGAAAGAATTAAAGAACAGGGAAGGGCTGGGGAAATTCACTTTTGAAATTGATTTTATATTGTAGGCCTACGTATTCTCTGAAATATGTTCCTCCACTTATGTGGAGCATGAAAAATTAATTGCATTACAGGTATTCTTTAACTAGGTCTCTAGAGTTCTGTGAGCCTGAATTACACTGCATTTTCCAGTATATTTTTAATTTTGCATGTTCTAGATAAAAAGCAGTTCCTTTTACAAATCCCTGCCCTCTTCTCTGTAATGGTGGCAAGAGGGGAAGAGGATGTTGAAAAGTTCCTCATCAGCATAAATAAATTAAAATCCCCACTTCATAGAAGCCAAGAGGAATGAAGATGCTATTAAATGTTTTAAGAGGAAGCCAGAGATGACCAAAATGAAACTTCCCAGTCTAAATGTACTGGCAACTCTCTCCACACTTGTATTTTTAAATGTCGGACAATCGATTAAAACTGAAACACCTTTGAAGGCAGTGTGGCTGAAGAAAGGATTGTGATACGACGTATTTAGTAATGGGAGAGCCCATTTGCAGTTCTGCATTTGCAAGTTAAAATTCAGCTGTTACTAAGACCAGTCTCATGTTTCTATCACAACTACCTCTACTTGGGCTCCTCCTCTCTTTGTCATCTCTTTCTACACTTGCCTGATGATGCCTGATTTTGCAAAGGTTTCAAAGGTTTCCAAAATTGCACAGCAGTAATCCTGTGTCATCCAGCAAGGGAGATCTATGCACACTATTTATAAACTCATACAGTTCTACTAGCTGCATAATAGCAAATTCATGTCTAATTAGATATTTGGGGGTTTTTTTCATTATCCAGCTTGCACGCATAATTGTCCTAACTGTGCCCATGGGGCAGATTCACAGCTGTACATATAAACCAGACTGAGGCATCTGCTTGCACAGCTTCTCTGGAAATCTAGAGCTGGATATACAAAAGCAAGTGTGCTACAGCCAGCTTTGATGGGTAAAGAAAGTGAGCAAAAGCACTCGGACAAAGTTAATTATCTTTCCAGCAAATCCTGGGCTGGCAACTGCTCTGTTGGTGACAGTCCCCAGTGACACCTTCACAGAATCACAGAATCACAGAATTGGCTACGTTGGAAAAGGCCTCAGAGATCATCAAGTCCAACCCTTGGTCCAACTTCAGCCCATTTACTAGATCATGGCACTAAGAGCCATGTCCAATCTCAGTTTAAAAACCTCCAGGGACGGTGAGTCCAGCACCGCCCTGGGCAGCCATTCCAATGCCTGATCACTCTCTGCGTAAAGAACTTCTTCCTAATATCCAGCCTAAACTTCCCCTGGCAGAGTTTAAGCCCATGTCCCCTTGTCCTATTGCTGACTGCCTGGGAGAAGAGACCAGTTCCCACCTGACTATAACTTCCCTTCAGGTCGTTATAGAGAGCGATGAGGTCACCTCTAAGCCTCCTCTTGTCCAGACTGAACAAGCCCAGCTCCCTCAGCCTCTCCCCATAGGTCATGTGCTCAAGTCCCTTCCAGCGCCCTTGCCCCAGATGGGTCACCTGCTGACCAGGTGAAATGGTTCTAACAGCTCCTCCTTCACTCTTCGCTTACATGCTACCTCACAGACACATCATTTACTTGTAATGACACGTGGCAACACAGTTGCTAAATGCTTGGTGAAAATAATTATGGTGTTGCTAGGACTGAGATCAGTTCACAGCAGAACCAGCTTTGGTGGTTAGATCAGGAAGAAATGTTGCTAAGGGGCAGCTCACTTGTATTTCTGTAAATCCTTATCAGGAAAGATTAATTATTCTTCTAACATACCCAATGTTGCCAGCTCAGCAGTCTATCCTAAGTTTTATTGTATTTGTGCTTCAGTGTGGGGTTTTTTTCAGGCAATGATCCCTAAGTTAGACACTATTTCCATTTCCTACCTCACTTTTCATAAAGCCTGTCTGTGTTCATGGGCCAGGACATCCCCAACCTGGCAGTACTCTAGACTTTGTTTTCTTTTTTAGTGCAGTCCTGGTGCTGACTTGCCAGGTGGCCTTGAGCAACCTATTTCCTCTCTCCGGGCTTCATTTATCCTCTCTGAGTAAAAGGAATACAAGTTATTTAATTTACTGTGAAAGGTATGACTGCGGTTTGCAGTGTCCATTGGCTTCTTAAGAAAATGGATGGATGTCTGTTTAATAGAGAGGACATTCCTGGCAGTCGGATGCCTTCCCTGTGACAGGAGCTGTTCAGCAAAGAGAAATCTGATGGCTTTAGAGCCATGCAGTGCTAGTGAGGGGAAAATGAGAGAGGCACACAGAGTTTCTGAGGTGATCCTGTTCTCCTCATCTGGGCAAACTTTAATTTTTGAATGCCAGGCTTTCCCCTACAGTATCTCCTTAGCTTTCCCATTGCCATTCAGGGTCCTTTAGGACAGCTTTATCCTGAGTGATGGGCATATATTTCAGCTGAGTTTCAAACACAGCGTGTTTTTATCAATTCAAAGGCATCTTGTAGGCATCTTGCTTTTTGGACTATTTTGGAGTTTCCTTTTGTTCCCTAGTCATCTCATTTTTATGTAGTCTCTTTTCTAGAAATTAAGTACCCATAGGCTGGATGCTCTGGGCCTCCTATTCCCCAGCTATCTTTTGGCTGTTACCCACTTAAAACCTTTTGAACTGAGTCCTGAGCACCACTTGATATGAAATTCAGAATGGTATGTTTTCTTGTGGGTTCCAAGATCAGCTGTTTGATGAAGCAGCAATTTACTGTGTCCAAAATGATTTATCCTTACGTCTTGTCCTGAAGAGGTAGTGATCCAGGCTATATGAGGGGAGTTGAAATCTCAATCTACTATTGGTACTTGTCTGTAATTTACAGCTTTTCCTTAAAATTTCAGCTCCTGAAATCACGCAAGTTTTTTCATTGAAAACTACAATTTCCAGGATCACACTGAAGCCTACTTCACTCACTCGAGAGGTTTTTTTCACTGATATGGTTATGCAAATATTAACAACCTCTGTAAACAGAACAAACCACAAAGGAGAAACGCCTCCTTAACCTGGTCCCTGAAGAGCCATTTGGAACAAATGGCTGTGTGCATAACACAGTTCTTCCTAATTAGTATCTCTGGCAATAAGCCACTTGGGTATATTTGATATGCTTTTATCTTCAGATTAAATTTACATTTGCTACTAGGTAGCTCTGACATCTTCATTCTTGTTTTAGATCTCTGTCACAACATGATTATTGTGTGATCACCACTCATGGCAAACCAGTCCCTATTCGTATACAGCTCAGGCTTATCTACAGTGATGGGCTCTACGATCATGCCAAAGGAGGAGTATTTTTTTTCAGCTTGCCCCTTAGAATTCAAAAATTATTGTTGTAAACTACACTTCAAGTGAAAGTGCGTTCATAAACATTAGAAATAGAATTTTCTGTGCCATAAAAAAATCCAAATTTTTCAAAATTTTTATGTTAGAATAGAACCTTCATTTTCAGTTCGTGGAAACAATGAGAACATTTTCCCAGGTCCCAGTAGGAACTGTTGTCTAAATCAGATCAGTCAGTCATCTAATTCTGTTGAAGTATTTTCACTATTAGATTGTTTACCAGCCTCTTTAGTGAAAAGTATTTCTTTATTCTGAAGTGCAAAAAAGGATGGAAAATGTCATACCATTGCAAAGGTACCTCTCATAGACACTGCTTTTGGGTATTAGAAATAGAAAATGCAAACTGCAATAATAAGGTGAAGTGACTGCTGCAAATCAAACAGCAATCTAATTCGGTTCACCACAAGGGCCTTTGGGATTTTCATAACTTATGTGCTTAATCAGATTGCAGATGATGTCCATTCATTAAGAAGAACATTTCTATTTCCCCAGGTTAGTAGATTTCTTCCTCCAAACAGCTTTGTACTCCATTCTCTATTTATCACAAGAGCCTGTTAAGTGTTTAGGTCAAAAATCACAGAACAGGAAAATACTGGCAATTGGAAATATTCTACACGCTCTCAGCTGGGATTTGTTCACCTCTAACACCACAATGAGAGTCAGGAAAACCGTTCCAGTCACACGGGTCTGAAGCTGAACTGGGCAGCTGTCCCTGTGACAAGACCAAGCTGAAGGAAATACCGCGATGCTGCCCAGATGAACTCTACTGTGAATCAACTTTTTTTCAGTTCTCCAAAAACGACATAAATCATATTCTGTTAACCCGAGTTTGCTTTATAATAGCAAAATAATGCTGGTTTTCCATCAGAATCAGGGGGGTGGTGGACTACATATTTCCATGCATTTGAGATCCGTAAGTTAATCACATTTGACATCCACCAATAATAAAAATATAGCATTCATAGCATGCTCTTGTGTACATCATTTAATGTGTAAATCATAGCCACTACAGATTATTACAAGTATGAGGACTGGTGCTACTAGGAATTACATGTTATAGGTTCTATCTATTACTAACACTATAAATCCAATGGCAAAAATCATATTGCTCATTTAAAGGGAGATTAAAATATTATATCTAGGTTTATTTTAAAAAGATGTTACCTCCGAGAGCCACTTAAAGTCTCCTTAGCCCTTTAATGTGTAATTTAACTTATTTTTTTAACAGGTGTGCTTAAGCTGGGTTATTTCAGTACTATACGTCACAACATTGCTGCAGAAACCATTCAGTGGGCAAAAATGAAGGGCAGGATGATGAACTACATGTGGGAATGGAAACAAATAATTAAAGGCAGAATAACTACCTAACTGGTTTTGCCTTCAAAGCACCTGTCCTAAAACTCTGTCCCAGGCTTAGACTGAAGAGAAGAAAAATTATGCCTGGGAATGATGAATCGTAGGATTAAAAATAGGAGAGAGAAAGATCCAGAGCCAAAATTTCAATAGAGACAAAACTGAGCTGAAGAGATTTAAAGGGAAAGAAAGAAGTTAAACTTGAGGCATGCTGTCATCTAGAGCCTCAAACGGAATCCAAGATTTCGGACCAGTTTTACTGTTGGAAAATGTCTGATTGGTGCTAGTAAAGGTTTCGTCTTCATTCCTGTCTGTTGGTTCAGCTCAGTTACTCTGTTATTCTCTGCACAGAGGTACTGGCTGAAGTCCTGTTGATCAAACAGCGATGTTGGTCTGTGGGGCAGAGGATCTGGGGCTGCTTTATATTTCAGTGTCTTTACTAGAACTCGAACATGCATGCTCTTGGCTATGTAATCTTAATGCACTGTTCTCCAGTCATTCACTGAGAAACGGTACGATGGCTTCGATGCGGAAGTTGTGAATGGGCAGGGAACTGTGGGAAAAGGTGGATGGAGAGGCCCTGGAGAGCTGGGTTCTCTCTGCTGCCCCTGCCAGACCATTCATGGGGGAAAAGAATAAGGCATTTAAACAGGGTGTTCATCTTGAAACGATGGTTGACATGCAAATCTTCAGGGAGCTAAGAATCCACAACAGAATTTAGTAAACATTATTCTCTAAGCATATAAGATGCTGCTTTATCTAATGGTTCTGGAAAATCATAGTATACACATCTCCAGTTAACGCAGTCTAAATTAGTATTTTGGAATCTCTCCCTGATGCTCTGCACACTCCTCAACTACATAAGGTGGACACGCTGACCCCACACTACTTGGGGCTTTTGTGGAGCAGGTACTAGAGTGATAGGCACTACAAAAGAGCTTCTGAATATATTAATGCTTCTGCCTTCATAAATTACTAGAGAAAAATGTGTGTGATTATGCACTTAAAGGCTGCATCATAATGCATATGCACAAGGAACCAAAGGAAGGTTGCATAGGCAACCATAATTCTGGCATTTCCTATGTTTTTAGTGCTTGCCTTTAAAATCTTTAAAATGTACTCTTAACATAGTGGCTTTCCGGTTATAACATGTAATTATCTGAAACTACGTATGTGATGCTTTCTCAGTATCTGGAGAACATTTTGTTTTGTGCTTTAAAAGGGTCCTGAAGAATAACTGTTATTTAACTAAAACATCTTTGGTGTTCTTTCCTCTTTGCTTTTGTGTAGAAGCCACAGAACAGCTTTTTACATATCAGATGAATAATGTGTAGGACGAGTGAGAGAGGAAGGGAATTGATGACTTCTTTTTTTTTTTAAGTATGTGAATTTAATTTTACCAAGCACTTTATTTTAATAATAATGCACATCCAAATTAATATATAGAAAGATCTCATCCTGAATGCTTCACTAGATGTTGTTTTATACATTATTGAAAAACTTCATCTTTTACAAAATAATATGTGTCTTTTGAACTGACTTTTTCAATTGTAGGTTGAAAAAGAATATAGATTAGTGTTTTAAGCAATAGGTAGCATAAAACCATTCTGCATCTTCAAACTATACAGCACAATGCAATCATAGGCATGCTGGACATCTGTTAGACTACCTGACCAGATTTAAAGATTTCATAGAAACAGACTTTCTTACACTGTTGGATTTTTTTAGAGAAGCTCTTTTTCTCCTCAGTGCCAAGAGGAAAGATACCAGCTATCCAATACATGTCTGAACTAAAAAACGTCCTGACACTTGCAGTGGGGAAAACTCCCCCTTCACTCCCCACCGCAGCCTCTCTGCAACAGAACTGTAGACATAAATGCATCTCCATATTGAAAAATACCTATATCACTATTGAAATGAAGCACATGTAACAGTTATGCAATTAATCTGCCAGCACCACGAGTGATTCCTAGTTTTGGAGGAATACATTTGTGGTTATGAAATGTATGATTTTCAGAACACAAAGTATGAAGGAACAATCCTGCTTTTTCAGCTAAAAGATAGCCAATGGATTTTTTTTTCTATATTCCTAAGGATCAGAGAGATAGCACATTCTTGCATACTGGATCACAAGCAAAACACCATAGAAGTCCTAATTCCTTCATGTTAAAAGCTAGCTGCATACTCTCCAGATAGAACCTCAGAAATATTAAAAAAATACCCAAAGCTTTAGGGTACATAATGTCCACTCACCTCTGTTAAAACTCCAAGTCAGTATGAGAGATGAGTTTAACACGATAAGGCATCAGTAGCAGGAAGTAGATATTTATCCAGTTTTTTATGCATTTCTTCTATTCCTTGCTACTTACCTCTGAGCGCTGCTGTTGCTCGGAGCACACAGAATGCAGCAGCCCAATCCAAGGAAGAAAACAGTTATTTCCTTTCCCCCTCTCTTACTGTTCTCCCTTGAAACTGCTTCACTTTTTCAGTTTTGAGTTGCATAGGAATACAAGGATGGACCCTTTGAGCTCTATCCAGTTCTGTTTGTATTATGTAAAACAGATGAATGCATTTCCTATTTTAACCATGAAAATCATGTCTTCACTGACAGGCTCCTGGATCATTAATAGTATACTGCATGCAACTGTGAAAGCCCACATAATGCTCAGAATGGGGCTCAGTTTTCTAAATGAAGAACCAGATGAAAATCTGCAAATCAACTTCTCTTTGTTGCAAAAGTTTCTCTTTTTCTCTCCTGTAGAAGAAGCTGGAAGTCACTGTTTAACCAATATGGATTTTTCATTGGAAATGCTAGAGCAGACCTCTAGACTTGGTTTAACACCAGAAACAAACACAGTGGAGATGTTTTGGTCGTTAAAGTGCCTCTAACCCCGCTGTAACTTCAGTCAGCTACCACATCAAACCTGTGATTCCTTCCTCCCAGAGCAATTTTGTCTTACAGCACTGTCAGCAGACTGCTTCAGCACTGTTTGAAAAGATTCCAGCTTAAATTACAGTAGCAAAAGCCCATTTTGGGCTTTTCCCTCACTATATTTTTTAGAATATTTAAATTCCGTATTATTCCCCACCCAGTCTTAACTGTACTTCCCAGAAAGCAGGAAAACAGTCTTTCCTTCCTTCAATCCTAAATGCCTTCATTAGGGAGACTTAACATTGAAGTGTTTTGGAAAGGCAGATGCTCTAGATTTATAAGAAATGAGAGAAGACTCTCAGTGAACAGCTGCATTGCTCTCAGCTTCAAGCGAGCTGTATCTCGGAATGGTTTTGTACATTACTTTGTCACTGGGAACGTATTATTACCATCTAAATTTAAAAGCACTGTCTTCCTTGCATGAAGGCAAAAGCAGACTTAAAACCACAATGACTATTCCGTGCCAGTATTCTATGCCGATGATGCAGAAAATAAGATCAAAGTGAAAAGCAGCTCTTGTTTGAGAAGATCCTTGCTAGCAGGGTGTTATGTGCAGAACTGGCCAAAAGCAGAGCTACAGGAACTCTTGTCAGCTCTCGGATATAATCACACTTCACAGTTCTTTGTTGAAATCTCATTCTGCAGCTGCTTCAGCTCTTTGTTGACTGCTCAGAAATATCTTGCTCCTACTAACAAGCAGTATACTTTTACATCTGTTAGTAGATGGAAATGTTGGACACTAAACCCATGTCCGAAAGTCCTGATTTTTCAGTTCTGAAGGAAAATATTCTTAAATAAACAAAGCACTGTCTATTTCTGTAGATACTAAGTCACGCAATTCTTGAAATAGTGCTCTAGCAAACAGTTGTACTTCAGAGCACTGAGCATACCCCTTGTTCTCAAAATGGCTGGTGAACTTCCAAAACCCAGGCAGAAAATCTAAATGAATTTTCAAGAAAGTCTTAGGAAGTTACACTAAAACGCAGTCCTTTACTTTTTGCCCTGCAAAATATATACTAATAGGTTTTTCTCTTTTTGAGTCTTCTTATGCATCTTCTACAACCACCCACATTTATTTTCCAGAACAGTTTAGTCAGTGACTGACTGATGCATTGCGACTCAGGTAAATTGTGTGTTCTGAAAGAAGTGCACTAATCATATGGATAATATAAAATTGATTTCTTTTATTTCAGTGAACATCTGTAAAAGAGAGGCATAGACTTTCAGTCATAAACAAGACATCAGTGGACAGCCTGTTACTTATTCCCTGAGGGATACTTCAAGGAACAAGTTGAATGCAGTACTGTTTCAATAACTATTAACCTCATTAGGAACCTTTTAATTAATGTCAATGGCATAACTTAGGTCAATAATTTTGTATACTTATATATACTACATATAGACATATATAGATATATAAATATACATTCTAGTTAAGGACTTCTTTACATTTTCTGCTTATAATTTTTGCATTTCAGAAGTATCTGGTACTCTCTAGAGGGGAAGCCAGCCCAGAAATTTGAGAACTTTTCTTTTTGATAAATCTGGATTTCCTGATTGTTTTTATGTAATTACATCAGTAATGTGACTAAAGATTAAAGGTCTTAGAGAAGCAAATGCAGTAAGAAGTTAAGGAGACTGCAGTCCCAGGTCTTTTTAGTATTTAGCAGAAGTTTGCTAGTGAGCATTATCCTGGCCCATCAATCAATATCTGGCCATTAATCCAATTGTTATTCAGTTAAGTTCTTTCTATTCTAATCTCTCAGACTTAGGCTTCAGAGTCCTATGATCTTTCTGTGTTGTAGCATAAGGGAAAGAAAGATGTTGAGTCATCTCGTAAGTCTCTTCACCTTATTGCTGGCAAAACTAGCCTTTCCCTGAGTGATTCCTGAATGGAGGAATGCTAAAATTGGGCAGGTAAATAAGGTTAAGTAAGGAAAAGTGTAAAATAAAGTCAAACAAGGAAAAAGACAAACATCCTCATACCCGAAAGTGTGCCTCCTTGCTTGTGTTGAAGTCCTTAGTTAATTAAAGAAAAAAAAATAAAATAATAAAGACAATGATTATGTCACCATTCTGCAGGCAGAATTAATCCCTTCTACTTACTGAAGTGCTGGAAGAAGCTATGACAACCAAAGGCCTAGCTTTCAAATGTAAATCAAAAATATTAAGCAAAATCTCTATTAAAATTTAAAGACTCTGACCCAGCAAAGTTCCCAGATGTGCTTAAGACTACGTACATAGTCTTAACAAGGTTAATAGGATTCATCTGTCAAGAAGATGCCTTATGCACAAACTACTTCGAGTTTTAAAACCATGTTTACTAAGCATCTAAATACTTAAAATTTAGGCACACAGGTTTGAAAATCTGGCAAAAGCATCGTAAGTGCTTTGCTGAAAAATGAAACAGATGTTTTCTCGTTTGGAAGTTCATATGAATCATTGGCACTGGTTGTCAACCAAGGGTGGTGTGGGAGGGCTCCTGACCTGACCGCAGAGACCAAGGCAAGCTGAAACTTCTGATACAGGGCTGAGCTAACGAATGAATGAACATATTGATAAAGCTGATGTTTTCTACTCTTGCTGATGGGCAAAATTTCCCAAAATCTTGGGATGTCTTAGCTTCAGATTCAGATTTTCCATTGCCATAAATAAAATACAAGTTTTGCTCCTTAACAGGACCAAGACATTAATCTTGCCTTTTTTGCATGAGACTCAGAACTCTCACATTTACACTTCCATACATGAAGCACCTCTGGCAACTTACACTGCAGGAATAAATGATCTCTACAGCAAATGCATGCCTTTTAAAATATCTCTTTAAGAATCTGAATTATTTTCATATATTTTGCCGTTCTCCATGTACTGGAAAACTAAGAGGGATTTTTTTAAGCTTTTCTTAGCAAACGTTCTTCAAGTATGTGAATTTTGTAAAGAATCCTAATTTTTTTATGTAAAACTGTGTGCATGTGGTAATAGTTTTGGACATAATATTCTACATTTCAGCTGTCAATGTATTTCTGTGTTAGAAGACATTTATTTACGAGATCACAGATCTTCTTTGGATTAAGGCTAAAAGATAAGATATTCTTTGCTGCTACTAAATGGTGGCCCCTTTCATTGAGGCTGGGCAACATCCTATCTTGCAATATTTTATTGTGAAGTTTGTTTAAAAATAGATTAAATTGTCAAAGCTACTGGGTAATGACTTGAGCAGTTGGCGTAGCACAAACTTGGCATACAAAACCCTATATGGATACTTTTCTGATTTGGAATTAATGTTATAGTTAATAGAAAAAGAGAGACCAGATATTCCAGTATATTCCTGGAAGGATCTTTAAAATGTCCTAAAAGTATCCCATGATCCCTGTGTCTCTTGATCAGCTTTAAATAGGATTTTTTTGGTTTTTAAATGTGGCAACTAGTTCCTTTTGTTTTCTCAATAAGGCCTTTTGTCATTTTTTATTTTTATCATCTGTCATAAAAATTTGTTGTATGTGTAAGTAATTTAATGGTTCATTGAAAGATGTTTATGCAACTGCATTGTATAAAATCCTGTCCATGCTCAGAAACTACTGTAAGGGGGAAACAGCAAAATGGTGAAAGGCTGAGAATTTAAATATGCTTTCTCTTTATATTTATATCTTCTATGTGTGATTTTGTTTAGCTACTCTCTTTGTTAGCCTGTAAGTGTAAGAGGGAAGAGAAGATTCGGTGCCTCGTGTTGAGAGGTCAGGAATAGGTAGCTGCTTATTCCCAGCAGAGTCAAGACCCTATAGCCTCATAGTGTAACCAATGGTACCATATCTGTTTTACATAGGTCTCAAATGATTATTTTAACCATTGCTAGCTCCATTTCATGGTTAGTTTTTCAAACAGAAGCCCCTCAGTATAATGCTGAGCTATTATTAAAATAATTAAGCCTGGTCTTAACAGCATAGGTGAAGAATGATAAATGCAGTATTCCAACTGCACTGATGTCAGAACTCAAGAGCTTTCTATCAATACTCATTATAATCCTGTAAATGAAGACAGTGGACGAAATATTATCAATAGGTAAAGCCTTCATTGATACAGTTTATAAGGTACTGTGACAATTTATACAGCTATTCTGACTGTGAGAATTGGGTGCAATTAATGCAAAGGGCAGATTCTGCCAGTCTCACTCACATCACTAAGTCATACATATTTCTGTTGACCATTTTTGTGATTATCTACACAGCAAAGCATTACTCTATCAATGAAAGTTGGATAGCGTGACTCTAAACTGATTACACACAAGTACTACTCCAAAAGAAGTAAAAGATCTAATGTAGCATTTTTGATTTCACTGACACTGCTTTCCACAGGAATAAGTGCTCATCTTCAGGTATTTGGCAGAATAAAGAAATATAATTGTGCTGTACATGTTTCTGCAATCACAAGGGGTTTTTTGAAATTACCATGATCTCCCAAGAGAATAATCAATGAGAAGGCAATTTGCACACTGTGTAACAGTATGTGTTTTGTTTGCAGTTAGTTCTGAAAACCGGGAATTCTGTACTCTCTATACAAGATAAATCATTAACAACTGAATATAAGCCTACTGTGAGTTGCACAGGCCGTAGCCTTGAAACCATATTTTCATTGCTCTGAGAACTAAAGCTGGCCAATATATTTATGCATATACATAGATCTAAATCAGCATCTCATGAATTGTTAAATTTTTCTTTAATAATACTTTCAGGGACTACTACTTTGGGCCTCTCTTCATCAGGCTGCCCCAAAAATTGCTATAAAAATGTGAGATTGGCTCTACATTATTCAGCTAATAAGAGTAAGATATACCAACATGACATATGGCCTCATAAACATACAGCCATGTCCAGCACTGGCAGTACTGCTGATCTAGCGGTGTGGACCAGAGGAGTCCACCTCAATATTCAGCACCAAGGTCAGCTCAGGACCACACAACCTATGGACACTCACCCCGATTCATTAAAAAGTCACAACTCTCATGAAAAATATAGAGCAATCTGGAATTAATAAAACATTTGTTGGAAATAGGTGATCCCATTAGAGAAGATTTTACAAAAACAAACAAACCCACACGATCTAAACCTTAAATTTAATCCATTAACTATATTCTTTATAGAACACTCTATGTGGAATATAATGCCAATGGTTAGATGTGACAATTTGTAACATTATTTATTATTAGTAACGCACAATGCAGCTACCTATATGTGTGGTGGAAGAAAAGCCAGATGAATTGCTCACTGCACTTGCAACTATTTTTCTTTGAATTGCCTGTGTACCAGATATGGGCTAAATCATGCCTTTAGGCACAGTCTTGAGCAATGATCATAAATTGCACAATCTCAGAAGACATATTGTAGCACAACTCCCTCTTTGCTTCAAGATAGGCCAGCCACAAATCAACTTTTTCAGAAACAGTCTGCAGCATGTCTGCAATGTCTCAGATGTGCTCATTAACCAGGGCATTGCATTGTTACAACAAGAGCTTATTTCTCTTTCCACTTCTCCTTGTCTACTCCTCAGCTTCATCTTCAGAGAAGAAAGAAGGTAGCAGATTGCATGTATGCTCCCCTCCTATGCAGACTGAGACAGACATAAATTTTCACTCCCTTAACAGATGTATGTAGTCTTCCACAAACCTAGAGATTCCTTTTGTTTAGGTTTAACTGACTTATATTTCCTCTGAGTGTGGACTTGAAACACGGAGATACATCGGGTAGATTGAGATGGATCTGCTCCTCACCTTAAACTGATCTAGATGCATGTGAAATGCTAACTCAAAAAGCCTCTGTGTATTTTATACGTGTAAAAGGCAAATGAAGTCTTACTGGTTTTGTTATGTATCAAGCCAAAGAGTGCTTTAATTTTTAGAGAAAGAATTGTCATAGGTTCTGCACAAGACCTTTGCAATCCACCAGTGATAACAAAGCTACACTGACAGTATAAAACTTCTAAGACTTCAGAGTGGCTGTGTAGATTGTGTTGTGTGGTAGACAATTCTGGTACACAACCCAAAATGAACAAAGCTGCAGTAAGGTTAGAAAATGTTCCCAATGCAGTAGGCCGGAATATGTAGTATTACTAGAGAGAACATGGCAATAATGCATATGGAAAATCCCAAAACAAGGAGAAAAATCAATCACTGTATGTTTACTCAAGTAACCAGACTGATACAATACTGCACACAAAGATATTTTAGCCTAAAATTTGTCCTTTAAGTGAATCTAAGGACTTTTTTACATGGCAATGCTTACAAAATCTAATCCAAATTATCTAACTATGTGTGCTTCAAGTAGCTTAATTAAACCACACTAAATTTGCATGAATACTCTCCCCCAGAATTAAAGTAAACTTAATTCAATTTGGGTTCGTTTACTTCGGAGAAGAATAAAGCTAAATTAAATTGAGCTCACTTTAATTCTCAACATGAGTGTCCACATAGATTTTAATAGTTAATTAATCCACTGTACTTTCATAAGTTAAACTGCATAGATTTTCATAGTCTGTGTTTATGTAAACAAGCTCTAAACACAGTCTTGTTATTTCAAGGCTGTTCTATTTTCTATTACACTCCATATGGGCTAATTTAACAGTCACTAGGAGAAGCCAAGTATTAGTAGATTGTTCTTAACTGAGACTGTATTTTCCATCACTGTACATAAAAGACAATTTTTACATATTCTCTGAATTATAGTTCTTAATGTAGCCCTTTAGGCCTTGAAGTCTACTGATGATGAACAAAAGAAGCTAGATATGATTCTTTGGACAAAAATGTATTTATTTAAATTTCAAGTCTTAAAATTATATGCTTAAGGATGTTCCTTTGCAAAATAACTTATAGCATAAGAATTGGATTTTCTAGATAACAGATGCGGTAAAACCACGATTTGAAACAATTTTTGGACTGTGTCCTAGCACAAATCAATCTTGTGGAGTCTGAAAATGCAAAGATAGATCTTGAAATGGTAATTAATTTCATATCATGATTTGTGATCAAAGAAGAAACTCTGACCTATAGCTTTTAAGGTTGTAACTCAACAATGAGAAATGAGTTTTTTTTCAAGTTTCACTGCTCCAAACTTTGTTGGGTCTCTTCATTAGCTTTAATTTTTAAAATGTTCTCCAGATCATGGGGCAAGAAACTCTATCTTTGGCTGCAACTCTGTTCAAATCACAGCTTGTTAAGTATGGTTCGTGTTAACTGTGATTTCAGTTGGCAGGGCACTAGATTAGCTGTTGACATCAAGCCAACATTTAATTTTGTTTTCTTGAGTCATCTGTTGCCAGTTCCCATGACAACTGATCTTCTAGTCTTCAGATTTACTAGAGAGTACCATTAAAACGGCCAGGAGGTACATATAGGGATTCTTTGAAGTACATGGAGGTTCAACTGTTTTCTTCAATGGAAACTAAAAGATCTTTTCAGCTTTTACTTCAGCAACATGTGACTTCTGTTCATAAAAACACAGATGTTCTTGTATAAAAAATAGAGAGAAGGGTAGTTTTTAACATGAAATCCGTTTTAACGTCCTTCTACTGCATCTACAGAATGAAGGTCTTTGTGTCTAAAATCACATGATGCAGAGGACAGGCAAAAATATTTTTCTGTTCTCACTTGCACGGCAGTAATGAAAGATGAAATTTAAGATACAGATTCTTTTGATCTTCACTAGAGTCCCTGTACATTTTAGTTTCTTTTTTCCCAAACGTATGACTTAGGTAAAGGAAGTATCTCAGGAAGACATAATTAGTGCATTAAGTCAATGCAGAGGTTGTAACAGATCAGTGGAAAAGACCAATCGAAATGCTATGGGAGCTTCTTGAAGCAAAAATACCTTTGGCTAAATATATTAGTTAGTGTTTATAAAATATGTACAACCCATATAGCCACAGGTTATAAAAGCATTAGAAAAAAATTGAATAGCAGATTAGATCACTAGCAGTCATTCTAGTAGAAAGTTAATATGCAATGGTTATTTTTAAGACCATCTCCCATTGAATCTCAAAGGACTCTGTGCAGGAATGGTTTGCAAAGTCTGAATTCCACATTCCTCTTATACACTGTGTTTGAAACCCTGCAAAACACTGAGCACCCCGAATCTCTTTGAAATAAATAGAAGCACACACATAATAGAAAGATCTGCACAACTGGTACTGTTAGAGACCTAAAAAATAAATCTTCATTAGGTAAACATTTGCCTCTAGTATATGGGAAGGAAATAAGCAGCTACACAACTTTGTCATTTGATGTGGGTATTGCCCGTTGCCCAGGAGCTTGTCCTCACAAGCATTACTTGTGGGAAGATGTCCTGTTATCCCAGACTCCCCCACCAAGTGCAGCAGGCATCGCAACACTTGCGAACTCAGGTGTGGACACAATATTGAAAACTGTATTCCAAGGGTTAAAGGCCCTCTGCAAAGGCAATAGACTAGAGGTTGTTATGCACCCCATGCAGATTATGTTTCATTATACATATTTGGATGACTTTTCCAGTCTGGTTCTTCAACAGCAATTCAAGATTGCTTTCCTAAATGTGAGGGTACATAGGTCTATCATCTCAATTAAAACAGAGAATAAGGCAATTACTCTGATAAAACGCTACCTTGCTTCTCTTCTTCTCCTCTGCCCAGTGTGAATACTTAAAACGTTTTGAAGATAATGGAGGTGTATGTGGGAGAAAGTGAAAGATAAGAAAAGAGAACACGCCAGTTCCTCAGCCTGAGTTAACTCTCCCGATTCCTCTGCAGACACCCACTTTCCACAGCTGAAAATCCAGCCCGCTGGGAACCACGGGTGGTCAAGCCTGTTTGGTACCAGTTGTACCACATGTAACTAAGTGGCTTCCCCTTCTGATAACTTTCTGCCACCCTTTGCACCAAACTGTCTGTTACAACTGGTGAAAACTGGCGTGAACTAAGGAGGAAGCTCTGTGGCTGGGAGGTCTGATTGCCATCTTCCAGTGCTGCAAAGGAGATTAAACCATGGCAGACGTTAACTCTGGCAGGGTTTGCTGTAACGGTTCAGGTTGTGCATTCAGGCTCCGTGTGATTGTTTTAGAATGCAGTTGCCTCGTGAATGTCATTGATGCAGATGCTGGCATACATTTAGAATGCTGTGTTTCATGTTTTTCTTTCATCTTTAAATATATTTGAGTAGGTTTTTCTCCCTTCTAAAACAGCTAACATAACAGGTAGAACTAAAAACGATCTAATAGCTTCAATGCCTTAAAGCTACTGCTATGCATGAAATTCAAACTGTGACTATAAAAGGGAGAGCTTTCTCTCTAATTCTTATTTTTAGCTATTTCTGTATTTTTTAGAAGGATATAACTTGTTGATGTTTCAAGTTAACATAAAATGTTGACAAATAAAATGCAATCTGAAAGTTATTACGGGTCATCTGTGGAACAGGAGGTAAAAGTTTGGGGTTTTTTGAATGGCTCACAAGGCAAGAAATTTAAGAAGATTAGTAGTTAGTAATTAAGGTTCTAGAGTGACCCAAATTTGTATTTACAGTCCTTACATTTTAGTTAAAATTCAATGGTATCCATTATAGCTAAGGAAATAATTCCTGATAAGTAATATATATTTGCACCTTTTTACTTTCTATCTGCATATTCCCTTTGATTATATTGCAGCTTTCCCAACACTAACATCAACTTGCACTTGCCTGATTATTTCTGCAGTGTTCAGAATGTGTATTGTATGAGTTCAGCAGCCAAATACAAGCAGTATTGCTCAGTTCTAGTCCAATACCTTATGTCAGTTCACTCTGTGCAATTCTTAATTAAGTTTATTTGCATGCATGCAAAACATATGCTTGGTTATTCAAACCTTGCTTTGTACAGATGTTGCCTAATTTTTTTTAATGGGAGAGACCACTATAAATTTTAGGAGAAATTAGCCAGTTTAGAATAGATTGAACCATTTGAGCATGTTCCCAGACAAATGCAGCAAATTGGTACCTTGCTTGTGAGAATTTAAATGTTCTATCTCTTTATGAAGGCTCTGGAATAAGAATCTGTGATTTTTAATAGACATGGATTGTAGCTGGAGTTTACCACATGCTTCATTCCAGCACAGTTGAGTCAGTGTGTTCTGAGACATCCACATATTGAAGACACTCCTGGAGGGTATAATATTGACACGCTACTGGAGACTGGTTTTTAGATTGAACCATAACCATCATGAGTTTGGACGAGACCACCGAGGATGCACACTATGGTACCCGGGCTGTCTGCTGAAGCGCGCTTTAATTGTGTCATTGGGTCACCCTGCGAAGAGGTAGACTATGTTGTATCCTCTAAACCTGTTCTAACAATTCATGCATTTAATCAAACACTGACATATTTATTATTAATAAAAGGAAAAGGAGGATACTAAGAACTTCTTCAGAGAGGCTTAATTGATAGTGCACTGGGTAATGAATGACTAATTAATAAAATGAAAGCAGAATATAATGGATTTGTACTTTGTTTGTACACAAAAGGCCTCATTAGAACCCTTTAACCATCATTAGCTCTGTCTCTTCTGCAGTGAGTCATTCTGCTCCCTGAAAAAAGTCTAGCTGCATTAGAAAACTGCCAAACCATACAACTGACACAGCTAAAACTTTCTGCATTGTCCTTCTATGTAAGCCGGTTCTCTGAACTTAGCGAATTCTTTCCCATTTATTTTTTTTCTATATCATGGTGAAATGGGCTATGCAGATACCCCAAGGCTACTCTCAGCATAATTTTCTAAAAGTGAAGATGTACAAAGAACAATCTGTTTGGATTGGATCCCCTTACTGTACCAAACTGTTCTTCCACAGGTAGATTCTCAAGAAAGGCCCCACAGACATACAAAGGGATTTTTCGAAGCTCAGTTACAAAACCATGTTTCTAAAATGTGTGTATTTCTAGTAAATAAGACAGTCATTTACCAAAGAACTAGACAAACACATAAGAATCTGTGATTTAACAAAAAATTATTCATGCAATCTGGTTAAGTAGTCAGTTGATTACAATCATTTGATTGAAATATGTATCAGTGGTAATTGTGTGCTTAAATGCTTTGAATGCTTAGTATAATATATTGTGCAAAATGAAACAGGCATGGCAACAACATAGAAAAGAGAGTTCTTTTACATACAATGAAGAAAATTTGTAATATCAGATGCCAAAATATACAAATCATTTGTATGCACAAAAATCCCATGAGTGCATATGCAAACCATTTAATTTTGCCTGTTAGTTATTGTAATTGCCATTAACATGTGCAATTCCTTGCTTTGCATCACAATTCTAGGTGAATGGTTAAATCAGCTACAAAATTATGAATAGCTGAAAAATTCTGTTACAATCCCCAAGCCATGTCATTAAATCTCTTATTGTATAACAAACAAAGTGCATATCATTAACTAAAAAATTGCAAACTATATCATTTCCTGAAGTGACTACAGTATTTGTAG
This sequence comes from Patagioenas fasciata, assembly GCF_037038585.1. NCBI lineage: Eukaryota > Metazoa > Chordata > Aves > Columbiformes > Columbidae > Patagioenas > Patagioenas fasciata. The sequence continues at coordinate 14,126,236 of NC_092535.1, read as the reverse complement.
AAGAACTGAGGTTCTGCTGTTTACACAACAAGAATTCCACACGCAACAGCAGTGAAATTGTCCTTCCAGTCGTTCCCACCAGGTCATACCATCAGGATGGGTTATTCAGGCCCCTTCAAACCCTGGCTGTTCTGTTACAGCTTTATATACTCTTTTTACACTGTCTATGATTCAAGTATTTTAGCACTTTCTACATAAGACCATTAGCAATAAGCTCGTTACTTGACAGACATAATCGACTGGCTCTTCTCTTTTTTGGGGGGTTGGGTTCTCTTCTCTTTGGTTGGGATTGGGTTTTCTGGAGTCCTTTTCAGGAGGAGAGGACAAGAATATTCTGACAATAGAATCAAGTGTTACAGTTGTAAATGGACTTTTTGGTGGAAAAAATGGAACATGAGGATAGTTCTGTAATATTTCTGAAGGAACATCAGACTAGATTTGCCCAAGCAGTTCTACAAGACTGTTCCACAGCTAAATCCTCTTGAATCTAAAACCTTTGTTCTCACCTCTTATGATGGCCACATGGCTTCATTCTTGCACCTGCATTTTAAATGCTTTTAGAGAATCTGTTCTGACAGTAGTACTTCATCGGCCCAAATTCAGTCCTAAATATAACTGAAGTTTGAGCAACCTCTTTTATATTGATTTTAGAGCCAAAGTTGGTAGTCTAAGGTAGCTTCTCCTAAGTTTACTCAGGGCTACGCTTTGGGTTGTGCTTTCCACCTAACTAATATATTGAGAGAAAAACACATCAAAATTTAGAGGTAAACAGGTTACAGCTCCCATCCCCTCTTTACCTCTCCTTTTCCCAACCTGCTCCCCTTCACCCCCCTAAAAGGCTGCAATTATTATTTTTTCAGCAACAATGGTAAAAACTAAAAAAATAATAAAACCTGATGGCTACCCTCCCGTGTCCTAGTGCTTGGCCATAGCTGCAGTGCAGAAAAACCCAGCTGTAGCTGTAGGTTTAAAAATTCAGATTCAAGCAGCAACATCAACAAAACCCCAAACCCCATCCTCTCCCATTAGGACCTGGACCACACGTAGATTGTAATTACCAGAACTATTGCTGAGGAGAGACCATAGAGAATGCAATTATGTCATTAGGACAGAGTGATCAGAATAGCTTGCTTGTTAGAGAAAACCATATACTTGTTCTGTGCTACTATTTGCACGTATATAAAATAGCTGCCTTAGGAGATACTATAATTAAACAGCGATTATGAATATCAAATGAATTTTCAATTGATGTGTTTTATGTGATAGCACAAGACCTGAGAGAGAATCACAGTTTAGTGTCCGTGCATTTAAATAGTGCAAATAGTTTTGCAGCAATGCACTGGCTGCGGGGTGCAACTGTGAGTTCCTGTTATCCCCAGTCAAACAAACAGAGGGGCAGTGGTATCAAATGCAGACATGAAATGCCTGTTAAAAACATATAGTCAGAACTGTTAAATTTCAGACAAACTCCAAAAAGAAGAATATAACTACTATTGAAACCACTGTTACTGGAATTGGATGTTGGAGCCACTTTGAATTTGCTGATTTGCAGATAAATGGATAAGGTGCAACAAATACGCAGTGATACCTGTGATCCCAGAGCTGCTGACAATTTATGAAAATGATACTATGTACATCTATGGAAAACAATTGCTGAAAATAACCCATCTGTCATGAGAAATAATCCTAAATAACAAGGTTGTCACCTCTAGCAGATGGCAATGGAATAGATGAAGCCTTCTTCACATCTCAGAAAGCAGAGTGTGCTACAGGTAGAACAACAAAGAAATAAAGCAACTACTTAAAACCACTCCAGACAGACTATTTCAGAACAGTTGCTTTGAAGTCAGACCTTCTGAAAGCTCTCCAAACGACAAGATGAGAGTGGGAGCACCGGGTCAGTCAGGCTCATTGCAATGGTAAAATGTCCACAAAGGAACCTCAGCGCTATTTCTGGAGGACATAAAATATTTGAGTTACCATTAATTTTGTTTTGTGCACAGATGTATGTTGTGTGGGAAATGAAGGGAAAAATGTTTTGAGAAGGTATAATTAAAAGATTTCAGAATAATAGTCATTATTTTAAAGTTTGGGACGTGATCTGGGTGTTTTAATGAAGTGGTACAACTTTGGCATCTTAGTGGCCCATCTGGGATGGGTTTATTGATTTGTGGCATCAAAGGACCATAAGATTTGACTTGGAAGCCGTAAGTCGGGGAATACAGTGCTGCCATTAACAACACATACAGGACAATTTTTGCAGATTTCAGCACACAGTATTCATTATTCTCAGGGGAACCTCCTAGTACCAGTTTTTGACCTCTTCTATACAACTTTCTTTAGCTGTAAGACCTGAGCATGCTTGAACCTTTTGAATCTTGGCCCTCAAGCACCTGTCCTTGCTCTGAGCTTGTTGGAGTCAGACAGGAGCTGGGAGACCCACAGCTCTGATTCTGCGGGAGCCACGAGCTCATGGAGCCATTACCCAACATTTTCATGACCCAATACCAACACCTGTAGAGCTGATGCAGGCTCCTTGGAAAAGTCTTTGAGAGTAGTATAATACAAGAACAGGATTTATGTGGCAAAACAGCTTCCAAAAAGTTGCCAACCACAGCAATGTGCAGATAAAAAGCAGCCACTTACTATATCTATATAGACCTTGCCTAGTAGCTGTTCTTTCAACAACTTACATATGCAATTACACATCTATTCACCATCGCTGCAGGTGCAAGCTGAGCAACAGCATGTGTATAAATGTGTGTGGGTGTGCAAACGCTTCATTATGGTGATTTGTTAGCACAGTGAGTGAAGCTTTGTGTCCAAAGAATGTGTAAATTAGGTGCTTAGCTTGAAAACCAGTTCACTTTGTCTCCTTAGCCCATCCCTCCCACAGGCGTTGGAAAATGAAGGAGTTAAGAGTTCCATTCCCCATCGAAGTAGCAGCTTCCATCTAAAACCTACTCCTGCTTTCTTGTGCTGTCCTCAGTTTTCTAACAATGAAGAGAAGTGAATCTTGAGGAATTAGTCATGTTCAATGACATCTTAATCATGTGCATGATACGCTCTTATGCAGCATTAGAATACGAGGTGTCCCATCTTGTGTTGTCATTTCTGGGACAGAAAACTGGGACTGCTAGCTGGCTTTAAATCATTTCTGGCATTAACGAGATTCTGACCAGAGGCTCTCTTTCATGTTCAGGATATGCACTGCATTATTTTCTATTATATCACAGTATGTTGCAAAGGAACAGTTAAGTTACCAAGACTAATCCTTTAAGTCTTTCTTTCTTTACAATGTCAGACAAAATAAGACTATGTCATATTTTTCTAATCTCTCTTGTATTATGAGAATATTATGATCTATAACAACAACAAAATCCCTAAACTGCCTGTGTTCCTGTTGGCTCTGATATGCTTAGACTCATCTCTTTCTGTCAGAAAAGATATTTCTAAGTCTTTATGATTTCATTTTAACAGACACTATCAGGTTAAAAATCAGACCATTAACATAAAGCAGAAGAAAAAAGTTTCCTGATATTTATTTAAAAATTGGTGTAATTGATGTAATACCTGATGTTCTCCTCTTTCTTCGAGAAACTACTTTAAATGAAAGTCGGTTTTGAAGATCTAGAGTACCTACTTCGGCTTTTTTTCTACTTGGATGCATACACTTAGATTCATTCGTTCAAAAGTAGATTTTGTTCCCGGACAACTTTGCTTCAGTTACCAAGATCTAAAAAAGATTTCTGCAGTGCTGGGATGGCAAATTGCAGGGGAATTTCTTGAGGGAAGGTGAGAAGGGAATTTGAGTTAAAAACTAATTAATCAAACCCACCAGAAGTAGACTTCCTTTCCTTTTAATAGGATGTGGAGGGTGGTGGGGAAAGGGAGGGGGGTAGGGAAGAAAATAAAATATCTATATAAAGGTGTATCCTCCTTCTGAGAGATCTGTCCTTTCGGATAGAGTGAAAACATCATCCCACACCTATTCAAAAATTTAGGGTGTATTTCTCTGCTGATATTTTCGTGATCTCTAAGCTGTGAAGATCACATTCAGTAACTTAACGCTTTTAAAATCACTTCATTGAGGCAGCCAAACAAACCATGATGTCAAAATGAATAAGCTCTTGGCAGCACGTCTGTTGTTTGTGTTGGGGGTGTTATTGGGGCTTTTTTGTTCTTGCTGTTTTTTAATGAGCTACTGCAAAATATGTCTAAAATGCTCAACAGACAAAGAAATAGAGGAATATATAAACATTAAATTCCAGGATGGGAAGTGGAATGAATTTTCTGCAGGTGCAGGACCCAAGAGAGCTGATTATATAAAACATCTCCCAAATAAGATAGATGAGTAATGCCCCAGGTCATAGCACAGGTTTTTTCAAAGAGGTTGGTAGAACCAGAGACCTTCGATGTGTTGGAATAAAGCCTAACACATCCTAGAAGTAGTCGTATAAGAGCAAGAGTGAGGAAAATATAAATGGAACAGCAAGTTACTGAAAACGCTTTATTCTATTTTTTGCTCCCAGGTTCTCCTTTCAGAAACAAGGGTTATTTAATCACTTGTCATGTCACCCGCAATAATTTTGGAGCTTAGTGGTAACCTTCAACAAAGGATATAGGTCATGAAATAAGACACTAGTGACCTTTATTACCTGTAGGAAAAGCCTCAGTGTGAGGTCAGTTTTGCTTTCCCACCACACAGGAGAGACGCTATGAGTGCCCTAAGGGAATGGGTTTCAGTCCAACTGACACTTCATTAGGCAACTGAGGATCCAGTCTGAAGTCATAAGTCATAAATGAGATTTTAGACAATTTAAGATCCAACTGAGGACTGAAAATGCTGAAACGATAGGAAAGCAGGCTTTGTTGGCTTCTCTGTTGATACAGTAGTAAACCCCATTCTATTTTCAGAAGAATAATTTGGGAGAAAGGCATCTGGAGCAGGGGGCTCCTGCATTTGCTAAGGTGGAACAGAAGTGCCAGCTAACGGAACAGGCTCAGACTAGAAGGCAAAAATGTGAAAAAGCTGTACAGAAACAGACTTAGAAAAAAACAAAACCACCAAACTTGCAGCAAGCTCTGGCCTTTCACAAGAGAACAAGAGAATATAGGAAAGCACCAGCTCGGTGAGACAGGAGGAATGTCAGCTTTCCCAATCAGCCTCTGTTGTCTTCGAAGTTACATTGTTGGACTAAAGAAGAGAGATCCAGGATACAATTCTATTGCAAGTTAAGGCCCCTTTTTAAAATGTTTTCATCTGTGCACTATATTCTGAATTTTTGGAGGATGTTTCTTTGTACTTTCACTTGTTAAAATGATCTCTCTTATTTGGTTTCCTTTCAGTTTATTCTTCTGTTTGAATCACAGCAGAAAGAGTACACTACAATATTAAGTCTATTTGCTATCTATCTTGACAGCTGTTGTTCACATACCCTATGTTTGCCTTAAGAAAATGCGCATCTGATCATATCATCTGTTAACCACTATTGTAAGGGTTCGAGTAAACTGCCCTCAGGCAATGGCTGGTATTTGCTCCCATTGCATATCTAGCAGAGTCAAGGGTTTAGTGAGGATGTATTTTTTTGTGTCACACCATTCAATTCTGAATTAATATCAGGAGTTTACAGTAAAATAGTATGTTCTTCAGGACCTCTCTTCTGTTCCTAAATGTGCAGGATTCCCAGGTGACAGTAAGTTCACTTCCGCTGCTCACTTGCAAGAAGTATTACAGTTGCGAGGTTCTCTGGAGTTAGGTATCTCATACGTTAAATCTGAAGTGATATATGTAGTTTATCTCAGTTCTGATTTTTCCATTAATTTTCTTGAGTTAAGCAAGAAACTAGGTGTTTAAACCTCATGGTGAACCTGTGGAGAATTTGTATGAGTGAAAGACTAGGCTTCGTTTGCTTTGTTCTAGAGCTTTCTCTGCATAGTTAGTATTCTGATAGGATACTTACTCTCTGCTTCTAGGCATTGTAATATAGAGCAAAGTGAAATGAGCAACTGTTATGGAATAAACATTTTAGCTGAAGTTAAGCAGAACTGGTCTATCTAGAAATAGGATGCTTTTCTCCTGGAAACCTCTGCAATCCCAGGAATCTGCTACCCAACCTGCATAGCTGCTATAATTAAAAAAGAAAAAAAAAAAATCAATTTTTTTCTTCTATCATAAATGCAGAGCTTACAAAATTATAGAAGTCCCGTCTGCAAAGCATAAACTTCAGAGAAACCCAATTAAGTCAGGGTTATATACACTGTCATGCATTTTGAGCAGTCCAAAAGGGGCTGGCGGTTTAGGCAGCTGGAGAGGAGGTAAGCAAACAGAACTGAATTTGTCAGACAACCTCAACAGCTGATTTCCAGGGCCTGCCACTGAAAGCCTGCACAACTTTTCTCCCCTTTTCTACAGTAGTTCATGAAATCTCCCCTTGCTCTGAGCCATCATTAGAGGTGACTGGCACACTGTTGAGTCAATGTGTTCTTCGCTTGTACTGTCATTTTCTCTCTGCTTCTGAACCAATTTGGGATGGTCAAGATTTAAGGTTCTCAATCCACTTGTCTCACCCTGCCATGCTCATTCAAAATGCAGGGAACAAGTCATTGCACTGCTTACAGCAATTCACTGAGCCCTCAAGTGGGTGTTCAGCAGTGCCCATCATAAATCTGACCATCGTGTGTACTGGCGGAGAACAAATCTTTTAACTATTTCTTTTCTCTGTTTCCTCACCACAGTTCCCAAATCCAGCTGAAACAATCTCGTGACACCAAATACTGTGTGAGAAACTTTCCAGGCTTCAGCCATAAACTTGCTGTTGTCTTCCCTGGCTCTGCCCATCACACATAAAATTGAAAGCACTTGAACTCTGGAGGCTGAGATATTCTGGCTTAGACAGTGACTTCTTGCAAAGCAATCTCATCACATCTCTTACACCTGGAAATAGGGAAAAGTGTATAATCCTTCTGTAGAATATTAGCTAAGCTTTTCGTTGAGAATGTTTACTCTATCTAAATATTCCACACAAATTCGTATCACTCATGATGAAAGAATTAAAAAGTATTTGCAGGAGCCAAGAAACCTTTGGACACCATTTACTCATGTCTTGTCTGAGTTCCCCCAAGAACGCAGGGCTGGTTCTAGATGATGAGCTAACTTGCCCAAAGCATCAACTCTTGTATGTTATTTAAATTCAGACACAGAAGATTGACCCTCAGTATTTGATTTTGCATTCACGCGTGCTCATTCAGCCACCCTTTACTTCCAGCCTGTCTCAGGCTTCAAGCCCGGGCAAGCACACTCTCCCTAAGCAGCAACTTCTACTGCCTGTCAAGAGCACAGTCCTAGGCTGGATAGAGCACAGTTCTGACCCAGCAGAGCATTTCTTGTGTTCTTGTAACGATTACAAACAAACAAACAAAAACCCTTGATGCAGGCTGTTTTGCTAAGAGGTAAGATGCAGACTTCTGTGAGCAACAGAATGCAATGTGACAGACGTTCAGAATCCATCAATTTGGGCAAGGCCTGGGGAAGACAGCCCAAGGGATGGAGCAGCCCTCACGAAAGGCTGAAGGTTTCACCGCTTTGATGTAATGCAGTGATCCATGCCCAGTTGCTGGTTATGCAGCAACAGAACAGTTTGAGAATGTTAGAAAAAAATCAGAATAAGGAAGTTAACACATGAACTATCTCTACGCAACAATCGTTAAGTGCTTTATGCATAAGGACATGTCTTTCTTGAGTTATAACCACAGGTCTGCATGCATGAACCAGACGTGATTACAGGATGTGACTTACTACAGAGAGCAAGATAATCACAGAATCATAGAATGGCATGGCTTGGCTTGCCTTGGGTTGGAGGGGACCTTAAAGATCATTTAGTTCCAACCCCCTTGCCATAAGAAGATACCCTTTGATTAAGATCATCTTACTGAAATATTTATGCAGACTCGAGCATGAAGCTATTGACCTGCATCAAGTAGTTATATGTGCCCTCTAGGGTATGGATAAATTGTGTATACATTAGACCGTAAATCAACTTAGATTTCAAACAAAAGCAGGGGATTTAATGGGCACAAAGAATCCATTGTACTAGCATCCAAACTCTAGCCACATTAAGAAGCAAAATGAAGGTATCATATTTAGCTTTACTTACTCTTTGGGACTTATAGATCTGACCTGCTTAGAGAACCCAGGGTAATTAATTCTACATATTAAATTTTAAAAATACAAGGCCACAATATTGGTTTTAAATATGCCATAGTGTTATAAATAAATAAATGGTTTAGCCCATTCATTACAACACAAATTAGGCAGTCTCAAAACACAGTTCCAAAACTGAAGACTGTGGAAGATCAATACTGCTACTTTACTACTCACTAAAGTAAATAGTTAAGTTTCCAGATAAACATAACTCCTAGCATTATGTAACTCATTACATTTTCGAAGTGTGGTGCAAACACTAATTGGCTGAATAATCTAAAACCATCTTCATTCATAGCTAAAGTGTGAAGTTTTTTTATTATTTGACAGACATATGAGTTTATCTTATTTGCACAGAGAAGCAATTAATTGCGTGCACAAATAGTTATGTGTGCAAATTAAGTCTGAGTACTGGTACTTAGCATATGTCATCAAACTGGGAGTTTACTTTTGTTTTAAAGCAAAGCCTGTATCACTAAAGAGAGAAAGATAAGACAGGGTTTCAGTCCTCCATAGACTATCTGCTAGACTGAACCATTTCCATTCTGTTCAAGTGCCCATTCTGCCTCACTTAGGAGCAGGATGCTTGTTTACTGATCTCTTTAAATTCTGACCTTACTGAAACTGGTGTACATACACCTGCCCAAAGCTGGGCGGCAAGGTGTGGACAAATACATATTTTCTGATTTAACTTTTCTCTGTCAAGTTCCCAACTACCTCTACTTCATATCAAAAAAAGGTCATTAGAAGGTAAATTAATTGCAAACAGGAAGGAGAAGTACTAAAAGGTGCAATGTCACCCCTGCTGCTTTCAATGCTGGAGTATAGTTGCTGCAACCAACCTAAGTGCGAAGAAAGATCTTTTGTGCACATAACTGGGTTCTTTCGGGTGCATGAGAGAGGATTCCCAGGAACTAGGAGAGATATCATATTCAAGATATTCTAGAACTAATAAGTTAATTCTGATTCAACAAGGGATAATAGCAACTGTTAGATCAGATAACTAATGAAAAAGCTTTCCACTGACATGTGATAGACCACCTGCTTGAACTCTGACATTCAACTTCAGACCCAGCCCTTCACACATCCCAAGGGGTTCACTAGTAGTGCTGAGAACAATAGTACCAACAAGCATCTGGAATATCAGAAGAGCAGCACGTTGGGTCTCCCTGATGTGGAGCCGAGCGCACACTTGCACTGTCTGACATTCTCTAAAGCTTCTGTGTTTCTAAGTGAGATTTTGTCCAGTCTTTCTGCTCAGAAGAAAATTATTGTAAAGCTTGCAGGAAAACAAGATCCTCAGTTATTCCTCAAGGATACAGAAGTAACTATAGATGCAAAAAAAAGTTCATAAAACAACACTGGGTATTTCTGATGTGATGACCTCACTCTCTTAAATCTAGTCTTGGTTATGATATTGTATAATCAGTATTTCCAGTTCTTGGGCAAAGAGGTTTAAATGGTTTTAAGTATCTTTTCAGCAACTACCTGCCAACTTGGGATTTAGGAGAGAAGAGAACTATAGACCACTTCTTTATTTTTTTTCCTCCATTAAAGGTCTCTATTTCATTTACAGAACTCTAGTATTTGGCTACATATGAGTCTCCAAGCACTGGGAACAGTAAAACCTTGGAAAAACCTAAAAACAATCCTCAGGATAAACAGCATACTTATTAACTGATCTCATTTAACTCTTGCAAAAGTAGCATTAAAACGTGACTACACCAAGCTCTCTCTTGAATCCCAGAAAATAAACTGGAGGAGAAGGAAGCAATGCTGGACCACGGGCAATGCCCACTGAAGAACTCAGTAGTGCCAACCCCGAAAAAGCGTTCCTTAATTTCACGGTGCCGGAGAGGAAAAGTAGTAGCATAGAGAGCAAAACGTGATGGCACCAATGTACACTTACACAAGTTAAAATGGATTATCCCAAAAGTAAGGGGGGTGTGACATTTTCACACCTTGTCATGGTTGTCTATATCTCTTCAAGTAATAGAGAGTTTTGACATGGTGCGCTCTTCTGCAGTCTGTGGAGCCCTGTCTTTTATGACTACAAATCAAATAAGATTGTCAATCTCTTCTATGCCCTGTGACTGCTGGAAGGATTTAATGAAAGCAATATTTTGGTTTCCTCCAACTGTCTCTGAAATAGATGATGATGTTGAAATCTGTTCTGAATTTCATATCCCTGCCCCCTTTAGGCTCTTGTTTCTCTCTTGATCCTTACCTGGAAGGATGGAGGAAGGGAAAGAGAAAGGCGAAAGGAAAAAAACCTGTGATCTCTGGAACTAATGAAATCTCTCTTCGCATTATGGTTTTTTTAAGTGATCACTGTCTTTTGCCATCTAAATAAACTTCCATCACATTTTAATTTTTCAAATTAGAATTTAACTAGTATTATAGCATTTTTAAATTTTCTTAATTGCCTCAGAAAATTCCTCTTGATGTTATGGCAGGATATGATATTTTCTACAATAATTTTTCAGCTCAGAGATAACCCCAGATCTACAATCAATTCAGTTGTGTCTTTATGCACAAAATCTGACACAATTAGACATTCTGGCCTTCTCCCAAACTCAGCAAAAACAATGGGACATTGAACAGCCACCTTAATGGACGCAGGGAAGGATTCTACTGGTTTTAGAATTCTTTCTTATGAGGATTTCCAAATGACAGTTGTGCGAATTGTGATCCTTCTCCTGTGAATCTGGTGTTAAGTCTTGGCACAATAAGAAAAATTATATTCACTTTCTTAATGACAGCACAGTCTAGAGACAGTCTGTAGTTAAGCAAGACAAGTATTTTGATTTGTGTTTCTCAAACTCAGGACGTATTCCTCCTCAACGCTTGCTCACTCAGAGTGGGTGTGCTAAATAAAGACTGAAATATGAAGTCCAGTGTATGCCATACTATACAAATTCTCACCAAATATTGCTCAGTGGTCACAAAATTGTTCTCTTTAATCAGAGGCTTAAATGCATTAATTTATCTTAAAGGACAAAATAACTGATTCAATTAAACCAAAGAAACATTAATTCCTTCTTATCTTCCTTATACTATTTCCAGTATTCTCTACCAATAGGAACCATATGCACCATTTAAACGCTGGAGGAAATTATCTGGTTGCCAGCAGAGCCTACGTAGATAACTGAAGGCCATATTGTCTTCTCAGACCATGACTGTGACATCTTAAGTGATCACTTTGAGAAGCTGCTGTTTAAAGCTGCATGTGAAGGATCTAAATCAGTGAATTTCTCTCCCTGTTTTAGAATAAATAGCTAATAAATGCCTCTAGTCTAGTCTACTGAATACCTTACTTATTTACTGCAATAATTTTACTAAAAACATAGTGGCATGTGTTAATTTTTGAAGTTTTTTACATGTCATAAAATTCACTGTAGTTTGTAAAGATTATATCTGTTCTAGTAAATCAAGGTTATAAAATAGCTTTTCATCTCTACAGTGAATTCTTTGTGAAGAAAAGCTAGATAAGAATCTTTATCATGAAGCCCTGATTGTCCAAGGCTTGGAGTCATTGAAGCTTCTGCTGGCATCAGTCAGCGTTCTCAAAAATCAACATCTAAGGCTATTTGATCCATCCAGTTACGTGTGTTTCCGTGCTCTTGCTGGAAGAAGAGGGACTCCTCTTAAAAACAAACAAACAAACAAAACCCACAAAAACAACACAACGAAAAAACCCCAAACAAGCAAACAAAAAACCCCAAACAGCACTAAAACCAGACTCCAGTTTTCTTCTCACATGGGAAACTTTCTTTGAGATTTGACCTCAAGAACATTGCAAATGAAAGCACTAGGAAGGTGAACTAGCACTTGCCATCCACAGTCTGTTCATCCCGAGTTCCTTGAATCTCATGTTTACATTGCTCAGTATCAGCTAAAAAGACATCACATAGTCCAGGGATAGAAGATTCTGAACTTGTGCAAGACAGCCAGCAAGTCCGGTAGCCCTGCTGTGTACAATCAATGCTACCGTTACGCCGGTGTTCCAAGAGAAAAAGGAAAATGAAGCATTGCATCAGAGGATTTTCTTACGTAAATACATGAAAAGCTACATGCTGCCACCTCTACTTTCTCAGCTATGTCACTGAAATATCTTGTATAAAGCTCAGCTAAAAATAAAATACTGTAATTGTATAGGTCAAGAGGAGGAATATAAATTATGTCTTTAAACAAACCCACATGAACACCAGAAAAATCTTTAGAATATAGTCTGGCTTCATCTGCTACCACATTTTCTACCTCAATATGCTTCCGAATAGTAGACATAACCAAATGAATTGGTGCAGAACAATCCTTGACCACATCATGCATTCAAGAAATATTGCAAAACAAGGGTGCATCTCCAGTAGGAATATAGTGTCATACAAATGCCATGTAAACATAGGAATGTTTCTGTAGTGATCCTTCAATTATATCCATATTTTGTTATTGGTTTATTTGTCTGTATAACTTAAATACATTACTAAAATATTAATGAAAATTAATTTAGTTTTTCAGTTCCTATATGTTCAAACTTACTTCTCTAGATGGTTTGTCTGTGAGCAGGGCTGTGATGTAAACACAAACTTCATGTGTATCATTTAGCACTCCTAAGTCTTTCATTTGGCTTAGAGTCCATAGATGGTTATGTCGGTATTATAATGATAAAATTATTTACCAGAATAGTAAAGATAAATCACAATTATGTTATCTAGCATATGTAATTCTTACAATAGTATAATTTGTATATGAGTTTTTTGAGTAGCCAATTGTATGAAATTGCTCATAGTAAGTGATTACCTAAAACACTGTAGGATAAAATATTATTTAAGTCCTTTATGTTCACTTTATTATCATTTTGAACCATACAGATGTTCAATACTCTTTGATAAACAAACTCAAAACCTGAAGAGCTTACCAAATGTGCTAACTTTACTACTAAAAACATACGTTTCTATCACCTTTTGTTTCTCTCCACATATTCTATGGATAAACAATACTACAAAAGGTATCTTTTCTTGCATATTAGTATAGCTTCTGCCGTGCAATGGGACACTGTCTTATCTGACGAAGTCTGTATTGGGGAAAAAAATGCTATTTAGTATGGATAGCTCTTTGTCCTTAGAAAAAGCATAATAATGTTTTTATCTTTGTCTTTATGTCAGACATGTTGTCTGCTTTCTTTGTTGTATATTTCACAAAGGTCAAAATAATTAATTAGCAGGAAATAATATAGAGGAATTAAAACTGAGATTGCATATGCCTTCCTTCCATTAGTCACTTCTGCTTCCAGAAATCAAATGGCAGATACATACATTCCTCTTTCAGCCAAGATTGCCCCTTTGGGAGTGAGTCGAGCAGTTCATCTTAGAAGAGTCCTTTGTTCCCTTCACTTAGGGTATCGGAGCAGTTGGGCATCAGAGATAAATCATCTACTGTTTGCCTCAGTTTAATTTGTATTTCAGTCCAGAGCAAGGTGCTCAGAATTGCTTGATAAGAAAAATACATAGAAGATCTTAATATAGTTACAAATTTTAATATCCTCACTGGCTCAGAAGGAAGTAATAGAGCAGGTGTATGAAAAAGCATGGAATATTTTATTTACTCAGTAATCTGAAAAAGGCCGGAACTAAAGTTCAATCCAAAATTGTATCCAGATACTGCCTCTTCCTGGGTGACAGTGCCTGGTCCAAACCCATTTCTAGGTTTAGAATTCAGTGTAATGGGCAGTGATGATCAACACCCCATTAATTTTCTTACACTGTTTTCATTAGTCCTTTTCTCATAAAGAAGCCTCCCAGTTCTTGTATGACCATCTATTCAGACAGACTGAGAGTGAACTGGCTCTTAACCTTTGCTTCCAGCTTGTCATTGTGTCTTTCTGTGCAATCCCATCACATCAAAGTGTTTCTCGTTTTTTGCTAAAGGGGTCATCATTGCTTAGATTATGACAATCTGAAATTACTGAGTCACCACTAACAGACATTTAGAATTGTTCCTCAAAGCGAAGTTAAGCTGAACACATCATTAGCCATTGTTACAAAAAAAAAAAACCAAACCTAATCACAATATTCTATTTATATGCTTGTGTTTCAGCTGTGCCCCCCGCTCCCCCTCCAGCACCATCCTCTGTGCCTACACTTCATAGAGAGATTACGCTTCTCCCTGTGAAGTGAAAATTACCTTCTTGTGGGGAGAAAGCGTTTAATTATGACTGCTTCCCCTTGTCTCCATGGTGATCCCATGCAAACAGCCTGCTTTATTAGACCTGATTTCCCCCGCCCCACCAGAGCAATCCGTGAGCTCGGTGGGACCCCCGGCCGCGGCGCCACCCGCTGCCCCGCGGAGCGCGGCCCGGGGAGCCCAGCGCACCCCTCCCGCCCAGCGCCGGCCGCGCCCCCGCCGCTGGCTGGGCTGACGGACGCTGCGATGGCAAAGCCGCGGGGAGAGCTCGGCTGTAATCCTGTTTGGAGCTAAGCCTCTGCATCATTTCAGCACTTACTGCAGAAAATATGCTCCCAATTCCCTGCCCGGCCGGGGTGGACAGGCGTGCTGCAAATTGGCGGATGAGCCCGGCGCGCCCCTGCCCGCCCCCCGAGCTCTGCCGGGGAGAGCGGAGCCGTTACCTGGGTGCTCCCCGGCGCCGGGGCCCGCGGGGTCAGTGAGGATGCTGGGGTCACTCTGCGACCTGCCTCGCGGGAGAAAGCAGCCGGTCCCTTCTTCCGATGCAGCCATGAGGTGGAGGGCGGGAAGCTCAGAGGCGGGGGGAGGAGGAGGCGCTCATGGAGCCGGAGGCGGCCAGGGGACAATGGGGACGGGGGTGCGGCGGCGGCGGGACGTCAGCCGGGCAGGACCAGCCGCGGCAGCATCTTCCCCGGCGCCGTGGGCAGGCTGCGGCGGGGCGCTCCGCCGGCACCGGGCACTCAGGGAGCAGCTTCGGGGGCCTCAGGGGAGCGGGCCATGCTGCCTGGAGTGCTGGGGAAGAGCCGGGGCACCGGCCCAGGCCCCCGCCGCCAACCCCTATCGGGACGCCCCCTCCCGGGAGGTCCCCCCGAGCGTCGCTCCCGGAGTCGCCTCAAGCCGCCGCGCTGCTGAGCGCATCCGTTGGAAAACATTGGGATTCTCCCATGGTGCCCCGCGAGCGGCCGCGTGACGTCACGGCGGGGGGGGGCAGGCGCCGCACCTGCACCGCACAAAGGCGGGGGCGCCGCAGGTGCGCGCAGCCTCGGGGTCCCGCCCCAACCGGGAGCACGTGACCCGAGGACGTGGGGAGGGGTCGCCCCGCCTCCGAGATGCGCAGCGGGGACCCCGCCCGGCTCGGCCACGGGGGCGCTTCGCCTACCGGGGGGAGAGGTGCGACGCGACGCCCTGGCATGGGGCACCCGTCGTGGTCGTGGTGCTCGGTGTCCGCTGCTGGTCTCCACCCGGGGCTGGAGCAGGGTGTCCCGGGGGGGTTCGTTTCCCCTCGCGTCAGAAGGCGCCGGTTCCTCCCCGGCGGGATGCGGTGGGGTCGCGGCTGTCCGCTCCGCGCCCCTCCAGTTCTCTGGGCCAGCCGGGGTGTGGGGGACGCGCCCGTGTCGCCCCTTAGGCTGGGGCTATTGTCGTGACTAAGGAGGTGTCTCACGGTGACCCCGAGGAACAGGGTAGTTCGACTCAGACTAAATAGTCTGAGAATCTGTTTAAAGGGAATAACAGTTTTAATGGATTTTTTCCTTGTCTTTTCCTTATCTCCCTGCCTTGCCTCGGTGTGTACCCCGAGCTCTGGGTGGGATCTGCTTGGAGTTGTGACCTGTAAAAACCAGAGATGCTTTTTGATCGCTCACCTAGTAAAGTCCTACAGACCACTCAATCAGTGCTTGTTGGGACCATGGGGGTTCTCTCCTCCTTCATTACAGTAGGGTAGTGTTGATGAGCGTGACTGAAATGCTACTTTTATCTTTGCATGGAACCAGCACTGAGGAATACACATATCTATAAGTAGATTTCTTGGGTTGACTCCAGAGCAATGGTTATAGGTGAAGCTGACTGAGTAG